>NC_133101.1:34293695-34611563 GCF_022965805.1 Primulina eburnea | reverse complement strand
GAAAGATTCCTTTGTGTGTTTACCAAGTTGACAAGCATCACAAAAAGAATCTAATTTTAAATTCAGCTTTGGCATTCCGGAAACTAGGTCAAGTTTTAAAAGTTTTTCTATGGTGCTCATCCCAACATGACCAAGTCGTCTATGCCAAAGAATGTTGTCATCAACATTTAATGTTACAAGGCTTTTTATTTTTGAAAAAGATGAAATCTTTAAATCGACCTTGTAAACATTTTCACTTCTATAACCTTTGAAACTAATGGTTTTGTCAGTTGTGAGTGATACGGTGCAATCGTGTGGTGTGAATTTGACTTCATAACCCCTATCGCACAATTGACTAATGCTTAGGAGGTTATGTTTAAGCCCTTTCACAAGAAGTACATCATCAATAATAGTAGAGTTAGATATACCTATTGAGCCGATGCCTTCTATGATCCCTTTGCTGTTGTCTCCAAAGGTCACCGATCCCTTTTCTTTTGGTCGAATGGATTGTAGCAGCTTCTTTTCTCCCGTCATGTGTCGAGAGCATCCACTGTCAAGATACCAAGTGCTCGATGACTTGTCTCCCCTTTGTCCCTACAAGGTTGAGATACAGTTTGATAGTTGGTACCCGTTTCTTTGGGTCCTTTGGGGTTAGTAGTAGTTGGGGATTTGGGGATCCATTTCCAATAACTATTCTTGTTGTGTTGGTGTCTAAGTTTCTTGCATTTAGGTCTTATGTGGCCTATCTTACAACAGTAAGTGCATGTTGGTGGTGTTCTTGGTTTTGCCTTTGCGATAAGACTAGCGAAGTTGACTGATTTCTTTTCATATCCTAGACCTCCTTTGTCGAAGTTACACCTTTGCATGCTCAAGAGGTTTTCTAGTTTACCGCTACTCACATTGAACTTGTTGAAGGCTTTCTCTAAGTCTCTTAGGTTTGTCTTGAGCTTAGTGTTGTCATGCATCCTAGCTTCTAGTTCAGTTTTAAGTTGCTTATTCTCATTTCTAAGTGACTTAGCCTTATTGTACATACTAGTGTAAGCGGAGAGTAATTCATCGTAAGAGGGTACCTCGTCATCATCCGAGTCGGTCAGATGATCTTCCTTCGCCATGAAGCATAGGGTAGACTCCTCTTCGTTGTCGCTGTCGCTCCACGTGGCTAGAAGGGCCTTCTTCTTGTCTTTGCCGGCCTTCTTCTTGGAGGGACACTCGTTTGCATAGTGACCTTTTTGTTGACAGTTGTAGCAGGTCACTTCCTTCTCAATCTTTTTGTCCTTCTTGTTGAAGTTGGAACTCCGCATGAATCTTTTGAACTTTCTAGTGAGGAGTGCCATTTCTTCATCGTCGCTATCTTGAAGTTGACTGGTCAAGGCGATCCCTTTCGCCTTTACTTTGTCGTCATCTTTCTTTGTCTCCTTCCGGGTAGATACTTCAAGTTCATGGGTCTTTAGGGTCCCATGAAGTTGATCAAGGTCGTAGGATGCCGCATCTCCCTTGTTGGATTCAATGATAGCCGTGCGCTTTGCATCCCATTCCGCCGGTAGTGCTCGAAGGGCTCTCCTCCACACTTGTTTAGTTGGGTAGTTCTCACCAAGTTGGGCAAGCTCATTGATGATTTGGGTGAGCCGCCGAAACATGGTGTCGATATCTTCCTTGGGTTCCATCTCAAAGGTCTCGTACTTGAGTTGGAGAAGGTCTATCTTCGTTTCTTTGACTTGATTGGTTCCCTCGTGGCAAATCTCCAATTTGTCCCAAATCTCTTTGGCGGAGGTGCAAGCCGAGATTCGGTTGTATTCATTCATATCTAGGGAACAATGAAGAATATTCATAGCTTTAGCATTTTGAGAGATAAGTTTCATATCGTCCTTGGTGAAGTCATCCATTCCCTTAGGAATTTCCTTATCATCCACCGTTTTCATGGGGATATAGGGACCTTTCACCGTTATTTTCCAAAGGTCGTAATCGACGGATTGGATGTATAGAGATATTCTATTCTTCCAATATCCGTAATTAGTACCATTGAAAAGAGGGGGACGATTTGTGGATTGTCCTTGGGCATACTCGCTTGCTAGATTGGCCATTAAAAAGATTTTGAAAAATCTGGCTCTGATACCACTTGAAGAACCTAAAGGGGGGGTGAATAGGTTCTTTTAGTCCCTTTAGCGTTTTTAAAACGAGTTTGCAAAAATTGCAAGCGGAAGACTTGAGGGACAATCACAAATAAAAAATGAATGCGTAAAGTAAGTGCGTAAAATAAATGCGTAGTAAAGTAAATGCGTAAAGTAAAGAGGGATAGAGATGTTTATGGAAGTTCGACGAAGAATCGTCTACGTCTCCCCTTCTCGATGAGGATCGAGGTATCACTATATCGACTTGGCTTTAGGAGCTCCAAGCTAGCTTTTACAACCACGCCTCGATGCGTCTACTTGGCCTTGAGGGCTCCAAGGATAGCCACGAACTTTACAACCCACTCGAGAGTATTACTCTTTTTCTACAACTCTTTTGATATTACAACTCTTTTAATCAACGCACACAAGAGATAGTAGAAAGCTTTGTAAGAGACAAGAGAGAGTGGAGTGGGATGATTGAAAATGCATCCTCAAAGGCCTATTTATACTAGTCTTGGACGCCAAGGTTCGGATCTTCTGTTTATGATTCGGAACGTCCGATGTGATTGAAATCAATTTGCGTAATTCTGGGATGACTTCGGATCGTCCGTTCTTGACTTCGTAGGGTCCGAACATATGCTTCGGAGGGACCGATCCAGCTTCGTTTCTTCCGAACGGTTCTTTCAGACAGTGTATGACCAGCTTCGGAAGGTCCGAACTCAAGTTCGTACCGTCCGAACATTCCCGCGTTTCCGGAGATTTGAAATCTTCAACACTTCGTAGCGTCCGATCATGTCCTTCGTAGCGTCCGAAATCTTACTCAATCAACAGTCAGATCAATTTGTCTCCGCATTCAAGTGATTTGATTGCTTGTGTTCGGAACGTCCGATCACGTCTTCGGACCGTCCGAACTGGCTCCTCGCAGCTTCCGAACAGCTTCCACTTTGCTTCTGATCGGCACCTTTTCGGAACGTCCGAACCAACTTCGGATCTTCCGAACTTAACTTTGTTCTTAGTTTCCTGCATGCCTCAATATAAAACATTAGTACATTTTTAAGCCAAGTTTTGGTATCATCAAAATGTTACAGCATTAAAAACATTAATCTCATCCTCGAGATTTGTATGCGTTTAAGGCGTAACACTTATGCCTCAAGACAGTTAAAGGAATATGAAAAGAACTATCCCACACATGACTTAGAACTGGCAGCAGTGGTATTTGCATTGAAAATATGGCGCCATTATCTGTATGGCGAACGGTGTGAAATATATACGGACCACAAGAGTCTGAAATATTTATTCACGCAAAAAGAACTAAATATGAGACAACGACGTTGGTTGGAATTGGTGAAGGATTATGATTGTGTTATTAATTATCATCCAGGCAAAGCCAATGTTGTTGCAGATGCGTTAAGTAGAAAGTCCAGTTCTGTTGCTGCAATGCAAGTACAAGAACAAATTTTATGGGATTTGCAGAACTTGAAGCTTGATGTTATTCCAAAGGGATCTACATTAAAATTATCATCTCTCATAGTTCGACCAACACTTGCAGATAGGATCAAGGTCGAACAAGATACAGATATTGAATTACAGCAATTGAGACAACGAGATGAAGATAAAGGACATTCAAACTTTGAATTGAATGGGGAAGGAATATGGACATATCGAGGGAGACTGTGTACCAAAACAAGGAACGACCAGAACCGACATTCTTATTGATGCTCATGCTACTCCCTATTCGATCCATCCAGGAGGCACGAAAATGTACAAGGATTTGAAACCATTATTTTGGTGGCCAGGTATGAAAAAGGACATTGCTCAATTTGTTGCACAATGTCTAACTTGTCAACAGGTCAAGATTGAACATCAAAGACCAGCAAGGCTCCTGAAACCACTACCCATTCCTGAATGGAAATGGAACACATCACGATGGATTTCATTCTTGGTTTGCCAAGAACTCAAAGAGGGTTCAATGCTATATGGGTTATTGTGGATAGACTTACAAAATCAGCTCACTTTCTTCCCGTGAAGACCACATACACGATGAATCAATATGCTGAAGAATACATCAAGGAGATAATGAGGCTTCATGGCATCCCAATGTCCATTGTATCTGATAGAGATCCCAAATTTACATCTGCATTTTGGAAAAGCTTGCATCATGCTATGGGAACTCGATTGTCATTCAGCACTGCATTCCACCCTCAAACTGATGGACAATCAGAACGAGTGAATCAGATATTAGAAGATATGTTGAGGGCATGTACTATTGACTTTCCAGGTAGTTGGGACAGTAAACTACCGTTGGCTGAGTTTACATATAACAATAGCTATCAGTCAAGCATTGGAATGGCACCATATACTGCATTATATGGTAGAAAATGTCGATCTCCAGTACATTGGGATGAAATAAGAGAAAGGAAGTTATTAGGCCCTGAATTGGTACAACAGACAGCTGAATTGATAACTAAGATCAGAGAAAGAATGCAGACTGCCTAGAGTCGACAGAAAAGTTATGCTGATGTGCGACGTCGTCAATTGGAATTTCAGGTTGGTGACCATGTATTTGTAAAGATATCACCATTGAAGGGCATTTCGCGTTTTGGCAAGAAGGGAAAATTGAGTCCAAGATTTATCGGTCCATTTGAAATCTTGGAAAGAATAGTAGACAGAGCCTACCGAGTTGCATTACCACCGAGTTTATCAAACGTTCATGACGTTTTTCATGTTTCCTTGCTACGGAAGTATTTGGCCAATCCTTCTCACGTTCTTCATTACGAACCATTGGAGCTTGCATCGAATCTCTCATATGAAGAACGACCGGTCCAAATCCTCGACAGGAAATCAAAAGTGTTACGAGGCAAGGAAATACCCTTAGTGAAACTATTATGGCGAAATCATGCAATTGAAGAAGCAACTTGGGAACGAGAAGACGAGATTCAACAGAGATATCCTGAACTATATGGTACGTCAAATTTCGAGGACAAAATTCTTTGAAGGAGGGGAGAATTGTAATGCTCGGTTACTCGTACAAATGATTAGTAATACGTTTATGTCATTATTAGTTAGCTAATTAGCTCATTATGTTTTACATATTGATTGAGGTATCAATATTGAGATTGAACATGACTTTTATATTGTTTATGGTGCATTGAGATTGATTATGTGTCAAAATAGTGATGGTAAGATGTGTACATAGAAATAGTGTAATATAAGTTGTGGGAAATGAGATGTAGATATGGTAGTTCGTACGGGTTTTAGCATAATGAGTTAAATATTGATCCAAATTGAGTGAGGCCATAACCATTAGAAAGCTAAGATATAATTCTACAACTTTCAAGTTTTGAGTTTTGTCCAAATCATTGTAGAAGACAAGCCAAAAGCGCCCCGAAGTGTATCGTGTATACCGTCATTTCTTCACTGACACATGTTAGGAGAATGGGCATAACTCTTTACTCAGACCTCCAAATGACCTGAAATTTGGGGAGCTTAAAGCCAAGACATAGGGCTACAACTTTGTAGTTTACGACCTTTCCAGATTATGAAGGGAAGAGCCGTTTCTGGAGCGATTTTTGATGAAACAGTGTGCAGAGCCGAGATTGACTCGCCCTAGCGGTCAAAACCGTTCGCCCTAGCGAGCCTGTGCAGAAATAAAATGTGTAGGGCCGAAACTTGCTCGCCCTAGCGGTCAAAAGAGTCCGCCCTAGCGAGCCTGTACAGAAAATAAAATTGTAGGGCCGAGATTTACTCGCCCTAGCGGTAAAAAACGTCCGCCCTAGCGAAGCCTACTGTATAAAAAGATAAGGATCGACTTTTCCAAGCATTCCAACCATCCCCCACTTCATTCACAGCAAGAACACGAAGCAAAACAAGATTTCTTCCTCCCAAAAGCTTCCTTCTTCATTCCTTTCATAGAATTGAAGTTAGAACTTTGTTCTTTATCCCAAGAGCTTCCTAAAGGTGTAAGTTTTCATCTCTTTTGATTATTATAAAGGTAGAGGAGCAAACTTCACCTAGTATAGAGATAGTGATTGAATTATTGTTATGTTTGACAGTATAGGAGCGAGAGCATCGTCTCAAACCAGTATTCGTACACTTGGACTGTAAGTTGGCATGTTCTTGAAGTAATACATGAGTAATATTATGAATTTCAAATGCATCTCATTGTCTATTGATATATGTACATTGTTAGTATGTTTATTGATGAAAACATAGCACCATATTCCATTGTTATGTATTAAATATGTAAGGAACTCATGAATATTGATGATAGGTGCTATGTCATGAACAAGAACATGAACATGAAAAGAAAAGGATTGATTTACATGATATAGAGCTTGTTGACATCATGGGTGGTTTTATGTGGGGACCCGGGCTCTAACTCAATTCTTTTGGGATTTAATTGGATCTTTGTTCGAAAATGTGGGTCAAAATTTTGCTTTTAACATTAATTTAAATGTATAACTAAAGCATATCATGTCTTGATATTAAATAAACAACATAATATACATACATGTCTGTTTGGTAAAATCATACGCTAGTGTTCAAATCCCAACTACAACATAAGTAGTACAAGTCAAAAGGAAAACACTAGAAATCTGCAACGCCCGTGATCTCCACGCTATCGTCAATCTCTCATCTAGCTCGAGACCCAGATCCTGCCCCACCTGTTGCCATGCACACATACAGACACGACAACAGCCGGATAACTCCGGTGAGAACATATCCCAGTATAAAACATGAATGCATGCAATGTCATAAATCATGTACACAAGCATAGCATCTATCAAATAACATGAATGTAAATCTAAACATGTAGAAGAATACAAATCTGTATTCACATTTAAATCTTGACTCGACTCATTTCTAATCTAGGGATCCCGTATGAATAAGACGGTCTGTCACCTACCCAACCACTCGGGGTAACGGTACGTCTTATTCCTAGACTTCGGTCAACTCTGTATCGAGGGTCTGCACATATAGCAAATCTGCTCCTATGCGTTGATACACCGAAACGTATAGTTTTGGCAAGTCTGCCAATATCTCCTATGTAATGCTCAGAACACTGAGTGACCATTCTGAATTGATAGATATGCTATGAGCAAGGTGCATAGAGATAAGAAATAAGAGATGAAGAAGTTTGGCTTAAAATGTAGAATTATGCCATTGTAATTCGAAGTCACAGTGCACCCGCGGTGCTTGTAGACACCGCACCCGCGGTGCATGGACAGTAGGTTGGCCAAAAATTCCGTAGCTTCACCGCACCTGCTGTAGAACTAGACCGCACCTGCGGTGCTGAGACCGCACCCGCGGTAGTTACATGACCGCACCCGCGGTCTATGCATTATGGAAAATCATAGTTCTGCCGAAGCCATAGCGCACCCGCGCTCCTAAGGGCACCGCACCCGCGGTCATGCGTGGCTTATGAAGAATGAACCATGTGTTACATAACATGCGAGATATATATAAAGCTGGTGTTATTTCCTCCTTGTTCAGATGACACAGCCGAGGGAGAGAGAAAAGGAAACTTAAGGAGGAAGGAGAGTTCTTGCTCTATCTCACGATTTATTCATCCAAATTCAAATCCGACTTCGGTTTTGAGCTCCTCTCGTTATTAGCTACAACGTGATGTAAGTTGTATGTAATTTCAAAAAGTTTCGAAATTCAGATGTTTGGGAAATGAGAATATGATAGTTATATTGTGTTCTTGGCATATTGAGCATGATATATTTGTAAACGGATCAAAGAAAGGATAACATATGCATTTCCTATGAATTTCAGTATGGTTTATGAATTGTTGGGATAGAATTATTGTGTTTTGGATGAATATTGTATTGGATTATGATTGAGAATAAGATAGTGTTGATATCTGTTGAGAATTGGATTGACCGGTATCGAGAATTACGTCGTTATGCCGTCAGATTTTATTGAGATCATGTAGTGACTTGGTTACGTGTTGATTTAGATTAGAAATTGATAGAGTGCGTATCCACATTTCCATTTCAGATACATATTGGCGACCGTGACAGCGATTCTACGACGAAAGGTATAGTACATGTTTTGTCTGGGGAATCACGACTCAAATGAGATCACATTTGAGTTTCCCAACCAAAATCACATACTTGTTTTATTGTTCATACCTTGATATGATTATGATTGTTATAGATTTGTTTATAGAACTTGTATTCAAATCTTGCTATGCTTTGTTTACAGAACGTGTAGCATTGCATTATGCTTGTTTACAGATTTTGTATTCATGCATTAAGATAGGGCAGTCTGCAGATCAGGCAGACTACTAGATGTTCGGCGATATCTCAGCTTAGGGGAAGATCACCGCCCCTTTGTAGACGTGGATACAGAGCAGGCCGAAGTCTAGGAATAAGACGTACAGCACCTCGATTGGTAGGGTAGGTGACAGCCAGTGACGTCTTATTCACAATGGGATCCCTAGAGTTCTAGTCGAGTCGAGTCTAGACATGATTAGATTCGCATTGCATGATTTGATATGAATGACATTCATATCAGCATGTTTCATGTTTAGATTGTTTATATGCATGTTACATGTTTATACTGGGATTTATTCTCACCGGTTTTCCGGCTGTTGTTATGTCTGTATGTGTGCAGAGGACTAGTGGTTCTTTTGTTAGACTTGTACTACCGTTTGTTTATAGATGGTATTGAACACTAGTTGTAAGAACAAGACTTGTACTTCATGCTTATATTGTAAGTTAAACTAAGAATTATGTTTGTTTAGTTACATTTGATTTATTGTCAAAAGCAAAAATTTGACCCACGTTTTTAATAACAATCCATTTAATCCCAAGAAAAAGAATTAGAGCCCGGGTCCCCATATCCTATCTCAGGACTCGAATATAAATCAATAAACAAGGCATTACATAATCAAATGTAATAACAATCTAGTATGTGATTTAGGGAAACTCGTATCAAGTCTGAATCGAGTTGTGCAATCCCGTGACCACATGAATTATACCTTTCTTGTCGCACTGTCTGTGTCGTAGTCGAAGGCTTGAGTTCACAATAGCCAATACAATCTGAAATAGCATAATCGATGTGTACTCTATCAATATATATCTCAAGCAACTCAATATACAAGGCTACAATCGGTTTCAATACAATTTGACGGCATAACGACGTGATTCCTTTATACCGGTAACTCAAGAACATCATACTCAATCACAATCAACTCATCATCTCATCTAACATCTATATACATGCTGTAATCTGTATATTCTCAATCCAACACATGCTGGAAAATCGAACGTATAGCATACGGCGTCTGAAATTCGATCCGTTTACGTTTCTACGATGCTTAGTATATCAAAAACACATAATTTATGTCAAATCTGAATTCTTCCAACACATAATTTTTGAAACATGCTGGAAATGAACAATACTTACATCCTCTTGTAGCCTTCAAAGAGAGGAACACAAATCCTAACTCGGAATATAAATCGGATGCATAAATCTTGCCAAACCAAGGTTCTAATCCACCTTGAAGCTTGAGGATTCTTTGGAGAAGGAGCTCGGTTCTTATTCTGAATGCCAAAGAAAATAAAGACACCTATTACATATTGCATGCAAAGGGACGAGTGTTCATGTTGTTCAAATGACAAGCACTACCGCGGGTGCGGTAGTTTAAGAGCGCGGGTGCGCTAAGCTCTCGGCAGCAATAATATTTTCTGAATCTCGATCACCGCGGGTGCGGCGCTTGCATTACCGCGGGTGCGGTCTCACCACCGCGGGTGCGGTCTTGCACGCACCGCGGGTGCGGTGTTGCTTCGCACATTTCCCTCAACTTTCTGTCACCTACGCCGCGGGTGCGGTAGTCCTAGCACCGCAGGGGCGGTGTGGCTTCGGCCATGCTTGCTCAAACTCTCATTTTTCATGTCATGCATTCTCCTCTTCAAGTCTCACATCGATGACATGGACAATTCTCGAGCCTTACATTTCTCCCCCTCTTAGACAGGAGTTCGCCCTCGAACTCGCAAGCAATTAATCATGTAAATGTATACAAAACAGTACAATCAAAACTGAAAGGAAAACTCACATCATATGAATAGCTCGGGATGCCTCCGTCTCATCTCAGACTCCGTCTCCCAAGTTGCTTCCTCGATGCCATGACGACTCCACTGAACCTTCACAAGCGGAATGGTCTTGGTTCTAAGTTGTTTCTCTTTCCGATCAAGAATCTGTATCGGTCTTTCAATATAGCTCAGAGTCTGATCTAGCTCGGCTTCGTCAGGCTGAATGACATGAGAATCATCTGGCATATATTTGCGCAACATTGATACGTGAAAAACATCGTGAATGCCAGATAATGAAGGAGGAAGAGCAAGTCTGTAAGCTCGATCGCCAATCTTCTCAAGGATCTCATACGGACCGACGTATCTAGGAGACAACTTTCCACGCTTGCCAAATCTGACAACGCCTCTGAAAGGTGAAATCTTTAAAAACACTCTGTCTCCTTGCTCGAATACTAATGGTCTGCGTCTGATATTGGCGTACTTCGCCTGTCTATCCTGTGCTGTCTTCATTCTCCTCTGAATGATCTTCACTTTCTCGGTCATCTCACGAATCATATCAGGCCCTAACTCCGGTACCTCAGAGTTATCATCCCAGTACAACGGAGATCGGCACTTCTTTCCGTATAAAGCTTCGAACGGTGCCATCTCAATGCTAGTCTGATAGCTGTTGTTGTATGAAAACTCACACAACGGCAATGAATCTTGCCAACTAGTACCAAAGTCTAGTACTACAGCTCTCAGCATATCCTCTAAAGTCTGGATAGTCCGCTCTGACTGTCCGTCCGTCTGAGGATGATAAGCAGTGCTCAAGTGTAAAGTCGTACCCAAATCCTGCTGCAAGCTGTGCCAGAAGTGAGAAGTGAATCGTGGATCCCAATCTGATACGATCGACTTCGGCACACCGTGCAATCTGACGACCTCTCTGACATACAACTCTGCCATCTGATCGTGTCGATAGGTCATTCTGTATGGAATAAAGCAAGCTGATTTGGTCAGTCTATCAATGATGACCCAAATCGAATCACAGCCCCGCGAAGATCGAGGTAACTTCGTCACGAAATCCATGGAAATGTGGTCCCATTTCCATTCAGGAATAGACAAACTCTGAAGTAAACCTCCGGGCTTCTTTCTTTCTGCCTTCACCTGCTGGCAATTCAAGCACTTAGACACAAATTCTGCAATGTCTGTCTTCATCTGCTTCCACCAGAATTGTGTCTTCAAGTCATTGTACATCTTCCTGCCACCAGGGTGAATGCTGAACCGACTACAGTGTGCCTCTAACATGATTTGTCGTCTCAAATCTGGAACATCTGGCACCACTAGACGGTTATTCACATACAGAACAGAATCTCTAACCTGATATTCTGATATATGACCAGTTCTGACCATATCAATCGATCTCTGAATGCTCGGATCAGTTCTTTGCGCTTCTTTGATCCTCAAAATCAGATCTGGCTCAATCTGAATCGCAGCAAGTCGCAACGGTCTACTCTCTGCATCAAATGTCAACCCAGACAAGCAACAATCTTCTACTAAACTCGATACACCTATAGTCGACAAGGACAAAGAACATACCTTTTGACTTAAGGCGTCTGCTGCTGCATTCGACTTCCCTGGATGGTACTTGATCTCGCAATCAAAATCTTTCAGCAGATCAAGCCATCGTCGCTGTCTCATGTTCAACTCTGACTGAGAAAAGAGGTACTTCAAGCTCTTATGATCAGAGTAGATCTCGAATTTCTCGCCATACAGATAATGGCGCCAGATCTTGAGTGCAAAAACGATCGCTGCCAACTCAAGGTCATGAATCGGATAGCGGGTCTCGTGTGGCTTCAGCTGTCTAGAGGCGTACGCTATCACGTGCCCTCGCTGCATAAGAACAAATCCTAGCCCTCTGTGAGATGCGTCACAATATACAACGAACTCACCTGTACCTGAAGGAATCGTCAAGACAGGTGCACTAGTCAGCCTCTTCTTCAGCTCTACAAAACTGGCTTCACAATCTTCGGACCACACAAATGGCATGTTCTTCTGTGTCAACTGGGTGATAGGCTTCGCTATACTGGAGAAATCTCGAATAAAACAACGATAATACCCGGCTAGACCCATGAAACTGCGTATCTCAGGCACAGAAGTCGGTCTCTGCCAACTGATAACAGCCTTAACTTTACTCGGATCTACAGCAATACCATCTCCAGATATAATGTGACCTAAGAAGACAACCTGTCTCAGCCAGAATTCGCACTTGGATAGTTTAGCATACAACTGCTCCTTTCTCAAAGTCTTCAGTACAATCCTCAGATGATCTGCATGCTCAGTCAAACTCTTCGAATACACCAAAATGTCGTCAATGAAAACAATAACAAACTCATCTAAATAGCTCTGAAAAATACGGTTCATCAAACTCATGAAAACCGCTGGCGCATTCGTCAAACCAAAAGGCATAACAACAAACTCGTAGTGTCCATACCTGGTTCGGAATGCAGTCTTCGGAATATCAACATCTCGAACTCTGAGCTGATGATACCCTGATCTCAAATCAATGTTCGAGTAAACCGGAGATCCCTGTAACTGATCAAACAAGTCGTCGATGCGCGGCAAAGGATACTTGTTCTTCACTGTTGCCTTGTTCAACTGTCTGTAATCAATACACAGTCGCATCGAACCATCTTTCTTTCTGACGAAAAGCACCGGAGCACCCCAAGGTGATACACTGGGTCTGATATATCCCTTGGACAAAAGATCTTCCAACTGTGCTTTCAACTCTTTCAGCTCTATCGGTGCCATCCTATACGGAGCTCTCGAGATAGGAACACTGCCTGGCACAAGATCAATGCTGAAATCAACCTCTCGAACTGGAGGCAACCCTGGAATCTCGTCAGGAAACACATCTGCAAACTCGCAAACCACTGGCAGATCTGCCAATGCTGGGCTCGACTTCAGTAGATCTACTGAATATACGAGAAAGCCCTCTGCTCCTCTCTGAAGCAATCTACTCATAGTCAGAGCAGATACTAAGGGAATCCGAGATCTGGAATCCTTGCCGTAGAATTTCCACTCATCTGTCATTTCGGGTCTGAATCTGACAATTTTGTGGAAACAATCTACAGTGGCCCGTGTACTTGGTTAACATGTCTATGCCAACTATACAATCAAAATCAGCTAAACCAAGTACTACACAATCAAGATCAATCTCATGCCCCTCAAACTGAATCATACAGTGTCTAACAGTAGTCACAGATATCAAACCACTTCCCAACGGAGAAGCTATAGACACTACTGTCGACATCGACTCAACATGCAATGAATGTCTCAATGCAAAATGTTCAGATATGAATGTATGAGATGCCCCTGTGTCTATCAACACATATGCAGGATAACCGCAAAGAAAACAGTTACCTGCAATAACGTCATCTGGCGCCTCCTGCGCCTGCTCCTCTGTCAGGGCAAAAACACGTGCCTGCTGTCTAGGAGGCTGACTCACCGTCTTGACTACCTCCTGGTCTCTGCTGGGTCTGTGTGGAGGGTGGCTGGAAGGAGTGTACAGAAGATACCTGTCTCTCCATCTGTGGCGCTGGTGCTGATGATCCTGTGCTCTGGAATCGTTGTGCACCTCTCTGGGGACAAACTCTAGCGAAGTGTCCCTGTTGCCTACAGATGTTGCAGCGTCCCAGAACTCCTTGACACTGCTCCGTGGCATGTCGCCCTCCGCACGAACCACAGTATGCGCCACTATATTCTGACCCCTGACCTCTCTGTTGAGATCCACTCGAACTTGATGAACTACTTCCGGATTTCTTAAACTGTCTGCCCTTAGCCTTCAGAAATTCCTTCTTGCCACTACCACTAGCTCCACTGTCAAAACGAGGAGGAGGTGGTGGAAACTGAACGGTGGTAGGCTGTGGCGGTCTCTGCCCCTGAACACCGTAGGAAGCTCCTCGCTGCCTGATCATGCCAGCCTCGGCTCCCTTAGCCCTGTTCAGTGCCTCTGGAAAAGTATTGGGTCTCCCGGTGTTTATTAAGGTAAAGACGTCTGGGTTCAGCCCGTTGATGAACTGATCGGCCACTGCCTCGTCGTTCCCGGCCACATGCGGTGCAAATCGTAGCAATGCAGAAAATTTAGCCACATACTCCTCGATGTTCCACTGTCCCTGCCTCAGATTTGAAAATTCAGCTCCTTTATCTTTTCGGTAGGAAACGGGGAAGAAGCGCTGATAGAACTCATCTTTGAAGACTTTCCATGTAATATCAATGCCTCGGTGCTCCAAGGCTCTCTTCGTAGTCAACCACCAGCTCTTTGCAACCTCTTGCATCTGATGCCCTATCAGTTTCACACGTCGCTCATCAGTATATGCCAAAGACTCAAACAACATCTCGATATCATCAAGCCAGCTCTCGCACTCTACTGCACTCTATGTGCCCTTCAGGGTAGGCGGATGGAAAGACTGAAATCTCTTCAATAAGGTCTCCATCGGCGTAGCGGTAACATCCATCTGTGCACCTGATGTGCTACCCTGCTCTGGCTGTCGTATACGTCTAGGCGGCATAAATCTGATTATCAAACTGATTAGTATACAATCAATATCATCTGTCTCAGCCCTCCTCTGATCATAGACTCTGATCGAGAATCGGTTCTGATTCAGGCTTGAAATGCTGTAAATCAATTCAGATAATACAACACAACATATAATAGGGAAAGCAATAAATCATGCTAACATCTCAAAAGCAAGGAAGATGACTCAATCTACCCCGCTCATTCTAATCTATCTCAGTCTACAGAACCTACTGCTCTGATACCACCTGTTGTGGGGACCCGGGCTCTAACTCAATTCTTTTGGGATTTAATTGGATCTTTGTTCGAAAATGTGGGTCAAAATTTTGCTTTTAACATTAATTTAAATGTATAACTAAAGCATATCATGTCTTGATATTAAATAAACAACATAATATACATACATGTCTGTTTGGTAAAATCATACGCTAGTGTTCAAATCCCAACTACAACATAAGTAGTACAAGTCAAAAGGAAAACACTAGAAATCTGCAACGCCCGTGATCTCCACGCTATCAACAATCTCTCATCTAGCTCGAGACCCAGATCCTGCCCCACCTGTTGCCATGCACACATACAGACACGACAACAGCCGGATAACTCCGGTGAGAACATATCCCAGTATAAAACATGAATGAATGCAATGTCATAAATCATGTACACAAGCATAACATCTATCAAATAACATGAATGTAAATCTTAACATGTAGAAGAATACAAATCTGTATTCACATTTAAATCTTGACTCGACTCATTTCTAATCTAGGGATCCCGTATGAATAAGACGGTCTGTCACCTACCCAACCACTCGGGGCAACGGTACGTCTTATTCTTAGACTTCGGTCAACTCTGTATCGAGGGTCTGCACATATAGCAAATCTGCTCCTATGCGTCGATACACCGAAACGTCTAGTTTTGGCAAGTCTGCCAATATCTCCTATCTCAAGACTCGAATATAAATCAATAAACAAGGCATTACATAATCAAATGTAATAACAATCTAGTATGTGATTTAGGGAAACTCGTATCAAGTCTGAATCGAGTTGTGCAATCCCGTGACCACATGAATTATACCTTTCTTGTCGCACTGTCTGTGTCGTAGTCGAAGGCTTGAGTTCACAATAGCCAATACAATCTGAAATAGCATAATCGATGTGTACTCTATCAATATATATCTCAAGCAACTCAATATACAAGGCTACAATCGGTTTCAATACAATTTGACGGCATAACGACGTGATTCCTTTATACCGGTAACTCAAGAACATCATACTCAATCACAATCAACTCATCATCTCATCTAACATCTATATACATGCTGTAATCTGTATATTCTCAATCCAACACATGCTGTAAAATCGAACGTATAGCATACGGCGTCTGAAATTCGATCCGTTTACGTTTCTACGATGCTTAGTATATCAAAAACACATAATTTATGTCAAATCTGAATTCTTCCAACACATAATTTTCGAAACATGCTGGAAATGAACAATACTTACATCCACTTGTAGCCTTCAAAGAGAGGAACACAAATCCTAACTCGGAATATAAATCGGATGCATAAATCTTGCCAAACCAAGGTTCTAATCCACCTTGAAGCTTGAGGATTCTTTGGAGAAGGAGCTCGGTTCTTATTCTGAATGCCAAAGAAAATAAAGACACCTATTACATATTGCATGCAAAGGGACGAGTGTTCATGTTGTTCAAATGACACGCACTACCGCGGGTGCGGTAGTTTAAGAGCGCGGGTGCGCTAAGCTCTCGGCAGCAATAATATTTTCTGAATCTCGATCACCGCGGGTGCGGCGCTTGCATTACCGCGGGTGCGGTCTTGCACGCACCGCGGGTGCGGTGTTGCTTCGCACATTTCCCTCAACTTTCTGTCACCTACACCGCGGGTGCGGTAGTCCTAGCACCGCAGGGGCGGTGTGGATTCGGCCATGCTTGCTCAAACTCTCATTTTTCATGTAATGCATTCTCCTCTTCAAGTCTCACATCGATGACACGGACAATTCTCGAGCCTTACATTTTAAGTCCACCAAAGCTATTGGCCAATAAATGTTCATGGGGCGTGGGGATGCCAAAGGTTGCTCCCTTACGTCCAACACAGTAGTAGCTATATAATAAAGCAAGCATGGTAGTACAGGTCAACTATTGAGGCTCAAGTACAAAAATGAACATTGAATATATGCTACGGTATGACATGTTTTTAAGATTCATTATTGATCACGACTTGATATGTATGTTCCTTCGATGCATATTGATACGTATAAGGGCCAACTTATTGAGTTTTATAAACTCACGTAGCTCATGTATTACAGGATCAGGTAGTGAAGATGCCTAGGATGCCGGTTCGCTAATGGATGCTAGTGACGTGCCCTACCTCGACAAGAACCGGGACTTCTTATTGTATAGCTTCCGCATATGTATTGTAGTAAATTTTATATGAGGGTTTGAAACAAGTTCCATGTTATGAATGATGATTCAAAGTATGTTTTTATATGAGAATAGGCTTGAGGTTGTTGCTTGAGTTCAGTTTTTGGCTTATACAAAATATAGGGACATCATGCCAAAAATTATACAAACCGTCAAAGTGATGCCCCTTGTTTGATTTGATTCATAATATAGTTATATCATTCAAACCTTATTTTGATTATGGTAATTATGCTAAGTATAGAGTAAGGGTGTGACAGATGTGTTGCTGCTGTCGCTGCCAAGCTCATTTGATCCTTTTGTGGTGAACTTCAATATGAACAAGCTTGTGCCTAGCCTTGAAGAGTTGGTGAACATGCTTGTGACTTTTGAGTCCACTATCAAAAGGGAGAAGCTGGCTCTTTATGTGGTTTCTTCATCTGGCACAAAGAACGATCCACATGGGAAGGGAAAGAAGCATTCTTTCCAACGTCCCAAGAAGAGCGTGCCCTTGAAGAGGCAGACTCCGGGTCCCGTTGTGGCAGCCGCGCCAGCCAAGGCTGAGAAGACAGTTGACATCTGTCATCACTGCAAGAAGCCTAGACATTGGAGGCGTAACTGCAGGCAATATCTTGCCCAGAAGGGTTCTGGCAAAGGTATGTTCTACATTGAAGTAAATATCTCCATTAACTCTACTTCTTGGGTATTGGATACCGGCTGTGGCTCACATCTCTGTAATGATTTGCAGGTGATGGAAAGAAGTAGGAAGCTCAGGGAAGGTGAGACCTTCTTGAGGACGGGCAATGGAGCAAGGGTTGCTGCCAAAGCTGTGGGAGATGTTTATTTATGTTTGAACAATGATTTTAAGCTTGTTTTGAGAGATGTTTTGTTCGTACCAGACTTGATTAAAAACATTATTTCCATTCCTATGCTTGATATTGATGGATTTTCTTGTTTATTTGGCAAAGCTGTTTGCAATATTTACAAGAATGAATGTTTAGTTGGTACCGGAGAACTTGAAAACAATCTCTACACCTTAAAATTGAAAGATATTCCACGTAACAATGTCCAAGCAATAATAACAACAAATAAGTGCAAACAAGATACTCTTAATTCGGCACAATTATGGTATGCTCAATTAGGACATATTTCCTCAAGAAGGATGAACAAGCTAGTGGGAGTTGGCATGTTTGATATGTCCGATATTAATGCTCTCACGACTTGTGAATCCTGTCTAAAAGGAAAGATGACCAAAATTCCCTTTAAGGGCCATGCGGAGCGAGCCAAAGGGTTATTGGATTTGATCCATACCTGATGTGTGCGGTCCGCTTAGCATCACCACTAAGCATGGACATGCCTACTTCATCACCTTTACCGATGACTTTTCGAGGTATGGGTATGTGTATTTGATGAAATACAAGTCTGAAGCCATTGAAAGGTTCAAAGAATTCAGAAGTGAAGTAGAGAATCATTTGGGACGAAGCATCAAGGCACTTCGATCGGATCGAGGTGGTGAGTACTTGAGTGCCGAGTTCCAAGAGTATCTTAGGGAGAATGGGATTCTCTCCCAGTGGACTCCGCCCGCTACACCGCAGGTTGAATGGTGTTTCGGAACGTCGTAACCGGACTTTGATGGACATGGTTCGGTCTATGATGGGGTTCACGGAGTTGCCGCCATCCTTTTGGGGATATGCGCTTGAAACAGCGGCACTGTTGTTGAACAATATCCATACAAAGGCAGTTGACAAGACTCTATATGAGATATGGATGGGTAAGCCTCCCAAGTATTCTTATCTTAGAATATGGGGGTGTCCTGCTTATGTGAAGCAGGTAGTGGGAGATAAATTGGATAGTCGATCCATTTTATGCTACTTTGTGGGATATCCAAGGAATTCCGTTGGATATTATTTGTATCATCCCCAAGAAACAATGGTGTTTGTTTCTAGGAATGAAACCTTTTTGGAAAAGGAATTTCTATTAGATAGAAAAGGCGAGATGATAGAACTCAAAGAGGTTCGAGAGACACCCACAATTGTAGAACCCACACCCGAAGAGCCAAGTGAGAAGATACAAGCTCCTAGAAGATCCGAGAGAGTCTCGAGACCACCTATGAGGTATGGTCTGCTTCTTGAAGAGGGCCATGATGAGCCTAACCTTGGATGTGATCCAAGGACCTTCAAGGAAGCGTTATCTGATGCCGATTCATCCAAATGGCTTGAAGCAATGGAATCTGAGATGAGTTCCATGCATTCGAACCAAGTGTGGAACCTTGTGAATCCACCTGAGGGAACTGTTCCCATAGGGGGTAAATGGATTTACAAGAGGAAACTTGGGGCGGATGGGAAGGTATTGACCTTCAAGGCGCGATTGGTAGCAAAAGGGTATACTCAAAGGCAAGGTGTTGACTATGAGGAAACCTTTTCTCCAGTTGCAATGTTCAAGTCCATTAGGATTTTGCTAGCCATAGCTGCATGGTATGACTATGAGATATGGCTGATGGATGTCAAGACTGCCTTCCTTAATGGGGATATTAAGGAAGATATTTACATGTCTCAACCTGAAGGGTTTACATCTATCGGAAGTGAGCATATGGTATGCAAACTTCAAAGATCTATTTATGGTCTTAAGCAGGCATCTAGGAGTTGGAACCTCAGATTCGATAGTACAATCAAAGAGTTTGGTTTTACTAAGAATCCTGAGGAACCCTGTGTGTATAAGAAGGTCAGTGGGAGTGCTGTGACATTCCTTGTTCTTTATGTTGTTGACATTCTACTCATTGGAAATGATGTAGGAATGTTGCAATCAACTAAGATATGGCTAGCAAGTAAGTTCTCGATGCAGGACTTGGGTGAATCATCTTTCGTATTGGGAATACAGATCTATAGAGATAGATCAAGAAGATTGCTTGGTCTCACCCAGTCCACATACATTGATACCATCGTGAAGCGGTTCTCGATGGATGAGTCCAAGAGAGGACATCTACCAATGTGTCATGGCGTGTCCCTATCCAAGTCTATGTCTCCCAAAACTGATGCAGAGATAGCGGCGATGACACGAATTCCGTATGCTTCGGCTATTGGTAGTATCATGTATGAGATGATATCTACACGTCCTGACGTGGCATTTGCACTAAGTGTAGTGAGTAGATATCAATCCAACCCTGGTCTTCCACACTGGAAAGCTGTGAAAGACATCCTCAAGTATTTGAGAAGGACCAATAAGTTATTTTTGGTCTATGGAGGTGGAGAACTAAAATTGGAAGGCTATACCGACTCTAGCTTCCAAAGCGATATCGATGACTCGAAGTCAACCTCCAGATTCATATTCATGCTCAATGGTGGTGCTGTCTCTTGGAAGAGTTCCAAGCAAGACAGTACTACGGATTCCACCACTGAGGCAGAATACATTGCTGCATTGGCTGCAGCAAAGGAGGCTGTTTGGATTAGGAATTTCGTCCAAGAGTTGGGCGTCATTCCTAATGGAGTTTCTCCTCTCCCGGTGATGTGTGACAACACGGGAGCCATAGCTCAGGCGAAGGAGCCAAGGTCTCATCAGAAGTCCAAACATGTATTGAGAAAGTACCACATCCTCAGAGAGATCGTGGAAAGAGGAGATGTCACGATTGACAAAGTCGGCTCCGCAGATAATGTTGCTGATCCGCTTACTAAGCCTTTACCTGGACCATCATTCGAGAAGCATCGCGAATCAATGGGTTTGAAATATATGGGTAGTTGGCTCTAGTGCAAGTGGGAGATTGTTAGAGTAGGTGCACGTCGAGCCAAGTGTTGGCCGAGTGTTCACAATGAAACTCTATGTATAAACGATCTTTATTTTAATAATATTTGAATTTATTAATTTTGACGCATCTTTATCTGTATACCCATGCTAGTTGCATAGATAAAGTCCTTGAATATACAAATAGTAGAAAGAATATGAGATGCTCATATGATGAGTATCATAAAACTCATATTTGTAATACTGTATATTCTAAACGGTTCCTAGACGATTCAGCCGCCACTAAGAAGGATATAGGCCGCTCGAGTTAGAGACTAGTATCTGCGATGTGAGTACCATGTTTCATTGGTAGGGGACATTGTGATGTCCGAGCATGCAGATAGGTGCTCCTGGTAGAGTGCACTGACAACCCTCTATAAAGGACTTTCCAAGTGGTTCTCATTTATCGAGTGGAAAAGTCCAAGTTTATGGTTGAACACCATTAGTCCTTATGACCCGGGACAACATTGAGACTCTATGTGCCAGCGTTTCACTTTGACTTGTTTACCGACTCTTATGGGGTCATCAGGTGGCAAGGTTGGATGTTACGGCAAAACATATAGGAGTCGATGCATTGTAGTCGGGGATTCACCGCTTACCTACGGGTATGGATATCCTATGTCTTTTTCATGTATGTGTGGGTTGAAATCTCTGATCAGAGTATGGTGGTAATTATGAAAGGGGTTTCATAGATTACACCATCGATGCAACCACAACATGACACATAGTATCGATTCATTGACAACTCTCGATAAACCAATAGTTGTCGAATCGGTCGGGATATATGAGTTGAAGGGACCGTACTGTACGCTAACCATAATTGAATGGTTCTTGCAGGCACTATCATGTGATACCTAGGGAATCACGTAAGCGATGCTGCTAGGCGTTTAACGTGATTGGTTGGGTACTATCAGACTTGAGTTCTGACGTTCTTATTATCAAGGAGTTGATAAGTAAGAATGGAGCAATTGGGGTATGCTCGAATAAGGACATGTTTAGTCCGAATCACATGGAGATGTGAACCCACGGCTAGTTGTATCAATGAACCATTGAGGGCCACACAAGTACTAGCTTTGTAAATCACGATGAGAAGTAAAATAGTTCAATGTGTTGAACGGCTTATAAATGTGTTTATAAGCGTAAAGAAAAATAGAAGTATGACTTCTATGAGAGATATATAAATTTTTATTTATGGAAGTGTTCCTAGATTAAAATTTGGCCAAGTGAATAATGTATTTGAAAATTGTGATTTTCATAAACATTATTATGGACTAAATTAAATTAATTCAAGTGTTGAATTAATTAAACACTAGTGACCTAGTAGAGTCCAAATAATTAAATTAATTCAAGTGTTGGATTAATTAAATAACATTGGGCCTTGTAGAGTCCAATTGGAAATAATTATTTAACTAGTGGGCTTGAGTAAAATCAAGTAAAGTTTAATTGGGCTCAAAAGTGTTAGAGACAATTAAAAGTCCATGGGCCTTGCAAAAGTTGCAAGCCCACTAGGGTTTGCATGCTTGGGAGGTGAAGAGGTGTGGATTATTTTTGAATAAAAAAAATGCATGGCATGCTAGACAAGCTTTTTCACTTTTCCCACAATCTAGACTACACTTCACTCTTCCTAGTCTCTCACCTTGGACGAATTTTTGACTCAAAAATTCTCTCATTTTTCTCTCTTTTGTTCTTCATTTTTGTTGGAGAATAAAAATCTTTTCATTGAAAAATCCTCTTGATTTTCTAGTGCAAATCAAGAGGGGTTTTACCTTGCTAGTGGTGGGCCTTATTTTGGAGGAGGAGGAGAGCTTGTAGATTGTCATCCCTTTCAAGAGCTTAGTTGCTTGTCAACTAAGTTGGTGCCATCATCAACCTTGTGAGGTTGATAGGTAATAACTTTCTTACACCCTATGTATGTTATGGTGTTTAAAATGTAAATCTTGCACAAAATGAGGTGGCCAAATTTTCTAGCATGAAAATAAAAAATTTTTGACTTCTGTTGCGCTTCCGGCCACTGTAACCGGTCCGGTTTCATTCACTACGTTCCGCATTTTAAAAAAAAATTTAGACCCTTTTTTTAATTGATTAATTAGTCCCAATTATGATTAAGAACTTGATTAGCGTCCGGGTCCCACAACAGGTGGTATCAGAGCGATAGATCCTTTAAATTGAGATAGAAGAGGCTAGTGAGCGGGGTAGAATGTGTTTTCTTTCCTGCTTTTGATTGCTAGCATGATTTACTGCTTTAGAATGCATGTTTATCTGTTTATCTGATTTGATTTGAAAACATGTGTTATTGAGAATGAATCAGAGCCGATTATGGATCAGCAGTAAGATGATCAGAGGAGGATTGAAATAGAACTCTGGTTTGGGGTTACTAATCATTTTGATTTCAGATATGCCTCCGAGAAGAATACGAGAACAAGGGAGTACATCGAATCCTCCCATGGATGTGACTCCTACACCGATGGAGAAACTGTTGAAAAGATTTCAGTCTTTCCGTCCACCGACTTTGAAAGGTACGGAGAATTCCGTGGAATGTGAAAGTTGGTTGGACGATATTGAAGCGATGTTCGAATCTTTGGAATATACGGAGGAAAAGAGGGTGAAACTGATAGGACACCAACTGCATGACGTTGCTAAACATTGGTGGATTACGACTAGATGGGCATTGGAACAACGAGGTACGGCCATTACCTGGAATGTGTTTAAGACTGAATTTTATCTACGGTTCTTTCCAGTATCTTATAGGAAGGACAAGGGAGCCGAGTTCGTAAACTTGAGACAAGGCCATTTAAACATTGAGGACTATGTGGCCAAGTTCTCTACATTGTTGAGATTTGCTCCCCACGTAGCTGAACATGATGAGGCCGTTGCGGACCAGTTTATAAATGGCCTAAATCCAGAAATCTTTACCTTGGTGAATACCGGGAGGCCAAATAATTTCACCGATACCTTGACAGAGCCAAGGGAGCCGAAGCAGGACTGATGAGATAGAGAGAGGCTTCGTTTGAGCTTCCAGTACCGGGACATCAACAACCACCTCCTCAATTTGAAGGTGGCAGTAGCAGTAGCAGGAAGAGGGATTTCTTGAAGGCTAGAGGGAAGCAATTCAAGAAATCAGGAACTAGCTCGTCCAGTTCGAGTGGCTCTAGACAAACCGGTCAGGGCCAGAGTTATACAGGACCGTACTGTGGTATTGTGGAGGGAGGCAATCCACAGATCAGTGCCGAGGAGTGGTAAGCAGCTGTCGTATCTGTAGACAGCAGGGACACTTTGCCCGAGTGTGTCCCTAGAGGAGTGCCCAGGGATCACAGGCAGCTGAGTCATCGGGATCCGTGGCTCAGGCAGGTAGACGACCATCTGCCGTTCATACTTTTCAGCCAGCACCGCCTACTCAGTCACAGCAGAGGCCAGGAGGGGGCCAGACAGTGAGCCAGCCTCCGAGACAGCAGGCCCGATTGTTTGCTTTGACTGAGGAGCAGGCACAGGAAGCACCTGATGAGGTTGTAGCAAGTAACTGTTTTATTTTTGGTTATCCTGCATATGTACTGATTGATACTGGTGCATCTCTTACCTTTATTTCTTAGAGATTTGCATTGCGTCATGCATTGCCTATTGAGTCATTGTCTGCAGTAGTGTCTGTCACGTCTCCGTTAGGAACAGGTTTGATATCGGTGAAATCTGTTAAATCGTGTATACTGCAGTACGATGGGCATACGATCGAGTTAGACTGTATTGTGCTTGGTTTATCTGATTTTGATTGTATTGTCGGTATCGATATGTTGACCAAGTACCGAGCTACAGTCGACTGTTTCCATAAGATAGTTCGATTCAAACCTGAGATGGCTGAGGAGTGAAAATTTTATGGTAAAGGTTCTCGTGCCAGAATTCCTTTGATATCTGCAATGAATATGACTCGATTATTGCAGAAGGGAGTGGATGGATTCCTGGTATATTCAGTTGATTTACTGAAATCGAGCCCATCATTGGCGGATTTGCCAGTGGTGTGTGAATTTGCTGATGTCTTTCCGGATGAGATTCCTGGATTGCCTCCGATTCGAGAAATAGACTTCAGCATTGAGTTAATGCCAGGAACAGTTCCGATTTCTAGAGCTCCATATAGGATGGCACCGATCGAATTGAAAGAATTGAAAGAACAGTTGGAGGATTTACTGGCCAAGGGGTATATCAGACCGAGTGTATCTCCTTGGGGTGCTCCAGTACTGTTCGTGAGGAAGAAAGATGGGTCGATGAGACTTTGTATCGACTATCGGCAGCTGAACAAGGCAACGGTAAAGAATAAATATCCATTGCCTCGTATTGATGATTTGTTTGATCAGTTGCAGGGTTCATCTGTATATTCCAAGATCGATCTGAGATCTGGATACCATCAACTGAGAGTCAGGGACTCTGATATCTCTAAGACAGCATTCAGAACCAGGTATGGACACTATGAATTTATTGTCATGCCATTTGGTTTGACCAATGCACCGGCGGTATTTGTGGGATTGATGAACCGCGTCTTTCAGAAATATCTGGATGATTTTTTTATCATATTCATTGATGATATATTGATTTATTCAAAGAATATGATTGAACATTCTAATCATCTGTGGATTGTGTTGCGAACTTTGAGGACGGAGAAACTGTATGCTAAACTGTCGAAATGCGAGTTCTGGTTGAAACAAGTGATATTTCTGGGACATATTATATCAGGAGACGGGATATCTGTTGATCCCAGCAAGGTTGAGGCATTGATTTCTTGGCCAAGACCGACATCTGTACCAGAGATTCGCAGCTTTATGGGTTTGGCAGGATATTATCTCCGATTTATTAAAGATTTTTCGAGTATTGCCAAACCGATTACACAGTTGACTCAGAAGAATGCTCCATTTGTGTGGACATAAGACTGTGAATCCAGTTTTCTTGAGTTGAAAAAGAGACTGACCAGTGCACCTGTGTTGACGATTCCTTCAGGCACTGGTGGATTTGTCATTTATTGTGATGCATCTCACCGCGGATTAGGTTGTGTTTTGATGCAGCGGGGGCATGTGATTGCTTATGCCTCGAGACAGCTGAGAAACTTGTTACCCAATTCATGATCTTGAATTGGCAGCCATAGTCTTCGCACTGAAGATATGGCGACATTATCTGTACGGTGAGAAATTTGAGATTTATTCTGATCATAAAAGCTTAAAATATCTGTTTTCGCAATCAGAGCTGAATATGAGACAGCGGAGATGGCTGGATTTACTGAAAGACTTTGATTGTGAAATCAAATATTATCCAGGGAAATCCAACGTAGCAGCAAATGCGCTGAGTCGAAAGGTATGTGCACTATCCTTATCGATGATAGGTGTTTCGAATTTGATAGAAGACTGCTGTTTGTCTGGACTAGTTTTTGAAACAGATTGTCAGCCTCTAAGATTATGTGCGATTCGAGCTGAACCAGAATTGATAGTGAAAATAAAAGAGGCACAAAAGGTTGATCCGAACGTACAGAATTCAATTGCAATGGTCAGAGCTGGTCATCAATCGGAATATCAAGTGAGAAATGGCATTTTGTATGTGAATAATCGTCTGGTTGTGCCGAATGTTTCGGATTTGAGACAGCGAATACTGACAGAAGCGCACAACAGTCGTTTTAGCATTCATCCTGGTGGCAGAAAAATGAACAATGATTTAAAGACACAGTATTGGTGGAAACAAATGAAATCTGATGTGACTGAATTTGTAGCCAAGTGTCTGAATTGCCAACAGGTGAAAGCTGACAGAAAGAAACCAGGAGGATTATTGCAGAGTTTGTCCATTCCTGAATGGAAATGGGATCACATTTCCATGAACTTTGTGACGCAGTTACCGAGATCCTCCCAAGGTTGTAATGCGATTTGGGTCGTGAATGATCGATTGACCAAATCAGCATGTTTTATTCCATACAAGATGACTTATAGATATGATCAGATGGCCGATATCTATGTCAAGGAAGTAGTGAGACTGCACGGAGTGCCAAAGTCGATTGTTCAGACCGTGATCCTCGGTTTACTTCGCACTTTTGGCAGAGTTTGCAGCAAGCTCTAGGTACAAAGCTACATCTAAGTACCGCATATCATCCACAGACTGACGGACAGTCAGAACGAACGATTCATACATTGGAAGATATGTTGAGAGCTATAGTGCTGGATTTTAGCACTAATTGGCAAGATGCATTGTCTCTTTGCGAGTATTCGTACAACAATATCTACCAGACGAGTATTGAGATGGCCCCATTCGAAGCGTTGTACGAAAAGAAATGCCGATCCCCTCTGTATTGGGATGATATCTCTGAAGTTCCTGAGACTGGACCTGATATGATCAGAGATATGACTGAGAAAGTGAAATTGATTCAAAAGAAAATGAAGGCAGCTCAGGACCGACAAGCCAAATATGCCAACCTCAGAAGACGACCGTTGGTATTCGAGGTAGGAGACCGAGTATTCCTGAAGATTTCTCCTTTCAGAGGTGTTGTCAGATTTCGCAAGAAAGGAAAATTGTCTCCAAGATATGTGGGTCCTTATGAGATTCTAGAAAAGATAGGAGATCGTGCCTATCGACTTGCATTGCCGCCTTCTTTATCTGGAATACATGATGTCTTTCATGTATCAATGCTGCGGAAATATCTCCCTGATGATTCACATGTTATTCAACCAGACGAGACTGAGATGGATGAGACATTGAGTTATGTCGAGAAGCCGATCCGGATTATCGATCGTAAAGAAAAATAGCTCAGAACGAAGATGATTCCGTTGGTGAAAGTACAATGGACTCGTCATGGCATTGAAGAAGCTACTTGGGAGACTGAATCTGTTATGAGACAAGAATTTCCATCATTGTTCCACTGATGTAAATATGTACTCGATTGTAATTACGTTCCTTCTTAATGATATGATTTGATTATCGATGATTTCGAGGACGAAATCGTATCTTAGAGGGGGAGAAATGTAATGCCCGGAAATTTAATCCTATTAATCCGTAATTATTGATTTATAATTTAATGTGATTATGAGAGGATTAATCGGGACACGAAATAAGAATACGTGTGGAAATGTATGTGCGAGGACAGTAGCATCAGCGCACATGCGCGACAGAACGCGCGCACATGCGCCAAGCAGACAGTAGGCCTCGCGCATATGCGCCGCGTGTATCCGCGCATATGCGCGACACAACCCGAGAGTTGTGAAGAAATCCTCGCGCATATGCGCGGAAGAGTGTCGCGCATATGCGCGAGTCCCCGTGAAGCTACGCGCCGAGACAGAATGTCTCGCGCATATGCGCGGAAGGTGGTCGTGCATATGCGCGAGACGTGCAGTAGGCACACCGAGCCACTTGGCCTCATGCATGTGGGAGATGTATATATATTTATATATATATACACATGCATTCAATTCTCCGGGGAAGAAAACGGAAATCTGGGGAAAGCTTTGATCCTTGATTCCAGAATTCAATTTGCGATCAATCCGTCCGTCTGAATTGTAATCCGACTTCGGTACCGAGTTCCTAGCAACGTAGACTACAACTTGACGTAAGTTTTGCTACGTTTTGACATGCTTTGAAATTATGCCATGGTCAGAATTGAATAGGATTCATATATGATGTTCTTGATATGTTAGACATCGTAGAATCGAAGTCAGATTAAGAAACGGATTGATTTTGGAATTGTTATGAATTTTCTGGGGTATATTTATTTATACCAGACAGATTTGGATTATGGATTGATTATAGAATGTATTGGATATGAGTTATGGATTATAACTATTATCTGAGAATATTGGATTGACGGGGATATTGAAATTGTACCGTTATGCCGTTGATTTTGAATTAAATCAAGATTGATCAGATTGTTATTGATTTAAAAGGTATATTGACATGAGATTATTGATATTGTCATTGCCAGACAAACTGTGAGTTCAGGACTTCGACTGAACCAGAAACCGACGAAAGAAAGGTATAAGTCAATGTGGTATTGGGAGATCGACTTGAGTCGGGTTAGACTTGAGTTTCCCTAAATCTCATACTTTACTGTATCGCATTGATATTGCATTGATTTGATTGATATACTTGTTCTCTTGATTTATAGATAGCAGGTATTAGACGAGTAGTCTTATGACAGAAGTTCCTGATAGTGGTGGGATTACCACGGGCACATTGCACGATGTCATGAGATATTGTATTGGCGGAAGTGCCATAGTCTGTCACTGGATAATGGGCTATCGATGTGGATAGAATTATAGCTCACTCTATTACTGGTGATCCATATTGTATCGATGTGGATAGAATTATAACTTCTTCTATTACTGTTGATCGATTTTATATCGTTGTGGATAGAATCGGAGTTTCTTCTATTACTGTTGATCGATACTATACTGATGTGCATAGAAACAGAGCTTCTCTATTACTGGTGATCGATACTATATCGACGTGGATAGAACTGGAGTCTTTTCTATTACTGTTGGTCGATATGGAATGCCAATGTCTGGAAACCGGGATCCCTAGACTCGGATTGAGTCTAGTCTGAGTCGTGGAGTCACGAGCTGTAAGGCTCGAGAATTATCGATATTATTGATGTTGGAATTATAGATATAAGAATGCACAATTATGAGATTTTGAGCAGCAGGGCCGAAGCCACACCGCACCCGCGGTGCTAAGACTACCGCACCCGCGGTGTAGGTGACAGAAATTGGTGAATTTGTGCGAACAGACACCGCACCCGCGGTGCTAGCACGACCGCACCCGCGGTGCTAGCACGACCGCACCCGCGGTCATGTAAGGACCGCACCCGCGGTCTAGGTGCAACATTTTTGGATGGACTCGCCGTGAGCACAGCGCACCCGCACTCTTGAGACACCGCACCCGCGGTTTGCATGCGAAAATGCCACCTTTGATTTTCGTAGTGACACATGGCATGGTATATATATACTTTGGATTGACACTTCATTTGCATGTTTTCAGAGTGAGAGAACCGAGAGCTCTTAAGAATTCTTCAAGCTTTTGCATATTAGAATTTAGATTGTGCAACAATTTGCCATCCGGTTTGAAATCCGAGTAGAGATTCGTGTTCCTCTTGACAAGGGCTACGAAAGGACGTAAGTTTCTTACATTTCCAGCATGTCTCGATATTCATATGTTGGAGAAGTTGTGATTTGCTTGAAGATATGTGTTCTTGATAGTATGAGCTTGATATAGTTGCTATCGGATTGATTTTTGGATATCGTATGCTTTTATTCGAAATTCCAGCATGTATTATGTGAAGATTTTACAGATTATAGCTGGTGGATTGATGTTTAGATGAGATTATGAGTTGTTGGGATTGATTTTGATATTGTTGTGGTGAAATTGTATTATCGGTATCGAAGAAATACGTCGTTATGCCGTCGATTTTATACCAAATGTGATTCTTGAGTTGTACTAGATGGTTGAGTTGTGTTTTGATATATATAGCACATTCATTATCCCATTTCAGATTCATCTTGACAGAGTTGACATTCCGACATTGAGACTTCGATCGACGATTCGACAAGAAAGGTATAATTCATGTGGTCACGGGATTGCACAACTCGATTCAGATTTGATACGAGTTTCCCTAAATCACATACTAGATTGTTATTACATTGATTATGTAATGCCTTGTTTATTGATTTATATTCGAGTCCTGAGATAGGAGAGATTGGCAGACTTGCCAAAACTAGACGTTTCGGTGTATCGACGCATAGGAGCAGATTTGCTATATGTGTAGACCCTCGATACAGAGTTGACCGAAGTCTAGGAATAAGACGTACCGTTGCCCCGAGTGGTTGGGTAGGTAACAGACCGTCTTATTCACACCGGGATCCCTAGATTAGAAAAGAGTCGAGTCAAGATTTGAATTGTCGAATACAGATTTGTATTCTACTACATGTTTACAGATTTGTATTCTACTACATGTTTAGATGTATATTCATGTTACTTGATTTATGTTATGCATTTGTACATGATTTATGACATTGCATGCATCCATGTTTTATACTGGGATATGTTCTCACCGGAGTTATCCGGCTGTTGTCGTGTCTGTATGTGTGCATGGCAACAGGTGGGGCAGGATCGGGGTCACGAGCTAGATGAGAGATGATGATAGCATGGAGATCTCGGGCATTGCAGATTACTAGTGTTTTCTTATGAAACTTGTACTACTTATGTTTGTAGTTGTCATTTGAACACTAGTGTATGTTTGTACGAACAGACTTGTATGTACATTACGTTGTTTAATTTCTATCGAGATATGTTATGCTTTAGTTAATACATTTGAATTAAAGTTAAAAGCAAAATTTTGACCCACATTTTCGAACAAAGATCCAATTAAATCCCAAAAGAATTGAGTTAGAGCCCGGGTCCCCACAACAGGTGGTATCAGAGCAGTAGGTTCTGTAGACTGAGATAGAATAGAATGAGCGGGGTAGATCGAGTCATCTTCCTTGCTTTTGAGATGCTAGCATGCTTTATTGCTTTTCATATTATATGTTGTGTTGTATTATCTGAATTGATTTACAGCATTTCAAGCCTGAATCAGAACCGATTCTCGATCAGAGGTATATGATCAGAGAAGGGCTGAGACAGATGACATTGGGTGTGTACTAATCAGTTTTATGATCAGATTTATGCCGCCTAGACGAGTGCCACAACCAGAGCAGGGTAGCACATCCGGTGCACAGATGGATGTCACCGCTACGCCGATGGAGACTTTATTGAAGAGATTCCAGTCTTTCCATCCGCCTACTCTGAAAGGCACAGAGAGTGCAGTAGAATGCGAGAGCTGGCTGGATGATATCGAGATGCTGTTTGAGTCCTTGGCATATACTGATGAGCGACGTGTGAAGCTGATAGGGCATCAGATGCAAGAGGTTGCCAAGAGCTGGTGGTTGACGACGAAGAGAGCCTTGGAGCACCGAGGCATTGATATCACGTGGAAAGTCTTCAAAGACGAGTTCTATCAGCGCTTCTTTCCCGTCTCCTACCGGAAAGATAAGGGAGCTGAATTTGCGAATCTGAAGCAGGGACAGTGGAACATCGAGGAGTATGTTGCTAAATTTTCTGCATTGCTACGATTTGCACCGCATGTGGCCGGAAACGACGAGGCAGTGGCCGATCAGTTCATCAACGGGCTGAATCCGGATGTTTTCACTTTGGTGAACACGGGCCGGCCTAGTACTTTTTCAGAGGCACTGAACCGAGCGAAGGGAGCCGAGGCTGGCTTGATCAGGCAGCGAGGGGCTTCCTACGGTGTTCAGGGGCAGAGACCGCCACAGTCTACTACCGTACAGTTTCCACCACCTCCTCCTCGTTTTGACAGCGGAGCTAGTGGTAGTGGTAAGAAGGAATTTCTAAAGGCTAAAGGCAAACAATTTAAGAAATCTGGGAGTAGTTCATCGAGTTCGAGTGGATCTCGACAGAGAAGTCAGGGGTCAGAGTATAGTGGCGCATACTGTGGTTCATGCGGAGGGCGACATGCTACGGAGCAGTGTCAAGGAGTTCTGGGATGCTGCAACATCTGTAGGCAACAGGGACATTTCGCCAGAGTTTGTCCCCAGAGAGGTGCACAACGATTCCAGAGCACAGGATCATCAGCACCAGCGCCAGAGATGGAGAGACAGGCATCCTCTGTACACTCCTTCCAGCCACCCTCTACACAGACCCAGCAGAGACTAGGAGGTAGTCAGACGGTGAGTCAGCCTCCCAGACAGCAGGCACGTGTTTTGCCCTGACAGAGGAACAGGCGCAGGAGGCGCCAGATGACGTCATTGCAGGTAACTGTTTTCTTTGCGGTTATCCTGCATATGTGTTGATAGACATAGGGGCATCTCATACATTTATATCTGAACATTTTGCATTGAGACACGCATTGCCTGTTGAGTCGATGTCGACAGTAGTGTCTATAGCTTCTCCGTTGGGAAGTGGTTTGATATCTGTGACTACTGTTAGACACTGTATGCTTCAGTTTGAGGGGCATGAGATTGATCTTGATTGTGTAGTACTTGGTTTAGCTGATTTTGACTGTATAGTTGGCATAGATATGTTAACCAAGTACAGGGCCACTGTAGATTGTTTCCACAAGATTGTCAGATTCAGACCCGAAATGACAGACGAGTGGAAATTTTACGGCAAGGGTTCCAGATCTCGGATTCCCTTAGTATCTGCTCTGACTATGAGTAGATTGCTTCAGAGAGGAGAAGAGGGCTTTCTTGTATATTCAGTAGATCTACTGAAGACGAGCCCAGCATTGGCAGATTTGCCAGTGGTTTGCGAGTTTGCAGATGTTTTTCCTGATGAGATTCCAGGATTACCTCCAGTTCGAGAGGTTGATTTCAGCATAGACCTTGTGCCAGGCAGTGTTCCTATTTCAAGAGCTCCGTATAGGATGGCGCCTGTTGAACTGAAAGAGTTGAAAGCACAGTTGGAGGATCTTCTGTCCAAGGGATATATCAGACCCAGTGTATCACCTTGGAGTGCTCCGGTGCTTTTCGTTAGAAAGAAAGATGGTTCGATGCGACTGTGTATTGATTATAGACAGTTGAACAAGGCAACAGTGAAGAACAAGTATCCTTTGCCTCGCATCGACGATTTATTTGACCAGTTACAGGGATCTTCGGTATATTTGAAGATTGATTTGAGATCAGGGTATCATCAGCTCAGAGTTAGAGACGTTGATATTCCGAAAACTGCATTCCGAACCAGGTATGGACATTACGAGTTTGTTGTTATGCCTTTCGGTTTGACGAATGCACCAGCGGTGTTTATGAGTTTGATGAACCGCATTTTTCAGAGATATTTAGATGATTTTGTGATTGTATTTATCGATGACATTTTGGTGTATTCGAAGAATTTGACTGAGCATGCAGATCACCTGAGGATTGTATTGAAGACTTTGAGAAAAGAGCAGTTGTATGCCAAACTGTCCAAGTGTGAATTCTGGTTGCGACAGGTTGTCTTCTTGGGGCATATTATATCTGGAGAGGGTATTGCGGTAGATCCGAGTAAAGTTGAGGCTGTGATCAGTTGGCCGAGACCGACTTCTGTGCCAGAGATACGCAGTTTCATGGGTCTAGCCGGGTATTATCGACGTTTTATTCGAGACTTCTCCAGTATAGCGAAGCCTATCACCCAGTTGACACAGAAGAATATGCCATTTGTGTGGTCCGAAGATTGTGAAGCCAGTTTTGTAGAGCTGAAGAAGAGGCTGACTAGTGCGCCTGTCTTGACGATTCCTGCAGGTACAGGTGAGTTCGTTGTATACTGTGACGCATCTCACAGAGGGTTAGGATGTGTTCTTATGCAGCGAGGGCACGTGATAGCGTACGCCTCTAGACAGCTGAAGCCGCACGAGACTCGTTATCCGATTCATGATCTTGAATTGGCGGCGATTGTATTTGCACTCAAGATCTGGCGTCACTATCTGTATGGCGAGAAATTTGAGATCTATTCCGATCATAAGAGCTTGAAGTATCTCTTTTCTCAGTCAGAGTTGAACATGAGGCAGCGACGATGGCTTGATCTGCTGAAAGATTTTGATTGCGAGATCAAGTACCATCCAGGAAAGTCGAATGCAGCGGCAGACGCCTTGAGTCGAAAGGTATGTGCTCTTTCCTTGTCGACTGTAGGTGTATCGAGTTTAGTAGAAGATTGTTGCTTGTCTGGATTGACATTTAATACAGAGAGTAGACCGTTGCGACTTGCTGCGATTCAGATTGAGCCAGACTTGATTTCGAGGATCAAAGAAGCACAGAGAACTGATCCGAGTGTGCAGAAATCGATTGATATGGTCAGAGCTGGACATATCTCAGAATATCACGTCAGAGATTCTGTTCTGTATGTGAATAACCGCTTAGTGGTGCCAGAGATTTCAGATTTGAGACGACAGATCATGTCGGAAGCACACTGTAGTCGGTTCAGCATTCATCCTGGTGGCAGGAAGATGTATAACGACTTGAAGACACAATTCTGGTGGAAGCAGATGAAGACAGACATTGCAGAATTTGTGTCTAAGTGCCTGAATTGCCAGCAGGTGAAGGCAGAGAGAAAGAAGCCCGGAGGTTTACTTCAGAGTTTGTCTGTTCCTGAATGGAAATGGGACCACATTTCCATGGACTTCGTGACGAAGTTACCTCGATCTTCGCGGGGCTGTGACGCGATCTGGGTTGTGATAGACAGACTGACCAAATCAGCGTGCTTTATTCCGTACAGGATGACTTATCGACATGATCAGATGGCAGAGTTGTATGTCAAAGAGGTCGTCAGATTGCATGGTGTGCCGAAGTCGATCGTATCAGATCGTGATCCACGATTCACTTCTCATTTTTGGCACAGCATTGCAGCAGGCTTTGGGTACGACTTTACACCTGAGCACTGCTTATCATCCCCAGACAGACGGACAGTCAGAGCGGACTATCCAGACTTTGGAGGATATGCTGAGAGCTGTAGTACTAGACTTTGATACTAATTGGCAAGATGCATTGCCATTGTGTGAGTTTTCATACAACAACAGCTATCAGACGAGCATAGAGATGGCACCGTTCGAAGCTTTATACGGAAAGAAGTGCAGATCTCCGTTGTACTGGGATGATATTTCTGAGGTACCAGTGTTGGGGCCTGATATGATTCGTGAGATGACAGAAAAATGAAGATCATTCAGAAACGAATGAAGACGGCACAGGATAGGCAAGCGAAGTACGCCAATATTAGACTCAGACCGTTAGTATTCGAACAGGGAGACAGAGTATTTTTGAAGATTTCACCTTTCAGAAGCGTTGTCAGATTTGGCAAGCGTGGAAAGTTGTCTCCTAGATACGTCGGTCCGTATGAGATTCTTGAAAAGATTGGCGATCGAGCTTACAGACTTGCTCTTCCTCCTTCACTGTCCGGTATACATGATGTTTTTCATGTATCGATGTTGCGCAGATACATGCCGGATGACTCTCATGTCATTCAACCTGAAGAAGCCGAGTTAGATCAGACTCTGAGCTATGTTGAAAGACCGATACAGATTCTTGATTGGAAAGAGAAACAACTTAGAACCAAGACCATTCCGCTGGTGAAGGTTCAATGGAATCGTCATGGCATCGAGGAAGCAACTTGGGAGACAGAGTCTGAGATGAGACAGAGGCATCCCGAGCTATTTGTATGATGTGAGTTTTCTTTCAGTTCTAATGTCATTTCTTCCTTTACTATGATTGATTAAGTTGTTTGTGAGTTCGAGGACGAACTCCTGTCTAAGAGGGGGAGAAATGTAAGGCTCGAGAATTATCGATATTATTGATGTTGGAATTATAGAGATAAGAATGCACAATTATGAGATTTTGAGCAGCAGGGCCGAAGCCACACCGCACCCGCGGTGCTAAGACTACCGCACCCGCGGTGTAGGTGACAGAAATTGGTGAATTTGTGCGAACAGACACCGCACCCGCGGTGCTAGCACGACCGCACCCGCGGTGTGAGACCGCACCCGCGGTCATGTAAGGACCGCACCCGCGGTCTAGGTGCAACATTTTTGGATGGACTCGCCGTGAGCACAGCGCACCCGCACTCTTGAGACACCGCACCCGCGGTTTGCATGCGAAAATGCCACCTTTGATTTTCGTAGTGACACATGGCATGGTATATATATACTTTGGATTGACACTTCATTTGCATGTTTTCAGAGTGAGAGAACCGAGAGCTCTTAAGAATTCTTCAAGCTTTTGCATATTAGAATTTAGATTGTGCAACAATTTGCCATCCGGTTTGAAATCCGAGTAGAGATTCGTGTTCCTCTTGACAAGGGCTACGAAAGGACGTAAGTTTCTTACATTTCCAGCATGTCTCGATATTCATATGTTGGAGAAGTTGTGATTTGCTTGAAGATATGTGTTCTTGATAGTATGAGCTTGATATAGTTGCTATCGGATTGATTTTTGGATATCGTATGCTTTTATTCGAAATTCCAGCATGTATTATGTGAAGATTTTACAGATTATAGCTGGTGGATTGATGTTTAGATGAGATTATGAGTTGTTGGGATTGATTTTGATATTGTTGTGGTGAAATTGTATTATCGGTATCGAAGAAATACGTCGTTATGCCGTCGATTTTATACCTAATGTGATTCTTGAGTTATACTAGATGGTTGAGTTGTGTTTTGATATATATAGCACATTCATTATCCCATTTCAGATTAATCTTGACAGAGTTGACATTCCGACTTTGAGACTTCGATCGACGATTCGACAAGAAAGGTATAATTCATGTGGTCACGGGATTGCACAACTCGATTCAGATTTGATACGAGTTTCCCTAAATCACATACTAGATTGTTATTACATTGATTATGTAATGCCTTGTTTATTGATTTATATTCGAGTCCTGAGATAGGAGAGATTGGCAGACTTGCCAAAACTAGACGTTTCGGTGTATCGACGCATAGGAGCAGATTTGCTATATGTGTAGACCCTCGATACAGAGTTGACCGAAGTCTAGGAATAAGACGTACCGTTGCCCCGAGTGGTTGGGTAGGTAACAGACCGTCTTATTCACACCGGGATCCCTAGATTAGAAAAGAGTCGAGTCAAGATTTGAATTGTCGAATACAGATTTGTATTCTACTACATGTTTACAGATTTGTATTCTACTACATGTTTAGATGTATATTCATGTTACTTGATTTATGTTATGCATTTGTACATGATTTATGACATTGCATGCATCCATGTTTTATACTGGGATATGTTCTCACCGGAGTTATCCGGCTGTTGTCGTGTCTGTATGTGTGCATGGCAACAGGTGGGGCAGGATCGGGGTCACGAGCTAGATGAGAGATGATGATAGCGTGGAGATCTCGGGCATTGCAGATTACTAGTGTTTTCTTATGAAACTTGTACTACTTATGTTTGTAGTTGTCATTTGAACACTAGTGTATGTTTGTACGAACAGACTTGTATGTACATTACGTTGTTTAATTTCTATCGAGATATGTTATGCTTTAGTTAATACATTTGAATTAAAGTTAAAAGCAAAATTTTGACCCACATTTTCGAACAAAGATCCAATTAAATCCCAAAAGAATTGAGTTAGAGCCCGGGTCCCCACACGAGCATTGTCGTCAGTTTGATATTGATTAAGTTTCAGATTTTGATACATATATTTGTTACCTGATTACATGCTTTATATTTGTTTATATGATTGCATGTTTCGTTGATTTATACTGGGATTATATTCTCACCGGAATTATCCGGCTGTTGTCTTGTCTGTATGTGTACATGACAACAGGTGGGACAGGATCAGGGTCCAGGAGATGAGGAGAGATCGTGATAGAGTGGAGACTTCGGACTTGGATGTATATAGGGTGTGACACTTGATATATAGATGTTGTACCTTATTTTTACTAGTTTGTAGACGGTACAGGACATGTACTTTATTTTATACTGATATGTATATGAGTTTGATTTCACAACGTTCCGCATTTTAAAAAAAAAATTTAGACCATGTTTTTAATTGATTAATTAGTCCCAATTATGATTAAGAACTTAATTAGCGTCCGGGTCCCCACAAAATCTATCAATCCATAAAACATTTAAACTCTTTCTCTTTGGCATTTAAACAACGCTTTGCAATCACTTACTCTTTTGTATTCCCTTTTCAATACAATCGAGACATACAATGCCTCCAATAGATATACAAGTGAATCAATACATAATTATGAAACCAATGAAGGGAATAACACATTAAAACCTTTGAAATACAATACATATACATCATGTGAGCACAAGGGATGAAATTCTACTTACAAACCACAAGAACACCTCAATCTAAGCTCTTGATACACCACCTACAACAATAATCCATAAATAACACCATCATCAACTCAATAACCAAGAACCTAAGCCAAATAATCCATTAAACCAACTCAAACAACAATCCCATATCATCTCTTCTCCAAAGCCAAGAAATAAAACAACCAAAAGCTTACCTTAGCTTCTTCGAGCAACAAGGAACCTCGATCTCAACTCGGAAATCCAACTAGAAGCTTGAATCAAAGATGGGAAGTGAAAGAAATAAGAAAAACCATTGTCTTCCAAGAGAAAATCGAGATGGAGAAGAAAGGAAAGGGAAAAAGTGAAGTCAACTTATCCAAAAAGCACTTTAAATCTCGACCATACCTCTACTGTTCATCACCGCGGGTGCGTTACTCTTGTACCGCGGGTGCGGTAAGCTCACGGCACTCCACCAAAAATTCTGAAAACGATGACCGCGGGTGCGGTCCTGCAATTACCGCGGGTGCGGTACTAACATCACCGCGGGTGCGGTGTCACTACGGGAAAAACACCAAAATCCAACAATTACGACCGCGGGTGCGGTCCTTACAATGAGCGCGGGTGCGGTCTGGTCACGGCCAAGAAAAAATCTAAGGCAACTAAAATCGAACCAAAACACTGAAACAACGCAACAACCAACAACTAACAACATCAAAACCACCAAGCAACTATAACCAATCATACTATGGCCCATAATCACAACTCTTAACATCACAACTAAACTCAAACTTAATCAATAAATCTATAACATACAAAAACTTAAACCGTACCGTACACTGGGCTCGGCTATTACAATCTCTCCTCCTTAGAGGAATTTCGTCCTCGAAATTGACGTCACTGCACGAACAACTCAGTATACTTCTCTCTCATCTCATCCTCCGGTTCCCACGTAGCCTCTTCGATCAAATGGTTCCTCCAAAGAACTTTGACGATGCCGATCTCTTTGCTCCTAAAAACTTTAACTTTGCGGTCCAGAATCTGAACCGGAATCTCTTGGTACGTCAAATTCGGCGTCAAGTCCAATGGCTCGTGGCGAAGAACATGGGAAGGATTCGCAATATACTTCCTGAGCATCGATACGTGAAAAACATTGTGAACTCTGTCAAGATCTGGCGGTAGGGCTAACCTGTAGGCTCGATCTCCAACTCTGTCCAAGATCTCAAAGGGGCCAATAAACCTCGGACTCAACTTGCCCTTCTTGCCAAACCGCATCACACCCTTGAGAAGTGCTATCTTCAGGAACACGTGATCGTCAACCTCAAACTGCAAAGGTCTACGACGAACATCTGCATAACTCTTCTGTCTCGACTGCGCCGTCTTCATCCTCTCTCGAATAACAAAAACAACATCGGCTGTCTGTTGGACCAACTCTGGTCCCAACATCTTCCTCTCACCAACCTCATCCTAATACAAGGGAGATCTGCACTTCCTGCCATAAAGTGCTTCGTACGGTGCCATCCCAATCGTCGCTTGGTAACTGTTATTGTACGTGAATTCCACAAGAGGCAATTTAGAATCCCAGCTACAAGAATAATCAATAGTACAAGCTCTGAGCATATCCTCAAGAATCTGAATGACTCTCTCTGATTGACCGTCGCTCTGAGGGTGATAAGCTGTACTGAACGCTAACCGTGAACCCAAAGCTCTGTGCAAACTCTTCCAAAACTCTGAAGTAAATCTAGGGTCACGATCAGACACGATCGACACAGGGACACCGTGAAGTCTAACAATCTCTGCTATGTAATCCTCGGCGTACTGATTCATGGAATACGTCGTCTTGACTGGAAGAAAGTGCGCTGACTTGGTCAATCGATCGACAATAACCCAAATGGAATTGAAACCCTTCTGCGTCCTGGGAAGACCAGTCACGAAATCCATCGTAATATGCTCCCACTTCCACTGAGGAATCGGCAAAGATAGCAATGTCCCAGCAGGTCTCTGGTGCTCAATCTTCACCTGCTGACAAGTTAGGCACTGAGAAATAAATACGGCAATGTCTTTCTTCATACCTGGCCACCAGTAAAGTCGACGAAGATCCTGATACATCTTGGTACTACCTGGGTGTATCGAATATGGCGCGGTATGAGCCTCTGACAAGACGTCTCCCCGAATATCATCACCAACGGGAACACAAATACGGCCTCTGGAAGTCACCAAACCATCACCATTCAACGCAAACTCTGAGTTACCCCTCTCCTCAGCTCTAGCTATCAACTCTAACAACTGCAAATCAGTAGCTTGCTCTCTACGGATCCTGTCCGTCAATGTAGCCCGAATGACCAACGCTGATAGACGAGCAATGGTCCCCGGAACTACCAAATCAATCTCCTCTCTCTGCAAGTCCATCAACAAAGGTCTCTGAATCAAATAACTCAAAGAAGAACTCGACTTACGGCTCAAAGCGTTTGCTACAACATTCGCCTTCCCTGGGTGGTAACTAATCGTCACATCATAGTCTTTGACAAGCTCTAACCACCTCCTCTGCCGCATGTTGAGCTCTTTCTGAGAAAACAGATACTTCAAACTCTTGTGGTCTTTGAAGATCTCACACTTTTCGCCATACAAATAATGTCTCCAAATCTTCAAGGCGAAAACCACTGCTGCTAGCTCCAAATCGTGCGTCGGATAATTCTTCTCATAATCCTTCAACTGGCGAGAAGCATAGGCTATAACCTTACCTCGCTGCATTAGCACTGCACCAAGGCCTTTCTTCGACGCATCGGTATACAAAACAAAATCCTCTGAACAACATGGCAATGAAAGAACAGGAGCTGTCGTCAACTTATCCTTCAACTCTTGAAATGAACTCTGGCAATCAATGGACCACTCGAACTTCACAGTCTTCCTCGTCAGATTGGTCAATGGCAAGGCAATCTTGGAAAAATCTGAAATAAAGCGACGATAATAACCCGCCAAACCAAGGAAACTGCGTACCTCAGAAACAGTAGTAGGAATAGGCCACTCCTGAACTGCCTCAATCTTCACTGGATCAACAGCTATGCCATCTTTCGAAACAACATGGCCTAGAAAAGAAATCTGCTCCAACCAGAACTCACACTTCTTCAACTTGGCAAACAACCTCTTCTCCCTCAACAATCGGAGAACAACTCTAAGATGCTCTGCATGAAGCTCTCTGGTCTTGGAATAGATCAAGATGTCGTCGATGAAGACAATGACGAAACTATCCAAATAAGGCTTGAACACACGGTTCATCAAGTCCATAAAGACTGAAGGAGCATTGGTCAGACCAAAAGACATCACAAGAAACTCATAGTGACCATAACTGGTCCGGAACGCTGTCTTAGGGATATCAGACTCCCTAACCTTCAACTGACAGTAGCCAGACCGAAGATCAATCTTCAAAAATACAGTAGCACCATGAAGCTGATCAAACAAATCATCTATCCGTGGCAACGGATACTTATTTTTTACAGTCACTTTGTTGAGCTCCCTATAGTCGATGCACAGCCGCAAAGACCCATCTTTCTTCTTAACAAAAAGAACCGGAGTTTCCCAAGGCGAAGAACTCGGACGAATAAAACCCTTGTCCAAAAGATCCTGCAACTGCGTCTTCAACTCCTTCATCTCGGTAGGGGCCATTCTATACGGAGCCTTAGAAATAGGAACCGTACCTGGAGCTAGATCAATCACAAACTCAACATCCCTGTCCAGCGGCAAACCCGGCACATCATCCTCAAACACATCAGCAAACTCTCTCACCACATCAATATCATCAATATTCAACTTAATCATTCTATCCACATCCACAATCGAAGCCAGAAACACATCACAACCTCTACACAGCAACTTCTCAGCCTCAAGACAAGAAATAAAAGGAAGGACCAGCGAAGTACCTGCACTGGCGAGAACTCCTCCCTTAATGCTATCATCTGCAAAGGTCACCGTCTTAGCAACGTAATCAATAACAGCACGATAGGTCGACAGCCAATCCATGCCAAGAATAACATCAAAGGCAACCATCGGGATAACAATCAAATCAGCAAAAACAACTCGCTCCTCAATACAAACAGGGCATGCATAAACAATAGAAGTCGGGCACAACACGTCCCCCAAAGGCAAAACAACATTGAACTGGAGGGGAAGAACAGAAGGAACTATACCCAACGATCTCAAAAACAATTCAGACATAAAAGAATGAGTAGCACCTGTATCAATCAAAGTCGTAGCTACTCTGCTTGAAATTAAAATAGCGCTAGAGATCACAGAAGAATCATGGTTTATACCTTCCTTGGTCATCGAAAAGATGCGACCCTGCACCTTATCCTTGGTCGCTCCCCTTGGACAATCTTTAGCAATGTGGCCTGCAGTGCCACAACGATAACAACTATGAGTGCCAAATCTGCACTCTCCTCGATGATGTCTGCTGCACTTAGGACACAGTGGCTTCTCGGGATCAACTGGAACTGACGGTGGTCTAGGACTCGATTCCACCTTGCCCTTCCCTTTGAAACGATCCTTGCCTCTCTGATTCAAGCCCTGGCCTCTCTGAGCAATAGCTTGATGCCTCTCCTGCCTCTCTCTGGCGATATCCTTCTCGTCTTGCTCGGCCAACAACGCCTTCGACACGATCTCTTTGAAAGTCACAGCCTTGGATATGTTGATATCCCTCCGAATCTCTGCACGAAGGCCTCGAATGAAGTGAGCGCCTTTGTCTTTGTCGTTTGAAGCAATGTACGGAGCAAATAGGCAACCCTCCTCAAACTTGAGAATGTACTCATCGACGTTCATCCCTCACTGTCGAAGCTCCAAGAACTCAGTCACCTTCCTAGCTCGAAGTGCGTCGGGAAAGTACTTGTCATAGAACAAATCAGTGAACTCTGACCACTTCAAAGCTGAAACATCGACACCAACCCTAGTGGCATTCCACCAGATACGTGCAGCCTTTACCAACATGAATACTGCACAGCTGATCCTGTCTTTATCTTCATACTGGAGATGATCGAAGATTGCTTCAAGCGCTTTGACCCACTCGACAGCCACTAACGGATCAGTGCTACCTGCGAATTCTGGTGGATCCATTCTCTTGAAAGCAGAAAAGACGGCATCAGTGCCAAATGCCTGAGCTACTTGGCCTCTCACTTAGCCTCTATCCTGTCCTGTTCCTTGCAATCGAAGCAGCTGCTGAATCTGCTCGCTATGGACTTTGGCCTGCTCCTTAAGCAACTTGCCGAACTCGTCGACAACTCTCGAGGAAGAACTATCCTCACCCTCTACAGCTTTCCTCTTAGGAGGCATACTCTACAATGTGCTCACAAAAGACATATCAATAAATAACAATAGATAGATGCAAAGAAAACATACCCGGACAGTAGAAAGTAGACGAAGTCATATGCATTGGTCCGAAGAACGGTGCTCTGATACCACTAAATGTGACACCTTGTCCCGTTACAATTAAAAATACAGCGGAATTTAAAATTTTCAATTGAAGGATGGAAGGATTACAATTTCATAATATAAAATCATTTACAAAATATTTGCAACCAAAATAAAGACATGATCATTCAAATGACATAACAAAAATACAAAATATCATTCCTATGATCATGTCCAAAAATGCCATCCTTCCAACTTCGTATGCATATGACTTCGGGCCACAATCACTGTCCTGGTCCGTCGCTCTTAGCTGCATCACATGAAATAACTGAAATGAGTATAAAACTCAGCAAGTGGAACTCTTACATAGCAATAAACATAGCATACTCTGTAAAACATGGCTTTAAAACATTGAATACCATCAATCTATGAATTATAAATAACATAGCAATAACAATAACAATGAGATGGTATTTCTCTTTTCTCTGGTATGGATTGATATCAATAGTAACTCTGTCTGTGGTGCTCGTATCCCATTGATATAAATCGACAACTCTGAGGGATATAAGCCTATGGTCGTTGATCAACTAATTGCATGCAATCTCTGACTATATATCTATCAATCCATAAAACATTTAAACTCTTTCTCTTTGGCATTTAAACAACACTTTGCAATCACTTACTCTTTTGTATTCCCTTTTCAATACAATCGAGACATACAATGCCTCCAATAGATATACAAGTGAATCAATACATAATTATGAAACCAATGAAGGGAATAACACATTAAAACCTTTGAAATACAATACATATACATCATGTGAGCACAAGGGATGAAATTCCACTTACAAACCACAAGAACACCTCAATCTAAGCTCTTGATACACCACCTACAACAAGAATCCATAAATAACACCATCATCAACTCAATAACCAAGAACCTAAGCCAAATAATCCATTAAACCAACTCAAACAACAATCCCATATCATCTCTTCTCCAAAGCCAAGAAATAAAACAACCAAAAGCTTACCTTAGCTTCTTAGAGCAACAAGGAACCTCGATCTCAACTCGGAAATCCAACTAGAAGCTTGAATCAAAGATGGGAAGTGAAAGAAATAAGAGAAAACCCTTGTCTTCCAAGAGAAAATCGAGATGGAGAAGAAAGGAAAGGGAAAAAGTGAAGTCAACTTTTCCAAAAAGCACTTTAAATCTCGACCATACCTCTACTGTTCATCACCGCGGGTGCGCTACTCTTGTACTGCGGGTGCGGTTAGCTCACGGCACTCCACCAAAAATTTTGAAATCGATGACCGCGGGTGCGGTCCTGCAATTACCGTGGGTGCGGTCTACACCGCGGGTGCGGTACTAACATCACCGCGGGTGAGGTGTCACTACGAGAAAAACACCAAAATCCAACAATTACGACCGCGGGTGCGGTCCTTACACTGAGTGCGGGTGCGGTCTGGTCACGGCCAAGACAAAATCTAAGGCAACTAAAATCGAACCAAAACACTGAAACAACGCAACAACCAACAACTAACAACATCAAAACCACTATGCAACTATAACCAATCATACTATGGCCCATAATCACAACTCTTAACATCACAACTAAACTCAAACTTAATCAATAAATCTATAACATACGAAAACTTAAACCGTACCGTACACCGGGCTCGGCTATTACAAAGACTGGAAGATGGTGGGCCCGATGAACGAGATGAAGACATGTAAAATATTGGAAGCTCTTGTAATTGTTGCATTTGCATCCCTGCATTTACCTAGGTTTTGGACCTGGATCCATGTCTAGCTCACATGGATCTAATAGTGTTGGCGATCGATCATCCTTATTTATTGTTGAATGTCATATTTTGATATTTGTGATATATAGTAGTATGCATGTATGTATATTATTATATAATATAATTGCATGAATCCGGCAAACATACAAACTCATGGCACGCGATTTTTAAATTAAAATGATGAAACAATTTTTAAAATTAAAATCCCTCATTTTGAAAAAGATTCAAAATTTATATCAAACCGAAAAAGTAAAAATTAAAAGAGTTTAATTTTTCTTTGCCTTCCATCAACCGTGGTTGCATGTTGATCGCTACCCGCGGACAGTGTTTGGCTCATATTATTGGGGAGGCCTGTACGTCGCAAAGCTGTGACTTCCACCGGACATATGATGTGAATTGAGTGGAACTCCCATAACTTCGGCTCATATTATTGGGGGAACTCATGGCGAACGTCTACTACAATTCAATATTGATGGGTTCGTTTGACACGCGAAAATAAACGACGTCATATTATTGGGTCCTTATTAAACGTGAGGTAAAACACGCGGAGGTTGCATAGGGATGCAATTGGATTCTACCTTTTAGAAATTATAATTGGCTGATATTATTCGGGATTATAATTGGCTAATTGGACTCTACGTGCCTACTAAGGAAATACGATTTTCATTTTTCATTGGAGGGTGGTGGAAATGTCAAAATAGTAGGAGGGTAATTTATAAAATAAAAATCCATATTTTATATCTTAAAATTATTTTAAAATAATCAGCAACAATTATTCTGTTTCCATATCAGTATATTTTTCGATTTGGTCACATAATACAATTTTGTTATTAACAAGCTAACCGAATATAAAAACTGGTTGGGAAAATTGTTCTGAATTCGGAGAAAATGTCATACACACTAATGTCAGTCCTGCTGAACTGAAAAAACATGCAAGATGGTAGGACCATAGTTTACAAGCTAAAGTGTAACATGCTCGCTTCTTTGTCAAATGAACTGTAGAGACAGTTTGAGGAAATGTAGAATGTTGCTGACATTCGAATAAACATGCAAGAGTTGCATGATACATGAAACTCGTACAGTGATGCACACCATTTTAAAAGCTCATGACTACATGCATACAAGATGGGGCTCTGGCCCATGAGCATGGTTTACATATGATTGGGCTTATTGAGAATGTGGTGGGCTTTGAATATGTGATTCTAACAAGTTAATTGATAACATCAATTTGTTGTCTTTCTCTTCCTCATTTGACGGGGTTATGGTGAATTTAAAATTTCATAAGATATTTGATAGCCTTGAAGAGCTAGTCAATATGCTTATGACTTTTGAGATCACCATAAAATAAGAAAATTGTTGTTTTTATAATGGGCCTTTCGTCGGACGAAAATAGCCCACAAGGTAAGGGAAAGAAATGTTCCGCCCTTCACAAGAAAAACAATCCCAATAAGAGGCAAACTCTAAAGGACACTTAAAAGGCCTACAAAGCCCGATAAGTCAGAACATATTTATTTCACTGCAAGAAGTCCGGACATAAGAAATTATATGTGCCAGAAATGTTCTGGAAATGATAAGTGAATGTCCAAGTAAACATGATTTCAACAATAACCAAAAGAAAGATAGATGATCCAAATCCCACACAAAAATGGCACGCTAGACTAGGTCATATCTCCCAAAGAAGGATGCACAAGCTAGTGGGAGAAAGCATGTTTGACTTGTCAGACATAAATTCTCTACCTACTTGTAAGTCCTGTCTAAAAGGAAAATTGACGAAGACTCCATTCAATGGAAACGTGGAACGTGCACATGGTCTACTGGATTTGATCCACACAGGCATTTGTGGCCCGCTAAGTGTTAGCACAAAATATGGGCAATCCAACTTCATTACCTTTACTGATGACCATTCGAGGTATTGGTATGTTTATATGATGAAACACAAATCTGAAGCATTTGAAAAGTTTAAAATTTCAGATTTGAAGTAGAAAATCAGCTGGAAAGAAGTATTAAGACACTTTGATCTGATCGAGGTGGAGAATACTTAAGTGTTGAATTTTGGGTTATCTAAAAGAGAATGAGATTCTCACACAGTGGACTCCACCAGTAACACCACAATTGAATGATGTTTCTGAATATTGTAAGCGAACTTTGTTGGACATGGTTCGATCAATGATGAGATTCACTGAATTTCCTACATCGTTTTGAGGCTTTGCGCTTGAAACTGCGGCAATGTTGTTGAATAATGTTTATACTAAAGCAGTGGATAAAACACCATATGAGATATGGATGGGTAAAACTCCCAAATATTCTTACATGAGAATATGGGGATGTCCTGCTTACGTAAAGCAGACAGTGGGAGACAAATTGGATAGTAGATTCATTTTGTGCTACTTTGTAGGATATCCAAATAATTCTGTTGGATATTATTTCTATCATCCCAATGAAGCAAAATGTTTGTTTCAAGAAATGCCACCTTTTTGGAAAAGCAATTTCTATTAGATAGAAAAGGCAAGATGATAGAACTTGAAGAAATTCAAGATACTCCCTCAACTATAGTAGTTGAACCTAATCTCCAACAACCAGTAGTTGAAGTACAAGCTCCTAGGAGGTCTGATAGGGTTATGAGACCACCTGCTAGATTTACGCTTCTTCATGAACAAGACCATGATGAGTCTTGTATTGGATATGATCCAATGAACTTTAAGCAAGCAATATCTGATACTGATTCAACCAAATGCCTTGAAGCCATGCAGTCAGAAATGGACTCTATGTATTCAAACCAAGTCTGGACGTTGGTAGATCAACCTGAGGAAATCGTTCCTATAGGGTGCAAATGGATCTACAAAAGAAAGCTTGGGGCGAATGGGAAGGTAGTGACCTTCAAAGTAAGACTGCTTGGAAAAGGTTATACTCAAAGGCAAGGAGTTGTCTATGAGAAAATTTTTTCACCAGTTGCCATGTTTAAGTCCATTAGACTACTACTAGCTATAGCATCATGGTATGACTATGAGATATGGCAAATGGATGTAAAGATTGCATTCCTCAATGAAGACATCAAAGAGGAAATTTATATGTCTCAACCTGAGGGACACACATCAGTAGGAAGTGAGCATAAGCTATGCAAACTTCAGAGATCAATATATGGTCTCAAGCAGGAGTCAAGGAGTTGGAACCTCAGATTTGATAGCACTATCAAAGAGTTTGGTTTTGCTAAGAATCCTGAGGAACCGTGCGTGTACAAGAAGGTTAGTGGGAGTGTAGTGACATTCCTAGTACTTTATGTTGATGATATCCTGCTCATTGGAAATGATGTGGGATTATTGCAATCAACTTAGGTATGGTTGGCCAGTAAATTCTCCATGAAAGACATGGGTGAAACATCCTACGTATTGGGAATACAAATATATAGAGATAGATCCAGGAGGATGCTCGGAATCACCCAAGCCACTTATATCGATATCATTTTGAAACGATTCTCTATGGAAGAATCCAAGAGAGGATACTTACCAATATGTCATGGTGTTATTCTATCTAAAGCTATATGTCCCAAAACTGATGAAGAGATAGAGATGATGACACGTATTCCATATACGTCTGCCATTGGTAGTATCATGCATGGTATGATATCGACATGTCCTGATATGGCTTACGCTCTGAGTGTTACAAGCAGATATAAGGCGCACCCTGGTCCAATGAATTGGAAGGCCATGAAAGATATTCTTAAGTACTTGAGAAGGACTAAGAATTTGTATATGGTCTATGGGGGTGGAGAATTGAAATTGGAAGGCTACACTGATTCTAGCTTCCAATGTGACGTAGATGATTCGAAATCGACCTCTTATTTTGTATTCATGATATATGGTGCGGTTGTCTCTTGGAAAGGTTCCAAGTAAGAGACCGTTGCGGATTCCACCACTGAAACTGAATACATTGCTGCATCTGATGCAGACAAAGAGGTAGTTTGGATTAGGAATTTTGTCCAAGAGTTGGGCGTTATTCCTAATGGAGTTGATCCAGTCCCGTTGTACTGGGACAACACTGGTACCATTGCGCAAGCAAAGGAACCAAGGTCTCATCAGCGATCCAAACATGTACTGAGGAAGTTCCACATCATACGGGAGATGGTGGGAAGAGGAGACATATCGGTCGAAAGAGTTACTCTGCAGATAATGTTGTTCATCCACTTACAAAGCCCTTGCCAGGACCATTGTTTGAAAAGCATCGCGAAGCAATGGGATTAAGGGTAGTTGGCTCTAGGGCAAGTGGGAGATTGTAAGAGTAGATGCCCTGCAAGCCAACGGTTGGCTAGGGAATTTATTGACTCAAGTGAAATAAACAATCTTTATTTTAATATAATTTAACTTTTTATGGTCTTGTTATACTTTATCTGTATACCCATGCAGACAGCATAGATAAAGTCCTTGATTATGCTTTAATACAATTGAATCGTAATTCGATGTTGAAACTCATTTGTAAACACTGCATATTCTAAATTCGTTCCTAGTCGATTCAGCCGCCTAAAACAGGGATAAAGGCCGCTTCAGCTCGAGACTAGCATCTGTGATGTTGTGTACTGCGTTTCTTGGTAAGGGCATAGAGATGTCCAAACATACAGATGGGTAGTCATATGATGATTATACCGAAAAACCCTTCCTCTGACTTTCCAAGTCGTTATCATTCATCGAGAGGATAAGTCCGTGGTTATGATTGTACACCATTAGTCCTTACGACCCGGGATGTAAGGCTCGAGAATTATCGGTTGTTATTAATGTTAGACTTGAAGCCATGAGAATGCATGATATTTAGATTGGATATGTGAAGCATGGCCGAAGCCACACTGCACCTGCGGTGCTAAGACTACCGCACCCGCGGTGTATGTGACAGAAAGGTGATGGATTTGTGCGAAGCAACACCGCACCCGCGGTGCGAGCAAGAACGCACCCGTGGTGGTGAGACCGCACCCGCGGTCGTGCAAGAGCCGCACCCGCGGTGATCGAAATTCAGAAAAGGCATGGGCTGCCGAAGCATCAGCGCACCCGCGCTCTTGAGGTACCGCACCCGCGGTCGTGCGTGTCATTTGAAAAACAATAACACTCGTCCCTTGCATGCTATATATGATAGGTGTCTTCATTTCCATTTTCATTCAGAACAAGAGCCGAGAGCACTTAAGGGGATGAGCTTTCATTTCTTTTGATCTTTGACTCGGGGATTTTGAGTTATTTAGCCATCCGATTTGTACTTTGAGTTAAGATTTGTGCTCCTTGCATCAATGGCTATAAGGTGATGTAAGTTTTATATAATTCCAGCATGTTTCGAAATATATATGTTGGGGAAATTCAGATTTGAGTTAGAATATGTGTTCTTGATATTTTGAGCTTGGTATATTCGTTATCGGATTAATTTTCGGAAACCGTATGCCATTATTCGAACTTTCAGCATGTATTATGTTAAGATTGGATAGATTTCAGCTTGTGTATTGAGGGGTTGATGAGATTATGAGGTGATGGTGAGTGAGTATATTGTTGTGAGATTATCGGTATCAAAGAACTACGTCGTTACGCCGTCGAATTGTATTGAAACCGATTTCAGCTTCGCATATTGATTTGCTTGAGATGTATATGAATGAAGTGCACATTGTTTATACCATTTCAGATTTGTATTGGCTATTGTGAACTCGAGACTTCGACTACGACACCGACTATTCGACAAGAAAGGTATAATTCATGTGGTCTCGGGATTGCACAACTCGATTCAGATTTGATACGAGTTTCCCTAAATCACATACTAGACTGTTATTACGTTTGATTATGTAATGTTTTGTTTATTGATTTATATTCGAGTCCTGAGATAGGAGATATTGGCAGACTGGCCAAAACTAGACGTTTCGATGTATCGACACATAGGAGCAGATTTGCTATATGTGTAGACCCTCGATACAGAGTTGACCGAAGTCTAGGAATAAGACGTACCGTTGCCCCGATTGGTTGGGTAGGTGACAGACTGTCTTATTCACACCGGGATCCCTAGATTAGAAAAGAGTCGAGTCAAGATGTAAATGTTGAATACAGATTTGTATTCTTCTACATGTTTAGATTTACATTCATGTTACTTGTTATATGCTATGCATTTGTAGATGATTATTACATTGCATGCATCCATGTTTTATACTGGGATATGTTCTCACCGGAGTTATCCGGCTGTTGTCGTGTCTGTATGTGTGCATGGCAACAGGTGGGGCAGGATCTGGGTCACGAGGCAGATGAGAGATTGTTGATAGCGTGGAGATCTCGGGCGCTGCAGATTACTAGTGTTTTCTATTTAGCCTTGTACTACTTAAGTTTGTAGTTGGTATATAAACACTAGAGTATGGTTGTACTAGACATACATGTATGTACATTATGTTGTTATTTCTTATATAGACAATGTTATGCTTTGACTATACATTTGAATTAATGCTAAAAGCAAATTTTTGACCCACATTTTCGAACAAAGATCCAATTAAATCCCAAAAGAATTGAGTTAGAGCCCGGGTCCCCACAACAGGTGGTATCAGAGCAGTAGGTTCTGTAGACTGAGATAGAATAGAATGAGCGGGGTAGATCGAGTCATCTTCCTTGCTTATATCATGCTAGCATCTCATGATTTATTGCTTTCCTTATTATATGTTGTATTGTTATCTGAATTGATTTACAGCATATAAAGCCTGAATCAGAATCGATTCTCGATCAGAGGTATATGATCAGAGGAGGGCTGAGACAGATGATATTGATTGTATACTAATCAGTTTGATAATCAGATTTATGCCGCCTAGACGTATACCACAGCCAGAGCAGGGTAGCACATCAGGTGCACAGATGGATGTTACCGCTACACCGATGGAGACCTTATTGAAGAGATTTCAGTCTTTCCATCCGCCTACCTTGAAGGGCACAGAGAATGCAGTAGAGTGCAAGAGCTGGCTTGATGATATCGAGATGTTGTTTGAGTCTTTGGCATATACTGATGAGCGACGTGTGAAGTTGATAGGGCATCAGATGCAAGAGGTTGCCAAGAGCTGGTGGTTGACTACGAAGAGAGCCTTGGAGCACCGAGGCATTGATATCACATGGAAAGTCTTCAAAGATGAGTTCTATCAGCGCTTCTTCCCCGTTTCCTACCGAAAAGATAAAGGAGCTGAATTTGCGAATTTGAAGCAGGGACAGTGGAACATCGAGTAGTATGTGGCTAAATTTTCTGCATTGTTACGATTTGCACCGCATGTGGCCGGGAACGACGAGGCAGTGGCCGATCAGTTCATCAACGGGCTGAACCCCGATGTCTTTACCTTGGTGAACACGGGCCGGCCTAGTACTTTTTCAGAGGCACTGAACCGAGCGAAGGGAGCAGAGGCTGGCTTGATCAGGCAGCGAGGGGCTTCCTACGGTGTTCAGGGGCAGAGACCGCCACAGCCTACTACCGTACAGTTTCCACCACCTCCTCCTCGTTTCGATAGTGGATCTAGTGGTAGTGGCAAGAAGGAATTTTTGAAGGCTAAGGGTAAGCAGTTTAAGAAGTCCGGGAGTAGTTCATCGAGTTCGAGTGGATCTCGACAGAGAGGTCAGGGTTCAGATTACAGTGGCGTATATTGTATCTCGTGTGGAGGACGACATGCGACGGAGCAGTGTCAAGGAGTTATGGGACGCTGCAACATCTGTAGGCAACAGGGACACTTCGCTAGAGTTTGTCCCCAGAGAGGTGCACCACGATTCCAGAGTGCAGGGTCATCAGCACCAGTGCCACAGATGGAGAGACAGGCATCCTCTGTACACTCCTTCCAGCCACCCTCCACACAGACCCAGCAGAGACCAGGAGGTAGTCAGACGGTGAGTCAGCCTCCCAGACAGCAGGCACGTGTCTTTGCCCTGACAGAGGAGCAGGCGCAGGAGGCGCCAGATGACGTCGTTGCAGGTAACTGTTTTCTTTGCGGTTATCCTGCATATGTGTTGATAGACACAGGGGCATCTCATACATTCATATCTGAACATTTTGCATTGAGACATTCATTGCCTGTTGAGTCGATATCGACAGTAGTGTCTATTGCTTTTCCGTTGGGAAGTGGTTTGATATCTGTGACTATTGTTAGACACTGTATGCTTCAGTCTGAGGGGCATGAGATTGATCTTGATTGTGTAGTATTTGGTTTAGCTGATTTTGACTGTATAGTTGGCATAGACATGTTGACCAAGTACAGGGCCACGGTAGATTGCTTCCACAATATTGTCAGATTCAGACCCGAAATGACAGATGAGTGGAAATTCTACGGCAAGGGTTCCAGATCTAGGATTCCCTTAGTATCTGCTCTGACTATGAGTAGATTGCTTCAGAGAGGAGCAGAGGGCTTTCTCGTATATTTAGTAGATCTACTGAAGTCGAGCCCAGCATTGGCAGATCTGCCAGTGGTTTGCGGGTTTGCAGATGTTTTTCCTGATGAGATTCCAGGGTTGCCTCCGGTTCGGGAGGTAGATTTTAGCATAGATCTTGTGCCAGGCAGTGTTCCTATCTCGAGAGCTCCGTATAGGATGGCACCGACAGAGCTGAAAGAGTTAAAAGCACAGTTGGAAGATCTTCTGTCCAAGGGGTACATTAGACCGAGTGTATCACCTTGGGGTGCTCCGGTGCTATTCGTTCGAAAGAAGGATGGTTCGATGCGATTGTGTATTGATTACAGACAGTTGAACAAGGCAACAGTGAAGAACAGGTATCCTTTGCCGCGCATCGACGATTTGTTTGATCAGTTACAGGGATCTTCTGTATACTCGAAGATTGATTTGAGATCAGGGTATCACCAGCTCCGAGTTAGAGACGTTGATATTTCGAAGACTGCATTCCGAACCAGGTATGGGCATTACGAGTTTATTGTTTTGCCTTTCGGTTTGACGAATGCACCAGCGGTGTTTATGAGTTTGATGAACCGCATTTTTCAGAGATATTTAGATGATTTTGTGATTGTGTTCATTGATGATATTTTGGTATATTCGAAGAGTCTGACTGATCATGCAGATCATCTGAGAATCGTATTGAAGACGTTGAGAAATGAGCAGTTGTATGCTAAACTGTCCAAGTGCGAATTTTGGCTGAGACATGTTGTATTTTTGGGTCACACTATCTGGAGATGGTATTGCAGTAGATCCGAGTAAAATTGAGGCTGTGATCAGTTGGCCGAGACCGACTTTTGTGCCTGAGATACGCAGTTTCATGGGTCTAGCCGGGTATTATCGTCGTTTTATCCGAGATTTCTCCAGTATAGTGAAGCCTATCACTCAGTTGACCCAGAAGAATATGCCATTTGTGTGGTCTGAAGATTGTGAAGCTAGTTTTGTAGAGCTGAAGAAGAGGCTGACCAGTGCGCCTGTCTTGACGATTCCTTCAGGTACAGGTGAGTTCGTTGTATACTGTGACGCATCTCACAGAGGGCTAGGATGTGTTCTTATGCAGCGAGGGCACGTGATAGCATACGCCTCTAGACAGCTGAAGCCGCACGAGACTCGTTACCCGATTCATGATCTTGAATTGGCGGCGATTGTTTTTGCACTCAAGATCTGGCGTCATTATCTGTATGGCGAGAAATTTGAGATCTATTCCGATCATAAGAGCCTGAAGTACCTCTTTTCTCAGTCAGAGTTGAACATGAGGCAGCGACGATGGCTTGATCTGCTGAAAGATTTTGATTGCGAGATCAAGTACTATCCAGGAAAGTCGAATGCAGCGGAAGACGCTTTGAGTCGAAAGGTATGTGCTCTTTCTTTGTCGACCGTAGGTGTATCGAATTTAGTAGAAGATTGTTGCTTGTCTGGATTGAAATTTGATACGGATAGTAGACCGTTGCGACTTGCTGGGATCCAGATTGAGCCAGATCTGATTTTGAGGATCAAAGAAGCGCATAGAATCGATCCGAGCGTTCAGAAATCGATTGATATGGTCAGAACTGGTCATATATCAGAGTATCAGGTTAGAGATTCTGTTCTGTATGTGAATAACCGCTTAGTTGTGCCAGAGGTTTCAGATTTGAGACGACAGATCATGTCAGAGGCACACTGTAGTCGGTTCAGCATTCATCCTGGAGGCAGGAAGATGTACAATGACTTGAAGACGCAATTCTGGTGGAAGCAAATGAAGACAGACATTGCAGAATTTGTGTCTAAATGTCTGAATTGCCAGCAGGGGAAGGCAGAAAGAAAGAAGCCCGGAGGATTACTTCAGAGTTTGTCTGTTCCTGAATGGAAATGGGACCACATTTCCATGGATTTCGTGACGAAGTTACCTCGATCTTCGCGGGGCTGTGACGCTATTTGGGTTGTGATAGACAGACTGACCAAATCAGCGTGCTTTATTCCGTACAGAATGACCTATCGACACGATCAGATGGCAGAGTTGTATGTCAAAGAGGTCGTCAGATTGCACGGTGTGCCCAAGTCGATCGTATCAGATCGTGATCCACGATTTACTTCTCACTTTTGGCAACGCTTGCAGCAGGATTTGAGTACGACTCTACACCTGAGCACTGCTTATCATCCTCAGACGGAAGGACAGTCAGAGCGGACTGTCCAGACTTTAGAGGACATGCTGAGAGCTGTAGTACTAGACTTTGGTACTAGTTGGCAAGATTCATTGCCGTTGTGTGAGTTTTCATACAACAACAGCTATCAGACTAGCATTGAGATGGCACCGTTCGAAGCTTTATACGGAAAGAAGTGCAGATCTCCGTTGTACTGGGATGATATCTTTGAGGTACCAGAGTTAGGGCCTGATATGATTCATGAGATGACCGAGAAAGTGAAGGTCATTCAGAGGAGAATGAAGACAGCACAGGATAGACAAGCGAAATACGCCAATGTCAGACGCAGACCGTTGGTATTTGAGCAGGGAGACAGAGTATTTTTTAAGATTTCACCTTTCAGAGGCGTTGTCAGATTTGGCAAGCGAGGAAAGTTGTCTCCTAGATACGTCGGTCCGTATGAAATCCTTGAGAAGATTGGCAATCGAGCTTACAGACTTGCTCTTCCTCCTTCACTGTCCGGTATACATGACATTTTTCATGTATCGATGTTGCGCAAATACATGCCAGATGATTCTCATGTCATTCAACCTGACGAAGCCGAGCTAGATCAGACTCTGAGCTATGTTGAAAGACCGATACGAATTCTTGATAGGAAGGAGAAACAACTCAGAACCAAAACCATTCCGCTTGTGAAGGTGCAATGGAGTCGTCATGGCATCGAGGAAGCAACTTGGGAGACGGAATCTGATATGAGACAGAGACATCCCGAGCTATTCAGTTGATGTAAGTATTTGGCTAGTTTGATTTTAATATTTCTGTATATGCTTGCATTAGTAGAATGGCATGCGATTTCGAGGACGAAATCATTTCTTAGAGGGGGAGAAATGTAAGGCTCGAGAATTATCAGCTGTTATGGATGTGAGATTCACAAGTTGGAGAATGCATGACATTTAAATTGAAATTGTGAGGTTTGGGCCGAAGCCATACCGCACCCGCGGTGTTAGAGATACAGCACCCGCGGTGCATTGAGAAGAAATTGGTGAATTTGTGCGAAGCCACACCGCACCCGCGGTGGTAACAGTACCGCACCCGCGGTGGTAAGACCGCACCCGCGGTCGTGCAAGAGCCGCACCCGCGTTGATCGAAATTCAGAAAATGCATGAACTCGCCGTGAGCACAGCGCACCCGCGCTGCTAGTGTACCGCACCCGCGGTAGTGCGTGTCATTTGAAAAATAATAACACTTGTTCTTGAGCATGCAATATAGATGTGTTGTCTTTCATCAGCTATTTCAGAAACACCTCAGAACCGAGAGCATGCAAGGGAGAGTTTCCATTCCTCTTGATTTTAAACTTGTGATTTTGAAGAATTTAGCCATCCGATTTCAGATACGACTTTGGTTTTGAATTCCTCTCATCATTTGCAATTCAAGGATGTAAGTTTCAGTTATTTCCAGCATGTTTTGGTAGTTATGTGTTGGAAGAATTCAGATTTGAGCTTTAGATTATGTTCTTGATATGTTGAACTTGATATATTCGCTACCGGATCGAATTACGAATGTCGTATGCTATTATTTCGAATTCCAGCATGTATATTGAGTTGAGATGGGATAATTTCAGTATGATATTGTGTCTTGATAAGGTTATGAATTGTTGATATTGAGCTTAGTGTTATTGAGTTACCGGTATCGAAGAAGTACGCCGTTACACCGTCGAATTGTATCAAAACCGAATATTGAATTGTATATGTGCTGAGGTTGAATTGGGAATTGATTTGGTATGTCTACATTGTCTTTCAGAGTTGTTATTGTCAGACTCGACATTCCGACTTCAAGATCTCGACAGACATTGTGCGACGAAAGGTATAATTCATGTGGTCTTGGGATTGCACAACTCGATTCAGATTTGATACGAGTTTCCCTAAATCACATACTAGATTGTTATTACATTTCATTATGTAATGCCTTGTTTATTGATTTATAATTGAGTCCTGAGATAGGAGATATTGGCAGACTGGCCAAAACTAGACGTTTCAGTGTATCGACACATGGTAGTAGATTTACTCTATGTGTAGACCTTCGATACAGAGTTGACCGAAGTCTAGGAATAAGATGTACCGTTGTCTCGAGTGGTAACAGACCGTCTTATTCACACGGGATCCCTAGATTAGAAATGAGTCGAGTCAAGATCTAAATGTTGAATACAGATTTGTATTCTTCTACATGTTTAGATTTACATTCATGTACTTGTTATATGCTATGCATTTGTAGATGATTATTACATTGCATGCATCCATGTTTTATACTGGGATATGTTCTCACCGGAGTTATCCGGCTGTTGTCGTGTCTGTATGTGTGCATGGCAACAGGTGGGGCAGGATCTGGGTCACGAGGCAGATGAGAGATTGTTGATAGCGTGGAGATCTCGGGCGCTGCAGATTACTAGTGTTTTCTATTTAGCCTTGTACTACTTAAGTTTGTAGTTGGTATATAAACACTAGAGTATGGTTGTACTAGACAGACATGTATGTACATTATGTTGTTATTTCTTATAAAGACAATGTTATGCTTTGACTATATGTAATGCCCGAGATTTTAATTAGATTAATATGAGATTATGGATTATGACTTAATGTGGTTATAGCCGGGCCAGTCCGAGATTTTGTTGGACCAAGAAATAGGAAGAGCCAAGATGTGGGCCGAAAGTGTCTCGCCCGGGCGGAAGTTTTTGTCCGCTCGAGCGAGACAGAATTATGCAAGAGGGCCGAGAGTTACTCGCACGGGCGGAAGTTTGTGCTCGCCCGAGCGAGACTGAATCGCGCAGAAGGGCCGAGAGTTGCTCGCCCGGGCGGAAATTTATGTCCGCTCGAGCGAGAGACGTGCTTTGCAAAGGAAGAGGCCACGTTTTGAAATCATGCAACGTATATATATATACATATATACGAACGAAATTCTTCAGAAGCTTCAGAATATAACCGAGAAAAGGGTTTGGGAAAAAGAGTGAAAATCCTTACGCCTTTATATTTCAATCCGTCCGTTAGATTTTAAATCCGACTTCGGTGTTGTGTTCCTTGCAACGCAGGCTTCAACTGGACGTAAGTTTTACTACGTTTTGACATGTTTTGAAATTATGATGTTGTTAGAATTGAATACACGTCATATATGTTATTCTTGACATGTTAGACAGCGTAGAATCGAAGTCAGATTAAGAAACGGACTGAATATGGAATTGTTATGAATTTCAGAAGGAAATTGACTAGAATTGATATCAGATTTATATGGTGGTTGATTGTAAATGATTGGAATTGATATAGACGGATATATTATTATCAGTATCGCAAGATTGTGCTGTTGTACCGCCAGAATTTGATAAAACAGATGTGTTGTGATTTGATTAGATTATTGATACAGAATATATTGATATTGTCATTGCCAGATTGAACAGTGACAGACTTTGAATCGAGACCTCGATTGTATCAGAGCGACAGCAAGAAAGGTATAAATAAATGTTGATTCGGGATTGCACAACTCGAGTTGGGTTTGACTTGAGTTTCCCTAAATCACATACTTTATTTTATTGCATTGATATTTGCAGATTATCAGATTGATATGTTAATCTATTGACTTAGAACAAAGTCAGAGTCCGAGTCTAGGGCAGACAGCCTAGCTAGGGCAGAACCGCCGAGTCTTTCTCAGAACCGATAAGACTCTAGACTTACGGTGTATCGACGAGCTTCAGATGTAGATCGACGTCTATCTCAGACACACTCGATACAGCATACCAAAGTCTAAATTAGATTGGGATCCCTAGAGATGAGATAAGATAAGATTAGATCACGAGTCATTGATTCATGTAGTCAGACTAGATACATGTTTTGATGTTTGTTGATGCTTTTATATATGTTTTATATGATTGCATGTAATACATTGTTTATACTGGGATATTTATATCTCACCGGAGTTATCCGGCTGTTGTCTTGTTTGTATGTGTGCATGACAACAGGTGGGACAGGTACAGGGTCACAGAGATGAAGACAGACTGAGATTAGAGTGGTGATACCGGACTTGGACTAGAGCTAGGGTTTAAACACTTGATTGTAGTTGTTGAACCTGAGCATGTATGATTGTATATTCTATCAGAGTGATACGTTTATACTGATATGTATAGTAGTTGATTCCATTACCTTCCGCATTTGAAAAAAAAAAAAAAATTAGACCCTGTTTATTATAATTGATTTAGTCCCAATGACGATTAAGAACATTATTAGCGTCCGGGTCCCCACAACAGGTGGTATCAGAGCGATAGTTCCTTTAGATTGAGATAGAAGAGGCTAGTGAGCGGGGTAGATTGAGGTTTTCTTTCCTGCTTTTGAATGCTAGCATGTCTTACTGCTTTATTACATGTTACTTCTTTATCTGATTTGATATAGTAATATGTTTTATTGAGAATTGGATCAGTACTGATTCTAGATCAGCAGTAAGATAATCAGAGGAGGTTGCAACAGAATTGTTGTATCTGTTACTAATCTATTTGATTATTAGATATGCCTCCGAGACGAGTACCAGAACAGGGAAGTACATCAAATCCTCCAATGGATGTCACACCGACTCCAATGGAAACGTTACTGAAACGATTTCAGTCATTTCATCCGCCAACCTTGAAAGGCACAGAGAACGCTGTGGAATGTGAGAGTTGGCTCGATGATATAGAGATGCTGTTCGAATCCTTGGAGTATACCGATGATAAGAGGGTGAAATTAATTGGACACCAGCTGCACGATGTGGCCAAGGACTGGTGGATTACGAGGAAGAGAGCCATGGAGCATAGAGGTACGATGATTACCTGGAATATATTTAGAACTGAATTCTACCAACGTTTCTTTCCAGTGTCGTACCGGAAGGACAAGGGGGCGGAGTTTGCTAACCTCAAGCAAGGACAGATGAACATAGAGGAGTACGTGTCAAAGTTCTCCTCCTTGTTGAAATTTGCTCCACATGTGGCTGATAGCGAGGAAGCTACTGCTGACCAGTTCATCAATGGCCTGAACCCCGACGTTTTCACATTGGTGAACACAGGGCGACCCGATAATTTTACTGATGCCCTGAACAGAGCCAAGGGAGCAGAAGCCGGTCTGATGAGACAGAAAGGAGCTTCATTTGTGCCTCCAGCACCGAGACCACAGCAACCACCTTCCAGATTTGAGAGTGGCAGCAGTAGTGGAGGAAAGAAAGAATTTTTGAAAGACAGGGGAAAGCAATTCAAGAAATCTGGCAGTAGTTCTTCCAGCTCCGGTGGTTCCAGACTGAGCCAGAGTTACACTGGAGTTTATTGCAAGACTTGCGGAGGAAGACATGCTACTGAGCAATGCCAGGGAGTGACTGGTAGTTGCAATTTCTGTAAACAGCCGGGGCACTTTGCTAAAGTGTGTCCCCAGAAAGGTTCCCAAAGATCGCAGGGGGCCGAGTCATCAGGATCTGCAGCACAGACTGAGAGACGATCAGCTGCTGTTCATACATTCCAGCCAGCGCCAGCTCAGTCACAGCAGAGGCCAGGAGGAAGCCAGACTAGTTGGCCAGCCTCCGAGACAGCAGGCCAGAGTCTTCGCTTTGACAGAGGAGCAGGCCCAGGAAGCCCCAGATGACGTTGTAGCAGGTAACTGTTCTTTATGTGGTTACTCTGCTTACGTATTAATTGATACCGGTGCTTCACACACATTTATTTCTGAGCGATTTGCATTGAGTCATGCATTGCCTGTAGAGTCGTTAGCTACTGTAGTGTCTGTTTCTTCTCCGTTGGGGATGGGTTTGATATCCGTGAATTCGGTTAACCATTGTGTACTACAGTATGACGGGCATGAGATTGAGTTAGATTGCATCGTACTTGGGTTGTCAGATTTTGATTGTATTATCGGTGTTGATATGCTAACCAAGTACAGAGCGATAGTTGATTGTTTCCACAAGATAGTGAGATTCAGACCAGATATGGCTGAAGAGTGGAAATTTTACGGTAAGGGTTCTAGATCGAGAATTCCTTTAGTATCCGTATTATCTATGACTCGATTGTTACAGAAAGGAGCAGAAGGATTCCTTGTATATTCAGTAGATTTACTGAAGTCGAGTCCAGCTTTGGCAGATCTGCCAGTGGTACGTGAGTTTGCTGACGTCTTCCCAGATGAGATCCCGGGATTACCTCCAGTTAGAGAGATAGACTTCAGCATTGAACTGATGCCAGGTACCGTGCCGATCTCGAGAGCTCCGTACAGAATGGCACCAGTTGAATTGAAAGAATTAAAAGACCAGCTGGAAGATTTACTGGCCAAGGGGTACATCAGACCGAGTGTGTCTCCTTGGGGTGCTCCAGTACTGTTTGTAAGAAAGAAAGATGGTTCGATGAGACTCTGCATCGACTATCGGCAACTGAACAAGGCAACGATAAAGAATAAATATCCCTTGCCTCGTATAGATGATTTATTCGATCAGTTGCAGGGTTCTTCAGTATATTCCAAGTTTGATTTGAGATCGGGATATCATCAGCTGAGAGTCAGAGATTCTGATATCTCAAAGACGGCATTCAGAACCAGATATGGACACTATGAATTTATTGTCATGCCGTTTGGTCTGACGAATGCTCCAGCTGTATTCATGGGATTGATGAACCGTATCTTCCAGAAATATCTCGATGATTTTGTGATTATTTTCATCGATGATATTTTGATTTATTCAAAGAATATGAGTGAGCATGCTGAGCATTTAAAAACTGTGTTGCGAATTCTAAGGGCTGAGAAATTATATGCTAAACTGTCGAAATGTGAGTTTTGGCTAAGACAAGTAGTATTTCTGGGTCATATTATATCTGGAGATGGTATATCTGTTGATCCCAGTAAAGTGGAAGCCGTGATTTCTTGGCCAAGACCGACATCAGTACCTGAAATTCGCAGTTTTATGGGTTTAGCCGGATATTACCGTCGTTTTATTAAAGATTTCTCGAGTATAGCTAAACCAATTACTCAGCTGACTCAAAAGAATGCTCCATTTGTTTGGTCTGAAGAATGTGAGACCAGTTTTCTGGCGTTGAAGAAGAGGTTGACCAGTGCACCGGTGTTGACTATTCCATCCGGTACTGGTGATTTTGTGGTTTATTGCGACGCTTCTCACAGAGGGTTGGGATGTGTGCTGATGCAACGAGGGCATGTTATCGCTTATGTCCTCAAGACAGCTTAAACCACATGAGACTCGTTATCCAATTCACGATCTAGAATTGGCAGCCATTGTCTTTGCATTAAAGATATGGCGACATTACCTTTATGGGGAAAGTTTGAGATATATTCTGATCATAAGAGTTTGAAATATCTGTTTTCACAATCTGAATTGAATATGAGACAGCGAAGATGGCTTGATTTGCTTAAAGATTTTGATTGTGAAATCAAATACTATCCAGGGAAGTCTAATGCAGCAGCGGATGCACTAAGTCGCAATGTATGTTCTTTATCCTTGTCGACGATTGGTGTTTCAAATATGATAGAAGACTGCTGTTTGTCTGAATTAGAATTTGAAACTGATTATAGACCGTTGAGACTTTATACGGTGCAAGTAGAACCAGAGCTGATTATGAGAATTAAGGCAGCTCAGCGAAGTGATCAGAATTTACAGAAATCAGTATCGATGGTTAGAGCAGGACATCGATCAGAGTATCAGGTACGTGATAACGTTTTGTATGTGAATAATCGTCTGGTTGTGCCGAATGTTTCAGATTTGAGACGACAGATATTGTCAGAAGCGCACAACAGTCGGTTCAGTATTCATCCTGGTGGCAGAAAGATGTATAACGATTTGAAAAGACAGTTCTGGTGGAAACAAATGAAGACTGACATTGCCGAATTTGTTTCCAAATGTCTGAATTGCCAACAGGTGAAAGCAGAAAGAAAGAAACCAGGAGGTTTATTACAGAGCTTGTCCATTCCTGAATGGAAATGGGATCACATTTCCATGGACTTTGTGACGCAGTTGCCGCGTTCCTCCCGAGGTTGTGATGCGATTTGGGTCGTAATTGACAGATTGACCAAATCCGCATGTTTTATTCCGTACAAGATGACGTACAGAGTTGACCAGATGGCAGAGATCTATGTCAGAGAAGTGGTCAGATTGCATGGAGTGCCGAAGTCGATTGTATCATATCGTGATCCTCGATTTACTTCGCACTTCTGGCAGAGTTTGCAGCAGGCTCTCGGTACGAAGTTACATCTGAGTACCGCATATCATCCACAGACCGACAGGACAGTCAGAGCGGACTATCCAGACACTGGAGGATATGCTGAGAGCAGTAGTGCTAGATTTTAGCACTAATTGGCAAGATGCATTGCCTCTTTGTGAGTTTTCGTACAACAACAGCTATCAGACGAGTATTGAGATGGCACCATTCGAAGCGTTGTACGGAAAGAAGTGTAGATCCCCTCTCTATTGGGATGATATCTCTGAAGTGCCTGAAATTGGACCAGATATGATCAGAGATATGACAGAAAAAGTGAAGCTAATTCGAAAGAAAATGAAGGCAGCACAAGACAGACAGGCCAAATATGCCAATGTTCGACGTAGACCATTGGTATTTAACGTAGGAGACCGAGTATTTTTAAAATTTCACCTTTCAGAGGAGTTGTCCAGATTTGGCAAGAAAGGGAAATTGTCTCCACGATATATTGGGCCTTATGAGATTCTCGAGAAAATAGGAGATCGTGCCTATCGACTCGCCTTACCGCCTTCATTATCCGGAATACATGATGTTTTTCATGTATCGTTACTAAGGAAGTATCTTCCTGATGCTTCACATGCTATTCTACCAGACGAGGCCGAACTGGATGAGACGTTGAGCTATATTGAAAAACCGATTCAGATTATTGATCGCAAAGAAAAACAGCTCAGAACGAAGACTATTCCACTTGTAAAAGTTCAATGGACTCGTCATGGTGTTGAAGAAGCAACCTGGGAAACTGAATCAGATATGAGACAAGAATTCCCAGAGTTATTTCGATGATGTAAATTTGCATACAGTTTTGTATATATACTCCTTAGTGATACGAATAAAATACCTGTGATTTCGAGGGCGAAATCGTATCTTAGGAGGGGAGAAATGTAATGCCCGAGATTTTAATTAGATTAATATGAGATTATGGATTATGACTTAATGTGGTTATAGCCGGGCCAGTCCGAGATTTTGTTGGACCAAGAAATAGGAAGAGCCAAGATGTGGGCCGAAAGTGTCTCGCCCGGGCGGAAGTTTTTGTCCGCTCGAGCGAGACAGAATTATGCAAGAGGGCCGAGAGTTACTCGCCCGGGCGGAAGTTTGTGCTCGCCCGAGCGAGACTGAATCGCGCAGAAGGGCCGAGAGTTGCTCGCCCGGGCGGAAATTTATGTCCGCCCGAGCGAGAGACGTGCTTTGCAAAGGAAGAGGCAACGTTTTGAAATCATGAAACGTATATATATATACATATATACGAACAAAATTCTTCAGAAGCTTCAGAATATAACCGAGAAAAGGGTTTGGGAAAAAGAGTGAAAATCCTTACGCCTTTATATTTCAATCCGTCCGTTAGATTTTAAATCCGACTTCGGTGTTGTGTTCCTAGCAACGCAGGCTTCAACTGGACGTAAGTTTTACTACGTTTTGACATGTTTTGAAATTATGATGTTGTTAGAATTGAATACACGTCATATATGTTATTCTTGACATGTTAGACAGCGTAGAATCGAAGTCAGATTAAGAAACGGACTGAATATGGAATTGTTATGAATTTCAGAAGGAAATTGACTAGAATTGATATCAGATTTATATGGTGGTTGATTGAAAATGATTGGAATCGATATAGACTGATACAGTATTATCAGTATCTCAAGATTGTGCTGTTGTACCGCCAGAATTTGATAAAACAGATGTGTTGTGATTTGATTAGATTATTGATACAGAATATATTGATATTGTCATTGCTAGATTGAACAGTGACAGACTTTGAATCGAGACTTCGATTGTATCAGAGCGACAGCAAGAAAGGTATAAATAAATGTTGATTCGGGATTGCACAACTCGAGTTGGGTTTGACTTGAGTTTCCCTAAATCACATACTTTATTTTATTGCATTGATATTTGCAGATTATCAGATTGATATGTTAATCTATTGACTTAGAACAAAGTCAGAGTCCGAGTCTAGGGCAGACAGCCTAGCTAGGGCAGAACCGCCGAGTCTTTCTCAGAACCGATAAGACTCTAGACTTACGGTGTATCGACGAGCTTCAGATGTAGATTGACGTCTATCTCAGACACACTCGATACAGCATACCAAAGTCTAAATTAGATTGTGATCCCTAGAGATGAGATAAGATAAGATTAGATCACGAGTCATTGATTCATGTAGTCAGACTAGATACATGTTTTGATGTTTGTTGATGCTTTTATATATGTTTTATATGATTGCATGTAATACATTGTTTATACTGGGATATTTATATCTCACCGGAGTTATCCGGCTGTTGTCTTGTTTGTATGTGTGCATGACAACAGGTGGGACAGGTACAGGGTCACAGAGATGAAGACAGACTGAGATTAGAGTGGTGATACCGGACTTGGACTAGAGCTAGAGTTTAAACACTTGATTGTAGTTGTTGAACCTGAGCATGTATGATTGTATATTCTATCAGAGTGATACGTTTATACTGATATGTATAGTAGTTGATTCCATTACCTTCCGCATTTGAAAAAAAAAAAAAAATTTAGACCCTGTTTATTATAATTGATTTAGTCCCAATGACGATTAAGAACATGATTAGCGTCCGGGTCCCCACACTATACATTTGAATTAATGCTAAAAGCAAATTTTTGACCCACATTTTCGAACAAAGATCCAATTAAATCCCAAAAGAATTGAGTTAGAGCCCGGGTCCCCACATTATCTTTCATTCTATTAGCAGATCTAATTATCCTTTAATTCCGCTTTCAGATCTGTTTGTTCTATCGTTCTTCGTAATTTTTTTCGTGAATCTGCGATTCTCGAAATTTGTTGGTGTCTTTTTTTTTGGGATTTGCAAGTAGTACTCAGCCAAAAAAAAAAGTGCAAAAATTCCAAAACTTCACCATTATTTCTTTTTGATATCTTGTTCTATTTTCTTTAGAGAGTCATAATCAATTACCTCTCACAGTCAAAAAAAAAAAAATATATATATATATATATATATGTGTGTGTGTGGGGGGACCCGGGCTCTAAATCGATTCTATCTGGGATTAATTGGATCTGTGAGAAAATTTGGGTCAAATTTTTGCTTTTTGATATTAATTCTAATGTTTATAAATCAAGCACAAGAGAGTTCTATGTTTTATTTCACAACATAAATACAGGTCTTATTCTAATACATCAATTAATACAAACCATAAACTACAAATAATACAAGTCTAGTAAAAGCCACTAGTCATCTTCTGCGCCCGTAGTCACCACGTGTAATGCCCAAGAATTATAGAATTGATAAACCAAGATTGTTAATCTTCGTTAATGTAAGACTCGAAAGATATGAAAATGCTTGACATGCAATGAGGGAAGAAAGATTTGAGAAACCAGGTGTTGCATGATCAGAAAGCTAGAATTTAGAAGTTTGCACGACCGCACCCGCGGTGCTAGCACGACCGCACCCGCGGTGCATGTGCAGAAAATGAAGTACAAATCCCGTAGACACACCGCACCCGCGGTATTAGACGAAGCGCACCCGCGCTGATGACACCGCACCCGCGGTCTTGTAGGAAGCGCACCCGCGGTCTGAGCTGCCGAGAAAGTAAGGATAGACATTGCATGGAGCGCACCCGCGGTGCATATATGACCGCACCCGCGGTGCGACGTGCTGCACAAAGAAGCGTGCCACGTTTTCCTTTATGCATGTAGTATATATAGAGGTGATGGCACGTTTATTCTTCAGAAAATGCAGAAAGGAGGCGGAATCTTGGAAGAAAATCCTTACGCCTTTTCGATTTGCGATTGTGGAAAATCTATCTATCAGAATTCAAATCCGACTTCAGTTTTGAGCTCCTCTCGACACGAGCTACACAAGGACGTAAGTTTCGTTACGTTTTGTGATGTTTTGAAATTAGGATGTTGTCAGAACTTAATATGATTCAGATATGGTGTTTCTGCTGTAGTGATCATTGTATAATCGAAGACAGCTTGAAGAATAGATTGGTTATACAATTGTTATGATTTTCAGAAGATATTGATTGAGATTAAACACTAGATTTGTATTGTTCTTGATTGAAGAATAGAGAGATGATTATTCTTGTATGTCTGGATAGATTATTCAGTAGATATGTGAAGTCAGATCGAAGAAAGAATACCGTATGTCTGTGTTTTGTATTTCAGCATCTGTGAAGATGTATTTGTTAGATATTCATATGCTGGAAACAGATTGATCAGATTCAGATATGATTTCGATTAGATTGTGATATTATTGATATGACTCAGATTGTATCTTGTTCAGACATTGATCAGATTGTATACTGAATTGAGTATTGATCAGAACAGATTGTGAATTGAGTTACACATTGATACAGTGTATTTCTATTGTCATTTCAGATCGGATATGGACAGACTGGACTTCAAGACTTCGTCTTCCTCAGACGGGGACGACAAAGGTATAATTAATGCGATATTCGGGAAGAAACAACTCAATTGAGATCACCATTTGAGTTGCCCAATAAATCACATAATATGTTCTTGTTTATATATTTGTTTATAGAACTTGTATTCAAATCTTGCTATGCTTTGTTTACAGATCATGTTACATTGCATTAAGATGATTATGCTTGTTTACAGATTGTGTATTCATGCATTAAGATAGGAAAGTCTGCGAGATCATCCAGACTTCTAGATGTTCGGCGATATCTCAGCTTAGGGGAAGATCACCGCCCCTTTGTAGACGTGGATACAGATCAGGCCGAAGTCTAGGAATAAGACGGACAGCACCTCGATTGGGAGGGTAGGTGACAGACAGTGCCGTCTTATTCACCCCGGGATCCCTAGAGTTCCAGATCGAGTCGAGTCTAGACATGATTTGATTAGGACTTCATGCTTATATGGATGTGGCTCCTAGACCATGGGACCCATCGTTATTGCTTCCAGTTGTGCTAGCATGTTTTATGATTTAAATTGTTTATATGCATGTTTATCTGAATTGAGCTGCATGCTTAAGTTCATAGATTATGAATTAGTTTGTGTATATACATGCTTACCATGTTTTATACTGGGATTTATTCTCACCGGAGTTATCCGGCTGTTGTCGTGTTTTGTATGTGTGCATGACAACAGGTGGGGCTGGATCAGGGTCGAGAAGATGACGAGAGAAGACGAGTTTAGCGTGGCGATTCCGGACTTACAGTAGATTGGATTTTACTACTTGAACTGCAGTAGTTGAACCTTAGATTAATTAAAAAGACTGTTGTACATTATTGTATCTTTATACTGAAATGTAGTTTTATACAGATATGTATATCATGTAGATGCCATTACCTTCCGCACTTTATTTTAAAAAGAAAAATTTTTAGACCCTGTTTATTAGAACTGATAATTAAATCCCAACGATGATTAAGAAGATGATTAGCGTCCGGGTCCCCACACCACGCTATCTCGATCTTATCTCTGTCGTGACCCAGATCCTGCCCCACCTGTTGTTATGCACACATATAGACATAACAACAGCCGGAAACTCCGGTGAGAACAAATCCCAGTATAAAACATGTATACATGCTAACAAAAAAATAATGAATCATGCATAAAAGCAATAATAATGGGTTCCATAGTCTATGAAGCCAATCTATATAAGCATGCAATGAAAATCAAATCATGTCTTGACTCAACTCGACTCTACTCTAGGGATCCCGGGGTGAATAAGACGTCACTGTCTATTACCTACCCTCCCAATCTGGGTAACTGTACGTCTTACTCCTAGACTTCGGTCGTGTCTATATCGAATGTCTACAATCGGAGGAAATCTGCTCCTATGCGTCGATACACCGAACGTCTAATTTGACAATTCTGTCAATGACTCTCCTATCTCAATGCTTGAATATAAATCTATAGACAAAGCATGATTATATCAAGAGATTTGAATATAAATCTATAAACAAATCCAAATCATATCAACGAGATAAACAATAAATCTATTATGTGATTTTGTTGGGAAACTCAAATTGAATCTCATTTGAGTTGTGTCTTCCCCAAACAAAACATGAATTATACCTTTCGTCGTACAATTTGTCGTAGTCGAAGTCTCGATATCTAAGTCGCCAATACAAATCTGAAATGGCATCATCAATGTACATTCTATCAAACTCTAACTCAATTCAGCACATTATACTCAACAATCAATCTCAGTACAATTCAACGGCATATCGGCGTAGTTTCTCAATACCGGTCAATCCAACTTTCAACACATATCACCAATCCATAATTCTCAACTCATAAACATCATCATATTCATGTGATACTACCCAAAATCTGCATAATTTAGTTCTAAACATGCTGAAATTCATAACAATTGCGTACGATCATATTTCTTCGATCCGAATTCGAATACATGATCATTAACTTCACAAGAACACATAATCTAGTGTAATTCATAATTTCCCCAATTACCATATCTCAAATCATGCAGGAATTGAAGGAAACTTACATCACCTTGTAGCTAATAATGAGAGGAGCTCAAAACCGAAATCGGATTAACGTTTTGATGTAAAAATTTTGTACAAGTTAGCTTTTAAAAGAAAAGAGCCTTCCTTCTCCTTGAACCTTTCTCTCGGTGGTCTCAGCTGAAATAGGAAGGAAGAAGACACATCTATATATATATCTTGCATGGCCTAGGACAAATGGCTTGTTCTTTGAAGTACACGTCTCGTGCATATGCGCGACATCACTCGCGTATATGCGCGAGACCTACTGGTCTCGGCAATGCAACTCCTCGCGCATATGCGCGCTTCATCTCGCGCATATGCACCAATTCTTCTGGAGGTGTCGCGCAGATGCGCGCCTTATCTCGCGCATGTGCGCCAATGTCTCTGGACGTGTCGCGCATATGCGCGCCTTATCTCACGCATGTGCGCCGATGCTAATGTAATTCTCGTGCAGATGCGCGCAGATCTTCGCGCATGTGCGCCATCTGTTCTGTCCTATTTTGAATGTTTTCGCATCTCATCTCACTTAATACCTCCCGTTGCATGTCATGCATACTCATATCTTCCGAGTCTCACGTCAATGAAGAATAATAATCTCGAGCATGTGTGGGGCCCTTAGCTCCTATTCGTTATTACAATGCAACCTGATTAGGGTTAATTAATTACAGCAGAAAACGAGTTTAAATTTCTTTATAGTGAGCCCGAATCATTTCATTTGAATATTAAAAATAGTATTTAATATTAAAACATACAACACGCCCACACGCAATCAAAACCAATCACATACAAACATAGCATATCCTCGGGACATGCCCCGGTATATAGATACATATACATATATACTGGGAACAAGACTGAAACATAAAATCTCAGCCCAAGCTGTGGCTCCCTCCAGAAGTACTGTAATGCCCGAGAATTAATCACTGTTAATCAAGGATTATTGACTTATAATTTAACGTGATTACGAAAGGGCCAACTGAGACATGACTTAAGATATTGTGCGGCCATTTATTCTGAATTTTAGAATGTGTTGCCGAAGCAACACCGCACCCGCGCTCATGGTTAGATCGCACTCGCGGTCGATGTGCAGTAGGGTAGGAAATTTTATTCGAAGCAAGACCGCACCCGCGGTAAGAAACAAGACCGCACCCGCGGTGTGAGGACCCGGACGCTAATCATCTTCTTAATCATCGTTGGGATTTAATTATCAGTTCTGATAAACAGGGTCTAAAAATTTTTCTTTTTAAAATGTAAATGCGGAAGGTAATGGAATCTAAATAGTATACATCTCTGTATAACAACTACAATTCAGTAGAAAAATACAATATTGTACAACCTAAGTCTAAGGTTTAGTTACTAAGTTCAAGTAATAAAACAAGTCTACAATAAGTCCGGAATCACCACGCTAACTCGTCTTCTCTTATCGTCTTCTTGACCCTGATCCAGCCCCACCTGTTGTCATGCACACATACAAAACAGGACAACAGCCGGATAACTCCGGTGAGAATAAATCCCAGTATAAAACATGGTAACATGCATATACATACTCAGATCATGAAATATTCTATCATGAATGAAATTAAAGCAATAGATTTCATAGTCTATGAAATTAAATCAAAATAAGCATGCAACTCAAATCATATAAACATGCTATTCAAATCAAATAATATAAACATGCTATCATAACTGAAAGCAATAAACATGGGTTTCATAGTCTATGAAACCACCTCTATAAACACATGCAGTTCTAGTCAAATCATGTCTAGACTCGACTCAACTATAACTCTAGGGATCCCGGTGTGCATAAGACGTCAATGGCTGTCACCTACCCTCCCACTCGGGGTAACTGTACGTCTTATTCCTAGACTTCGGTCTGAGCTATATCAACGGCTGCAATAGGAGTCAGAGCTGGTCCTAAGATGAGATACACCGAACATCTAGATATTTGACAATGGCTGTCAAAGACTCCCTATCTTAAATGCTGTTAGAGTAGGTGCCCGTCGAGCCAAGTGTTGGCCGAGTGTTCACAATGAAACTCTATGTATAAGCAATCTTTATTTTAACAATATTTGAAAGTAATATTTGAAATTATTACTTTGGCACATCTTTATCTGTATACCCATGTTAGTTGCATAGATAAAGCCCTTGAATATAAAAATAGTAGAAAGAATATGAGATGCTCATATGATGAGTATCATGAAACTCATATTTGTAATACTGTATATTCTAAACGGTTCCTAGTCGATTCAGCCGCCACTAAGAAGGATATAGGCCGCTCGAGTTAGAGACTAGTATCTGCGATGTGAGTACCATGTTTCATTGGTAGGGGACATTGTGATGTCCAAGCATGCAGATAGGTGCTCCTTGTAGAGTGCACTGAACAACCCTCCATAAAAGGACTTTCCAAGTGGTTCTCACTTATCGAGTGGAAATGTCCTAATTTATGGTTGTACAGAATTAGTCCTTATGACCCGGGACAACATTGAGACTCTATGTGCTAGAATTACACTTTGACTTGTTTACCGACTCTCATGGGGTCCTTAGGTGGCAAGGTTGGGTGTTCTGTCGAAACACATAGGAGTCGATGCATTGTAGTCGGGGATTCACCGCTTACCTTCGGGTATAGATATCCTATGTGTTATCATGTGTATGTAGATCGAAATCTCTGGCCAGAGTATGGTGGTAATTATGAAAGGGTTTCATAGATTACACCATCGATGCAACTACGACATGACACATGGTATCGATTCATTGACAACTCTCGATAAACCAATGGTTGTCGAATCGATCGGGATATATGAGTTGAAGGGACCGTACTGTACGCTAACCATAATTGAATGGTTCTTGCAGGCACTATCATGTGATACCTAGGGAATCATGTAAGCGATGCTGCTAGGCGTTTAACGTGATTGGTTGGGTACTATCAGACTTGAGTTCTGACGTTCTTATTATCAAGGTGTTGATAAATAAGAATGCAGCAATTGGGGTATGCTCATATAAGTACATGTTTAGTCCGAATCACATAGAGATGTGAATCCACGGCTAGTTGTATCAATGAACCATTGAGGGCCACACAAGTACTAGCTTTCTAGATCCCGTTGAGAAGTAAAAATAGTTCAATGTGTTGAACGGCTTATAAAGGAGTTTATAAGCGTGAGGAAAATTATAAGTATGACTTCTACAAAGGAGAAATTAGTTCAATGTGTTGAACGACTTATAAATGAGTTTATAAGTGTAAATGAAATAGAAGTATGACTTCTATGAGAGAAATGTAAATTTTAATTTATGGAAGTGTTCCTAAATTAAAATTTGGCCAAGTAAATAATGTATTTGAAAATTGTGATTTTCATAAACATTATTGTGGACTAAATTAAATTAATTCAAGTGTTGAATTAATTAAACACTAGTGGACCTAGTAGAGTCCAAATAATTAAATTAATTCAAGTGTTGGATTAATTAAATTATATTGAGTCTTGTAGAGCTCAATTAAAATAATTATTTAACTAGTGTGACTTGGGTAAATTCAAGTAATGTTTAATTAGTCTCAAATATGTTTGAGATAATTAAATTTAGTCCATGTTTTTAATTTGTTAAAACCATATATTATATGCATGGGGAGGCTGAAAGGTTGGGAGACAACTTTTGCAAGAAACTAGGCATGTCTTGCACATGCTAGAACACACTTTTTCCAAAACCAAGAAAATGCTCTTCCCTCTCTCCTCCCCTCATCATGGCCGAAATTTCTCCCCCCTTTCTCCTCCAATTTTGTTCTTCAATTTGTTGAAGCAACAACTCACTTCTCAAAGAAAAATGCCCTACATTTTCTAGTGCAAGTGTAAGGTGGATCTTTTAAGTTGGTGGTGGGGTTGATTGGAAGAAAGGAGTCCAAAAGAAAGGAGGAGCTTGTAGATCTTCATCCATCAAGAGCTAAAGTGTTTATACTTTAGTTGGAGCCATAAAATCAATCCTTGTGATTGATAGGTAATTTTCTCAACACCCTATGCTTGAAAGTTGAGTTTTTGTATATGCTACACTAGTACACATGGTGGCCGAAAATTTCCTTGCAAGAAAATGTGATTTTCGAAAATTTTGTAGCTTCCGTTGTGTTTTTCGGTCACCTTATTCGATCCCTTTCAAGTGGTATCATGAGCTAAGGTTACTAGTTTTTTGTAGCATATACATAATATTATATTGAGGGCGATTTCTAACCGATTGAGGATGAAAATTTGCAACATAAAATCAAGGTCTTGAGGGGAAAATTTGGGCAGCTTGTTGCTGCCCATTTCGGGCAGCTCGGGCTGCCCGTGGGCTGCCCATTTTGGGCAGCAAGGGCAGCCCGAGGGGCTGTCCGAACGTCCCTATCTTTTAATAAAAGAAAATAAATTTTTTGGTTGGCCGGAATCCGGCGACGGAGCTCCGGCGACGGCGATGACGACTAGGGTTTCCAAAAGTGTTTTGGACTATCCAAGTGTCATGGGCCTTGATGTTGTTGGGCCATTTGATGGTCAACATATTTGTGAATTTTAAATGGGCCAAAATGTTTTTAGTAAAAAAATAAAGTTTTGGGCCCTTAAGTTTAAAATTACAAAAGTTGCAAATATTTTCTCATGAAATAAATAATTGAAGTTGGACTTTAATTATTTATAGTAAATGGTGATTTACAAGAAATTCGGTTATAAATAAATTAATTTGAAAGTAGACAAAGGTGTTTGTATACTTTGTTAATTTAGTTTATAATCGTGGCGGTTAGTGATTGGTTCAAGATATATAATATTGGATCAATTAATTATTGTGATAATTAATTGATGGTGTATGATATGTGATATTATGCATGAAGGATGATCAAAAGCCCAAGCCCAATTTGCTAGGTGTATGATAGGATATTTGTGTTGTATGATTGTAATAATTATCAATTTAAAGTGGGCTTGGTTTATGGCCCGTTCCCACCCCCCATGAGATGTATCTCTATGTGCCATGGATATTTAATTGTAAATATTAGAATAGTGGAAGATCAAGATTGGAAGATGGTGGCCTTGGTGATTATGAAGATCGAAGACATGTAATATTGGATGCTAATGTAATAATGTAGTTGCATTTGCATCCATTGCATTTACCCTAGGATTGGACCTAGGTCCGTGTTTAGCTCACACGGACCGTTAGTATTGGGGCGATTGATCATCCTTGTTTGTTTACTGTTTATAATATATGCATGATATGTTATAAATAATGAGTATGTGCGTTATTATTATGATAATAACAAAGTTGCATGAATCCGGCAAACATACGATCAAACATGGCGAGCTTTTAAATAAAAAAATAATGATGAGACCTTTCAAAATTAAAAACCCTCATTTTGAATAAGATTTAAAATTAATATCAAGCCCGAAAAGGGGAATTATAAATTTGTTTATAATTTCCTTGTCTTCCATCGACAATGGGTGCATGATGAACGCTACCCGTACTCGGGGCTCGGCTCATATTATTGAGGGGGTCGTGGGTGCCGGAAAGCTGTGACATCCATTGACATGGTGATGTGAACTACGTGGAACTCCCATGATTTCGGCTCATATTATTGAGGGAACTCATGGCGACCGTCCATTAAGGTTCAATATCGATGGGTTAGGCTTGACACGTAAAGATGAACGACGTCATATTATTGGGTCCTAATCAAACGTGAGACAAAAGTTTACGTTAAGGGTTGCATTGTGATGCAATTGGAAACTACCTTTTAGGAATTGTGATTGGCTGATATTATTCGGGATCATAATTCGCTAATTGGACCTTACGTACCTACTGAGGAAAGGAGTTTCCCGCTTTCACTAGAGGGTAGTGAAAGATGTCAAAACAGTGGGAGCAAATATTTATGAAGTAAAAGTCCAAACTTCATATCTTACTAAATATTTTAAAATAGTCATCAACATTTATCTGTTTTTACTTTTCAGTACAAATTGACGATGTCATCGATTCGCAATCCAATATCCGTAATACTCGACAAAAACATATTAACTGGACCTAATTACCTCACTTGGCTAAGAAACCTAAAAATCGTCTTGAATTCGGAAAGGGTAGCATATACACTGACTGAGTCGCCCCCTGTTGAGGCTCCGACTCAATGCAATCCTGAGGAATTGTAGGCTTACAAGCAATGGTGTGACCATGACTTGATAGCCAGGTGTTATATGCTTACTTCTATGAACGATGAGCTGCAGAGGCGTTTTGAGGGTGCAAAGAGTGCTGCTGACATTCATTTGCACCTCAAGGAGCTCTTTGGAGAGCAAAGACGTCCTCTTAGGCATGCTACCGTCAAGGAGCTGATCACTTTGCGCATGCGAGATGGGGCTTCGGTCCATGAGCATGGCCTAAAGGTGATCGGGCTCGTGGACAAGCTCGTTGGCATGGATCTGATCTTGCCTTCAGAGTTGACCACCGACGTGCTGCTCTTATCGCTGCCTAGCTCATTTGATCCTTTTGTGGTGAACTTCAACATGAACAAGATTGAACCGACCCTTGAGGAGTTGGTAAACATGCTTGTTACGTTTGAATCCACCATCAAGAAAGAGAAGTTGGTTCTTTATGTGGGTTCTTCATCTGGTACGAAGATTGATCCACATGGGAATGGAAAGAAGCGTTCTTTCCAACGTCCCAAGAAGAACGTGCCCTTGTTGAGGCAATCTCCGAATCCCGTTGTGGCAGCCACACCAGTTAGGGCTGACAAGACTAGTGATGTTTGTCATCACTGCAAGAAGCCTGGACATTGGAGGCGAAATTGCAAGGAATATCTGGCCCAGAAGTGTTCTGGAAACGGTATGTTCTAAATTTAAGTAAACGTTTCAATTAACTCTACTTCTTGGGTATTAGATACCGGTTGTAACTCACATCTCTGTAATGGGTTATAGGTGATGGGAAGAAGTAGAATGCTTAAGGAAGGTGTGACCTTCTAGAGGATGAACAATGGAGCAAGAGTTGCTGCCAAGGCTATTGAAGATGTTTACTTATTATTGAACAATAGTTTAAGTTAATTTAATGAGATGTTTTGTTTGTACCTAATTTTGTAAAACATTGTTTCCATTTCTATGCTGATAAAAATGGATATTCTTGTTTATTTTGGAAATGTGTTTGCAACATTTACATGAATGAATGTTTGATTGGTACTGGTGAACTTGAAAACGATCTCTATAACTTAAAATTGAAAGATATTCCACTAAATGTCCATTCAAAGGCATACACCATATGAGATATGGATGGGTAAGCCTCCTAAGTATTCTTATCTTAGAATATGAGGGTGCCCTGCTTATGAAGTAGGTAGTGGGAGATAAATTGGATAGTTGATCCATTTTATGCTAATTTGTGGGATATCCAATGAATTCGATTGGATTCTACTTCTATCATCCCCAAGAAACAAAAGTGTTTGTTTCTAGGAATGCGACCTTTTTGAAAGGGAATTTCTATTGGATAGAAAAATGGAGATGATAGAACTCGAAGAGGTTCGAGAGACACCCACAATTGTAGAATCCACACCCGAAGAGCCAAGAGAGGAGATACAAGCTCCTAGAAGATCCGAGAGAGTCTCGAGACCACCTATGAGGTATGGTCTGCTTCTTGAAGAGGGCCATGATGAGCCTAACCATGGATGTGATCCAAGGACCTTCAAGAAAGCGTTATCTGATGCCGATTCATCCAAGTGACTTGAAGCAATGGAATCTGAGTTGAATTCCATGCATTCAAACCAAGTGTAGGATCTTGTGGATCCACCTGAGGGAATTATTCCCATAGGGACTTGGGACGGATGGGAAGGTATTGACCTTCAAGGTGCGATTGGTGGCAAAAGGATATACTCAAAGAAAAGGAGTTGACTTTGAGGAAACCTTTTTCCCCAGTCGCAATGTTCAAGTCCATAAGGATTTTGCTAGCCATAGCTGCATGGTATGACTATGAGATATGGCAGATGGATGTCAAGACAGACTTTCTTAATGGGGATTTTAAGAAAGTTATTTACATGTCTTAACCTGAAGGGTTAACATCTATAGGAATGAGCATATGGTATGCAAACTTCAGAGATCTATTTATGATCTAAAGCAGGCATCTAGGAGTTGGAACCTCAGATTCGACAGTACAATCAAATAGTTTGATTTACTAAGAGTCCTGAGGAACCCTATGTGTATAAGAAGGTCAGTGGGAGTGTTGTGACATTCCTGGTGTTATATGTTGATGACATTCTACTCATTGGGAATGATGTAGGAATGTTGCAATCAACTAAGATATGGTTAGCGAGTAAGTTCTCGATGCAGGACTTGGGTGAAGCATCTTTTGTATTGGGAATACAGATCTATAGAGATAGATCGAGAAGATTGCTTGGTCTCACCCAGTCCACATACATTGATACCATCGTGAAGCCGTTCTCGATGGATGAGTCCAAGGGAGGACACCAACCAATGTGTCATGGCGTGTCCCTATCCAAGTCTGTCTCCCAAGACTGATGCAGAGATAGTGGCGATGACACGCATTCCGTATGCTTCGGCAATTGGTAGCATCATGTATGGGATGATATCTACATGTCTTGACGTGGCTTTCGCACTAAGTGTAGTGAGTAGATATCAATCGAACCCTGGTCTTACACACTGGAAAGCTGTGAAAGACATCCTCAAGTAGTTGAGAAGGACCAATAATGTGTTCTTGGTCTATGGGGTGGAGAACTAAAATTGGAAGGCTATACCGACTCTAGCTTCCAAAGCGATATCGATGACTCGAAGTCAACCTCTGGTTTTGTACTCATGCTCAATGGTGCTGCAGTCTCTTGGAAGAGTTCCAAGCAAGACAATATTACGGATTCCAGCACAGAGGCCGAATACATTGCTGCATCAGATGCAGCAAGGGAGGCTGTTTGGATAAGGAATTTCGTCCAAGAGTTGGGCGTCATTCCTAATGGAGTTGCTCCTATCCCGGTGTTGTGTGACAACACGAGAGCTATAGCTCAAGCAAAGGAGCCTAGGTCTCATCAGAAATCCAAACTAGTATTGAGAAAGTACCACATCCTCGGAGAGATTGTGGAAAGAGGAGAAGTGTCTTTTGACACAGTCGGCTCCGCCGATAATGTTGATTGATCCACTAGCTAAGCCTTTACCTAGACCATTATTCGACAAGCATCGCGAATCAATGGGTTTAAAGCATATGGGTAGTTGGCTCTAGTGCAAGTGGGAGATTGTTAGAGTATGTGCCCATCGAGCCAAGTGTTGGCCGAGTGTTCACAATGAAACTCTATGTATAAGCAATCTTTATTTTAATAATATTTGAAATTATTACTTTGGCACATCTTTATCTGTATACCCATGCTAGTTGCATAGATAAAGCCCTTGAATATACAAATAGTAGAAAGAATATGAGATGCTCATATGATGAGTATCATGAAACTCATATTTGTAATACTGTATATTCTAAACGGTTCCTAGTCGATTCAGCCGCCACTAAGAAGGATATAGGCCGCTCGAGTTAGAGACTAGTATCTGCGATGTGAGTACCATGTTTCATTGGTAGGGGACATTGTGATGTCCGAGCATGCAGATAGGTGCCCCTTGTAGAGTGCACTGAACAACCCTCCATAAAAGGACTTTCCAAGTGGTTCTCACTTATCGAGTGGAAATGTCCTAGTTTATGGTTGTACAGAATTAGTCCTTATGACCCGGGACAACATTGAGACTCTATGTGCTAGAATTACACTTTGACTTGTTTACCGACTCTCATGGGGTCATTAGGTGGCAAGGTTGGGTGTTCTGTCGAAACACATAGGAGTCGATGCATTGTAGTCGGGGATTCACCGCTTACCTTCGGGTATGGATATCCTATGTGTTATCATGTGTATGTAGATCGAAATCTCTGGCCAGAGTATGGTGGTAATTATGAAAGGGTTTCATAGATTACACCATCGATGGAACTACGACATGACACATGGTATCGATTCATTGACAACTCTCGATAAACCAATGGTTGTCGAATCGATCGGGATATATGAGTTGAAGGGACCGTACTGTACGCTAACCATAATTGAATGGTTCTTGCAGGCACTATCATGTGATACCTAGGGAATCACGTAAGCGATGCTGCTAGGCGTTTAACGTGATTGGTTGGGTACTATCATACTTGAGTTCTGACGTTCTTATTATCAAGGTGTTGATAAATAAGAATGGAGCAATTGGGGTATGCTCATATAAGGACATGTTTAGTCCGAATCACATAGAGATGCGAACCCACGGCTAGTTGTATCAATGAACCATTGAGGGCCATACAAGTACTAGCTTTCTAGATCCCGTTGAGAAGTAAAAATTTTCAATGTGTTGAACGGCTTATAAAGGAGTTTATAAGCGTGAGGAAAATTAGAAGTATGACTTCTATAAAGGAGAAATTAGTTCAATGTGTTGAAAGACTTATAAATGAGTTTATAAGTGTAAATGAAATAGAAGTATGACTTCTATGAGAGAAATGTAAATTTTAATTTATGGAAGTGTTCCTAAATTAAAATTTGGCCAAGTAAATAATGTATTTGAAAATTGTGATTTTCATAAACATTATTGTGGACTAAATTAAATTAATTCAAGTGTTGAATTAATTAAACACTAGTGGACCTAGTAGAGTCCAAATAATTAAATTAATTCAAGTGTTGGATTAATTAAATTATATTGTGTCTTGTAGAGCTCAATTAAAATAATTATTTAACTAGTGTGACTTGGGTAAATTCAAGTAATGTTTAATTAGTCTCAAATATGTTTGAGATAATTAAATTTAGTCCATGGTTTTTAATTTGTTAAAACCATATATTATATGCATGGGAAGGTGAAAGTTTGGGAGACAACTTTTGCAAGAAACTAGGCATGTCTTGCACATGCTAGAACACACTTTTTCCAAAACCAAGAAAATGCTCTTCCCTCTCTCCTCCCCTCACCATGGCCGAAATTTCTCCCCCCTTTCTCCTCCAATTTTGTTCTTCAATTTGTTGAAGCAACAACTCACTTCTCAAAGAAAAATGCCCTACATTTTCTAGTGCAAGTGTAAGGTGGATCTTTTAAGTTGGTGGTGGGCTTGATTGGAAGAAAGGAGTCCAAAAGAAAGGAGGAGCTTGTAGATCTTTATCCATCAAGAGCTAAAGTGTTTATACTTTAGTTGGAGCCATAAAATCAATCCTTGTGATTGATAGGTAATTTTCTCAACACCCTATGCTTGAAAGTTGAGTTTTTGTATATGCTACACTAGTACACATGGTGGCCGAAAATTTCCTTGCAAGAAAATGTGATTTTCGAAAATTTTGTAGCTTCCGTTGTGTTTTTCGGTCACCTTATTCGATCCCTTTCAAATGCAATAAATAACAATCTGTAAATAAAGCATAGCATATCAACACATAAACAAAACATATTCATATCAGAATATAACAATAATCTAGTATGTGATTTTGTTGGGAAACTCAAATAGGATTTTATTTGAGTTCTGTCTTCCCGGATATCACATGAATTATACCTTTGTCTTCCTGGTCTGACGAAGACGATGATTTGTATTCAACTCTGTCCATATCAATCTGAAATGACAATATCGAATACGCTTTTATCAGTGAATAACTCAATACACAATCTGTTCTGATCAATACTCAAATCAGTATACAATCTGATCAATATCTGAACAAGATACAATCTAATTCATGTCATCGACATTACAATACAATCTGAATAATTACGGAGTCTGATCAATCTCAATCAATACTGAATTTGATCAATATCAATCTACTGATGTTTCGACGGCATAACAATACAATCTGAATAACCCCGTCAATCTGAACATCACAAATATAATACTGGAACTCATAATCTGTGCCAAAACAATTCATAATCTGAATACTAACACAATTCTGATATATAATCCCAGTCAATATCTTTCAAAAATCATAACAATTGCATAACCAGTCTATTCTTAAATCTGACTTCAATTATACAATATCTACGGCTAGTAGAAACACCATATCTGAATCACATGCAATTCTAGCAATATCATATTTACAAAACTTCTCAAAACGTAATAAAACTTACGTCCTTGTGTAGCTCGTGTCAAGAGGAATACAATACTGCGTTCGAATTCGAATTCTGATAGACGGATATTTCAAAATCTCAAATCTAAAAGGCGTAAGGATTTTCTCCCTAAAAGCATCGCCTCACTTTCTGAATCTCTGAAGAAGGAGACCTGTAATACATATGTATATATACCTTGCATGACATGCAAAACGTGTCTTCATTCTTCACGCTACACGTTAGACCACGGGTGCGGTCGTGCATTGTACCGCGGGTGCGCTCATGCAATGTCTATCCTTACATTCTTCTGGGAGCTTAGACCGCGGGTGCGGTGTTACTTGTACCGCGGGTGCGGTGGTGCTACGGGATGGCCACCGCGGGTGCGGTCTATCTTGCACCGCGGGTGCGGTGTGGCTACGGGCAAAATTCCCAACTTTCTGTCCATGCACCGCGGGTGCAGTCTTGTCTGGCACCGCGGGTGCGGTGATACTTCGACATTTCTTGCAAAAATACACTATTGCGTGACCGCGGGTGCACTCCTGTGCTGGGCGCGGGTGCGGTCTTGCAAACCCTATTTTCTCATGTCTTTTCTTCCCTCATTGCACGTCATGCATTCTCATATCTTCCGAGTCTCACGTTAATGAAGACTGATAATCTTGGTTTATCAATTCTATAATTCTTGGGCCTTACATTTCTCCCCCTCTTAGATCTGAGTTCGTCCTCGAACTCATAAACAATCACTTCGGAGATATCAGAGGAAATGCATAATAGAGTTAAATCAAAACTCAAATATCCGATTCCGGTCTGGAATAAGAATTCACTAAGTATAATGTCATAATACTTCTCCAGTCCTTCTGACAGAATCAATCTCGTGTTACTGGCTATACATCTTCCGTATAAACCAATCCACAGCTCATCATATATCCGTATCATCAGCTGTTATCAAATCTGTTTATCTCATACCAAGACATATACAATCTTCAGTTTCATATACCAATCGTCATCATCCGACGTTGGTTTCTTAAATCTGTTCGTTCTGAACTATCTTAATAGCTATTGTCATGCAGTAACTCATACAGTGACAATAAGTCATAACAATTAGTTCTAACATCCAGCACTAAAGCTGCACCAACGTCTCCCAATATCTGGGTAACACATTCTGACTGCCTGTCAATCTGTGAAACAATCTAAGAGAGAGTTCATGATATACTCTATCACGAATACAACTCAAACAAAATCATAATCTGACATAATCTACTGTGGCATTCTGATCTTTCTGACCACTTTTCTGACATCAATCTGTGTCATTTGGTCATGTTTGTACATCATCTTGTACAAACTAATAGAATATAGATTGAATAATCTATCAATCACAATCATATTCTATCATGATCTGGAGAAAATGGCGGTAATTTCATTACGAAAGCCATAGATATGTACTCCCACTTCTATTTAGAACTATACAATTCTGTAATAAATCTTCTGATTCCTATCTTTCTGTCTTTTCTGTTAGCGATTTAGACATATCAGTACAATTTCTGCCAACATTTCAACACAATTCTGTTATAACTGATCTTATCTGTCTATATCACAACTATCTGTTCGAATACAATACACTCTCAATCATCAGACTGAACACTGAATCCATAATTGTAAACTTCTGACAATATCTGTTCTTTCTACACCAATCAGTTAATAACATAAATGAAAGAAAATATACCTACCTGGTATTCGGCTCTGATTATCGATATCAAGCTTTGCTGTACAATTCTGACACATCTGACATCATAAGATAATCAGTCTCATACAAAACACAGAATCACATATCTGTTACTCTGATAGATACCCTATTCTGGTTATTACAACAAGTTCTGAACATTCTGATCACATTCTTGAATTACTGTAACTCTCGAATTCAGCTCTGATTCGGTTGAAACTGTATATACTCTCGCTGGTTCACAATAATCTGTAGCATATAAGGATTCAAAACAATAGTAATATCAAATCATAGACAAAATATCAATATCCTATACAGATCTAGTGAGTTCAGTGAACTCATAACACAAGGATTTCTGATAAATATCTTCATGACATTCTGATCAACTGATATATCTCATCTGCAAATAAAATATGCTCCCAAACAATATAAGATATCTCAAATACTGATTTAGAACAATAACAATATCCAGCAGATATAAAGCAATAGTCGAACAGAATAACCTGCCAAATCAGACAAACTACATTTCTGACATTTCTGAAATTTCTGATCTTTCTGATATCGGTATCTTATCAGTCACTGATTGCAATCTCAATTTTAACGAAATCAGTCTGTATACTAACTTCAGATATGGCATACTCTAAATACAATCTGTTTCAAGCAAGATTCTTATCTGAATAATTTCTGTATACAATCATTACAGTTCTCAGAATATTCAATACAATCTTCAGATATTTGATTTAATCAATCAAATGCTGCAATTATATCACAATTTCATAGATATAACAAGCATAGAGTCCTCATAACATCTCTGAAGACACTGAAACATGCCACAGAGAAACACTAAATCAGAGGTAACTCCTGGTCAATACTCTTCTACTGATCTTTCAATTCTTTCTGTAGCATTCTGTACATTCAATATCATTATGTACCTTCAATGCTATTCTGCCTTAAATTCTAAAACAACAATCAGTATCTGATCGGAATTCAATTCTGCAATTTATCTTTCTGATATAAAGCAAATCTGAAATCTTATCTGGGCTAATGTCTGCCAATTCGTGCATTTCATGCAAATCTGCCAATGCTACGCTCGATTTCAGTAGATCTACTGAATACATAAGGATACTATATGTTCCTTTCTGTATTAATCGAGTCATAGAAAACATAGATATCAAAGGAATTCGAAATCTAGAATCCTTACTGTGAAATCTCTACTCATCAGCCATATCTAGTCTGAATCTTATACTTTCCTGATTGAATCTATAATAGTTCTGTACTTGTTTAGCATATTAACATCAATAATGCAATCAAATCAAAAACACAAGTACATCAGTATTACAGTAATACAGACCCAACAGATAATGCATATCTCCATGCAACTCATTCAAGGATAATCTTAAGGAATGCATTAGTATATATCAATACATATGCAATCTAATCATAAAATAATAGTACCTGTTGTGAATTATGGATCTGTGTTTTCAATTGAACTCTGTTCCTTACAATCTTCGGGAATGCTTCTGGGGACAGACTTTAGCAAAGTGTCCCGGCTGTCCACAAATATTGCATCTACCAGTCACTCCCTGGCATTGCTCGGTGGGATGTTTCCCTCCGCAACTCCTGCAATGCACTCCAGTATGGCTTGGACCAGAAACGCTGGAGCTAGATGAACCGCTTCCTAGTTTCTTGAATGGTTTCTTCCGAGCTTTCAGCAAATCTTGCTTTCCACTCGTACTGCCTTGATGGGGTTGTTTCACACACAACCTCCCTAGCTGTCTAATCAGACTCGCCTCAGCTGTCTTCGCTCTACTTAGGATGTCAGCAAAATGGTAAGGTCGTTGCAGATTCATAAATGCAACTACCTCCGAATTCAACCCTCTGACGAACTTATTCACTATATCTTCATCATTTCCAGCTAAATGAGGAGCAAAACGCAGTAGAGTAGAGAATTTAGCCACATATTCTTCAATATTCAGCTGCCCTTGGCTCAAATTCTGTTCTTTTGTCCTCTCGGTAGGAAATGGAGAAAAATCTTTGATAGAATTCAGTCTTGAAGACTTCCCACGTGATCACAGTACCACGTTGTACTAATACTCCTTTGATTGTAATCCACCAACTCCTGGCAGCCTCTTGTAACTGGTGGAATACCAATTTAACTCTCTGTTCATCTGTACAATCAAGTAGATCAAATAGTATTTCTATATCATCAACCCAGTTTTGACAATCTTCGGATGTCTCGGTACCACTCAGAATCGGCGGCTGAAATAACTGAAGTTCTGCCAACTTTACTTCCATCCGAGTTTCTGATCCATCTATCTGTTCAGACGAAGTACTACCCCTTTCTGGAAATCTCCGAGGCGGTATATTTGAATATCAAACAAATCAATACACAATCTATATAATCTGTCTCAGCCCTCCTTTGATCATATACCTCTGATTCAGACTCGGTTCTGATTCAGTCTTGGAAGTTACATGCTGTAATCAACTCATATAATCAACGACATGTAATAGGGAAAGCAATAAATCATGCTAGCACACACAATGTAAGTCAACATTGAAATAATCCTCATGCTAGCAATCACATGCAAGGAAAGAAAATTCAATCTACCCCGCTCATTCTCTTCTATCTCAGTCTAAAGGATCTATCAACTCTCACTATCTCAATCTAAAGGATCTATCGCTCTGATACCACCTGTTGTGAGGACCCGAACGCTAATCATCTTCTTAATCATCGTTGGGATTTAATTATCAGTTCTGATAAACAGGGTCTAAAAATTTTTCTTTTTAAAATATAAATGCGGAAGGTAATGGAATCTAAATAGTATACATCTCTGTATAACAACTACAATTCAGTAGAAAAATACAATACTGTACAACCTAAGTCTAAGGTTTAGTTACTAAGTTCAAGTAATAAAACAAGTCTACAATAAGTCCGAAATCACCACGCTAACTCGTCTTCTCTTATCGTCTTCTTGACCCTGATCCAGCCCCACCTGTTGTCATGCACACATACAAAACAGGACAACAGCCGGATAACTCCGGTGAGAATAAATCCCAGTATAAAACATGGTAACATGCATATACATACTCAAATCATGAAATATTCTATCATGAATGAAATTAAAGCAATAGATTTCATAGTCTATGAAATTAAATCAAAATAAGCATGCAACTCAAATCAGCTAAACATGCTATTCAAATCAAATCATATAAACATGCTATCATAACTGAAAGCAATAAACATGGGTTTCATAGTCTATGAAACCACCTCTATAAACACATGCAGTTCTAGTCAAATCATGTCTAGACTCGACTCAACTATAACTCTAGGGATCCCGGTGTGAATAAGACGTCAATGTCTTATTCCTAGACTTAGGTCTGAGCTGTATCAACGGCTGCAATAGGAGTCAGAGCTGCTCCTAAGCTGAGATACACCGAACATCTAGATATTTGACAATGGCTGTCAAAGACTCCCTATATTAAATGCAATAAATAACAATCTGTAAATAAAGCATAGCATATCAACATAAAAACAAAACATATTCATATCAGAATATAACAATAATCTAGTATGTGATTTTGTTGGAAAACTCAAATAGGATCTTATTTGAGTTCTGTCTTCCCGGATATCACATGAATTATACCTTTGTCTTCCTGGTCTGACGAAGACGATGATCTGTATTCAACTCTGTCCATATCAATCTGAAATGACAATATCGAATACGCTTTATCAGTGAATAACTCAATACACAATCTGTTCTGATCAATACTCAAATCAGTATACAATCTGATCAATATCTGAACAAGATACAATCTAATTCATGTCATCGACATTACATTACAATCTGAATAATTACGGAGTCTGATCAATCTCAATCAATACTGAATCTGATCAATATCAATCTACTGATGTTTCGACGGCATAACAATACAATCTGAATAACCCCGTCAATCTGAACATCACAAATATAATACTTGAACTCATAATCTGTGCCAAAACAATTCATAATCTGAATACTAACACAATTCTGATATAGAATCTCAGTCAATATCTTTCAAAAATCATAACAATTTCATAACCAGTCTATTATTAAATCTGACTTCAATTATACAATATCTACGGTAGTAGAAGCACCGTATCTGAATCACATGCAATTCTAGCAATATCATATTTCCAAAACATCTCAAAACGTAATAAAACTTACGTCCTTGTGTAACTCGTGTCAAGAGGAATACAATACTGCGTTCGGATTCGAATTCTGATAGATGGATATTTCAAAATCACAAATCTAAAAGGCGTAAGGATTTTCTCCCTAAAAGCTTCGCCTCTCTTTCTGAATCTCTGAAGAAGGAGACGTGTAATACATATATACCTTGCATGACATGCAAAACGTGTCTTCATTCTTCACGCTACACGTTAGACCGCGGGTGCGGTCGTGCATTGTACCGCGGGTGCGCTCATGCAATGTCTATCCTTACATTCTTCCGGGAGCTTAGACCGCGGGTGCGGTGTTACTTGTACCGCGGGTGCGGTGGTGCTACGGGATGGCCACCGCGGGTGCGGTCTATCTTGCACCGCGGGTGCGGTGTGGCTACAGGCAAAATGCCCAACTTTCTGTCCATGCACCGCGGGTGCGGTCTTGTCTGGCACCGCGGGTGCGGTGATGCTTCGACCTTTCTTGCAAAAATCCACTATTGCGTGACCGCGGGTGCACTCCTGTGCTGGGCGCGGGGGTGGTCTTGCAAACCCTATTTTCTCATGTCTTTTCTTCCCTCATTGCACGTCATGCATTGTAGTAGCCCGAATTCCAAATTGGGTAATTAACGGAGTAATGGTGATTAAGAAGGTTTAAGGTGTAATTTTGGCTATGGTCATGATCGGACGGACCGAAGAGGGTTCGGAAGCACCGAAGAGTTCGGACGATCCGAAGTGTAGTTCGGTGAATCCGATCATAGGTGTCAAGTGTTGATCGACACGTCATTTTTCCATGCATGTTCGGACGGTCCGAAGTGTATGATCGGAGGATCCGATCATGAGCTGTCAAGAGCCAATGGACACGTAGCGTTCGGACGTTCCGAAGTGTTGTTCGGAGGATCCGAACATGGCCTATAAATAGTGCTCGGATTTCTCATTTGTGACTTGCCAATTCATGATTTTGCCTCATAGTTGAGAGGATTTGGAAGGTTTCTAGGGTTAGTTGTTGGTCGAGCGATAGCCAAGAGCTGCCAGGAGTAGTAGCGTAGCGGCGCCTGAGTTTCAAGGCAATCGACATCAAAGGGCTGTCGACGGACGAAGGTAAACCCTAAACCTTTGGTAGTACTAGGGAGTACTGGTTTTGCTAGTCGAGCATGGTAGTATTGATTGAGTATGCTTTTGATGCGTAGGCTTGTGCTAGACCTGATCAGCGGTGTTGCGTAAGGCTAGGCTTGTGTGATAGAGGTACGAAAGTACTATCCGAGATATCCTGGTTGAGTATACATTCATATATGTGTTGCATGAGTATTTGCTGCATTGTTATATGTCATATGATGCATGCTATTATGTCACGAGTTATGATGCATATTGCATATCATGTTGAGCCGTATCTCCTTCGAGATAGCCTTTACTGTTGAGCTGTATCTCTTTCGAGATAAGCTATATCTTGGGGCCGCTCAGCCCTGTCTTGTGGACGCATGGACACCGAGAGTACACAGTGGCCGACGGGTCGGGAGGGCTTCGGTGGTCCGGGACATTTTAGGTCCACGTCTGTCTTGTAGTGGATGCAGTGACCCAGAGGTTGGACCGCGCGGCACTATCCACTTGGCGCCTCTAGACTGAGCATTTTGAGATCCTTTGTGATTCCTGTTTCTTGACTACCCTGGTATCATATCATAGCATGTGCATTTCATATAGGTTTGTATACTCATACTTTTGTACTGGGCGTTCTTATCGCTCACGTCCTCGGTTTTGTTTATTTCTTGGACACCCCATTCCCACGGGGCAGGCCTCAGGTTGGATGGCTCAGGAGGAGCAGGAGGAGGACGTTGAGTAGCTGGTTGGTTTAGTTTTCAGTGTTTTCCATTTGATTCGATATGGTTGTACTGGATATTTCATTTTGAGTTAGTCTAGACTTCGATTTCGATTGGGTTGTATAACTATTGTTGTTGGCCATATTTCCGCTGTTATCTCTGATTATAATTAATTAGGTTAATTGCATGCTTAGTTTTTGATTAGTAGGTGATTCTGGAACGGGTCACTACATTTATGGTATCAGAGCATGCGTATGATTTTGGGATATAGATTCTGTTTTGGGATTTCCGTTGACCATTTTACCATTTTCCCTATTCTATCTTGTAGCGATGGCTGACCATTTTGATGACGGGAGTAGTCAGGGGAGTGTAGGTCGATGGGGTGACCAGGACGATCATAGACGTCATCGTGAGCATCGTCATCGTCGGGATGGTCCTAGGCGTTTCGATATGCATCGTTTCATGCAGATGGGGCCTAAGCCTTTAGTTGGCGGTGAGACTCCCGATGATGCGGAGGATTGGTTAGAGCGCATGGAGAGTTGTTTCCGCGCATTCCAGTGCACCGATGAGCAGAAGATGGAGACCCTTAGTTTTCTTCTCGAGGGCCGTGCTCGCAGGTGGTGGCGATCGACTTCTGCGCCGATAGTTCAGTCGCAGGGTAGAGCGACTTGGGTCGATTTCCGTGCAGCGTTCATGCAGCTGTACTTTCCTCCAGCCCTTCGCCAGGCCAAGACGATTGAGCTCCTGAACCTTAAGCAGGGGAGTATGTCTGTTGATGAGTATCAGCAGAAATTCTTTGAGTTGTTACCCTTCGCTCCTCATATCAGTGGCAGTTCTGAGGCCAAGTATGATCATTTCCTCCAGGGCCTTAATCAGGAGATCTTTGATCGAGTCACTGTCTGTGATAATCCTACTTCTTATGATGGGTTAGTGAACCGGTGTCGCCAGGCAGAGATCAGTCTCCAGCGTGGTAGGGCTATTCTTTCTTCTTCTAGACCTCCGAGTACTTTGAGGCCTCGATCTCAGTCATTCAAGAAATCTGGTTCATCTTCTTCTGGATCTGGATCTCGATCTAGTGGTGTTTTCCGCTTTGGTAAGAAGAAGGAGTCTTGTGCGCATTGTGGGAAGAACCATCCATCGGAGCAATGCCGAGTAGCCGCAGGAGCTTGTTATCAGTGCGGAGAGATGGGGCATATTAAGAAGAATTGTCCTCAGTTGCGAGGTGGAGCAGGATCCGGTTCTGGATCTCAGACGACTGTTCAGCAGAGGAGGCAGGGTCAGGCAGTGGGTAGTTCGAATCTTCGACCTCGTGCCCAAGGTCAGGTTTTTGCGCTGAACCAGGATCAGGCTGCAGATGAGACGGAGAGAGTCATAGCAGGTACTTTTCATTTATGCGGTATTCCTGCTTTTGTTCTTATTGATACAGGAGCCTCTCATTCCTTCATTTCTGCACGATTTGTTAAGCGTCATAGGTTACCCTATGTTTCTCTAGACGTCATTCTTTCTGTTTCTACTCCGATGGGTCATTCGGTGTTAGCGAAGCGTCTAGTGATGGGTTGTCCCTTAGATTTTGAGGGTAACGAGTTGACTGCGAATCTTATGATCCTAGAGATGGAAGATTTTGATTGTATCTTGGGTATAGACTTATTGAATACCTACCGAGCTACTGTGGATTGTTACCAGAAGCTTGTTCAGTTTCGTACGACTGAAAGCTCTAGTTGGTTTTTCTATGGTGAGGGAGCGCGACCTCCGATGCCAGTGGTATCTGCTCTGAAAGCCTGTCGTGCTTTAGAGTCGGGCGGGGAAGGCTACCTCATCTATGCGATTGATTCATCCACAGGTAGTGTTGGTCTAGAGGATATTCCAGTGGTTTGTGAATTTCCTGATGTTTTCCCAGATGAGATTCCTGGTTTTCCTCCGGTTAGAGAGGTGGAATTTGGCATAGATTTAATGCCAGGGACTGCACCGATTTCTCGTGCCCCCTATCGTCTTGCTCCGTCAGAGATGAGAGAGCTGAAGCAGCAATTGCAGGATCTTCTTGATAAGGGTTATATTCGCCCGAGTGTTTCGCCTTGGGGAGCTCCAGTCTTGTTTGTCAAGAAGAAGGATGGATCGATGCGGTTGTGCATTGATTATCGCCAGCTGAATCGGGTGACGATCAAAAACAAGTACCCTTTACCCCGTATTGATGACTTGTTCGATCAGCTTCAGGGTACTTCTGTTTACTCCAAGATCGACTTGCGATCGGGTTATCATCAGATGAGAGTCAGAGATGATGATATTTCCAAGACTGCATTTCGTACTCGTTATGGGCATTACGAGTTTCTAGTTATGCCATTCGGATTGACGAATGCGCCAGCGGTGTTCATGGATCTGATGAACCGAGTCTTCCGAGATTTTCTGGATCAGTTTGTGGTGGTTTTCATTGACGATATCTTGATCTATTCCCACAGTGTGGAAGAGCATGCCCAACACTTGAGGATTGTGTTGCAGATTCTTCGCGAGAAGCAATTGTATGCTAAGCTGAGTAAGTGCGAGTTCTGGATTGATCGTGTGGTATTCCTTGGTCATGTGATTTCCAAGGAAGGAGTTTCTGTGGACCCCAGCAAGATTGAAGCAGTGCTGAATTGGTCACGTCCGACGACGGTGGCTGAGATCCGTAGTTTTCTAGGTCTGGCAGGGTATTATCGTCGCTTCATCGTGAATTTCTCTCAGATAGCCAGACCATTGACGCAACTTACTCGGAGGGATGTTCCATTTGAGTGGTCATCCGAGTGCGAAGATAGTTTCAGAGAGCTTCGTCGACTTCTGACTTCCGCACCTGTTTTGGCGTTACCGTCAGGATCTGATGGTTTCAGTGTTTACACCGATGCCTCCACTCAAGGCTTAGGGTGTGTGTTGACGCAAAACGGTCATGTGATTGCTTATGCTTCCAGACAGCTGAAATCTCACGAGGAGAAGTATCCCACTCATGATCTGGAATTGGCAGCTATTGTGTTTGCGCTGAAGATTTGGCGTCATTATTTGTACGGTGTTCAGTTTGAAATCTTTACTGATCATAAGAGTCTGAAATATCTGTTCACTCAGGCTGAGTTGAACATGAGGCAACGTCGTTGGATGGATTTGCTGAAGGATTATGATTGCGAGATCAAGTACCATCCAGGTTCTGTGAATCTCACAGCTGATGGGCTTAGTCGCAAGGTGAGAGCCTCTGCACTTCAGACTTGTGCTATGACTAGTGCCATCCAGGATAGTTGCTCGTTGGGGTTTAACTTCAAGCATCGGAAAGGTATGGAGAGCATTCGTGTTGCTACCATTTTATCTGAGCCCAATTTGTTCACTCGGATTCGAGAAGCTCAGATGTCTGATCTCAAGACTCAGAGATTAGCTCGGTTAGTTGGTGGTGATAGCAATTTCCATTATCAGTCCAATGGTCTTCTGTGCTTATCTAATCGGGTTGTAGTACCAGAGGATGACACTTTGAGGGACGAGATATTGTCTCAGGCGCATCGAAGCAAGTTAAGTGTTCATCCAGGAAGCAACAAGATGTATAGAGACTTGAGGATGAGGTTTTGGTGGAAAGGGATGAAGCGCAGCGTGTATCAGTTTGTCTCCAAGTGTCTAGTTTGCCAGCAGGTTAAGGCAGAGCACCGTCGACCGGGAGGATTGTTGTTGAACTTACCTATTCCAGAATGGAAGTGGGAGCATATTACGATGGATTTCATTACTCACTTGCCATTATCTTCGAGGAACAGCGATGCTATCTGGGTAGTGGTGGATCGACTCACCAAGTCTGCTCATTTTCTGCCGTATAATCGTGATTTCACTTTCGATCGTATGGCTCGATTGTACATTCAGGAGATTGTACGTTTGCATGGAGTGCCTGTCAGTATTGTTAGTGACAGAGATCCTCGTTTTACCTCACGGTTTTGGGGTAGTTTCCAGTCAGCTTTGGGTACTACACTGAGTCTGAGTACTGCTTATCATCTGGAGACTGACGGTCAATCAGAGAGGACTATCCGTACGCTTGAGGATATGTTGCGAGCCTGTGTTATGGATTTCGGACCCGCTTGGCAGGATCATTTGCCTTTGATTGAGTTCGCGTACAACAACAGCTATCATCGTAGTATTGGTATGGCACCATTTGAGGCGTTGTACGGGCGACGTTGTCGTACTCCATTATTCTGGGATGAAGTCGGGGAACGACAGGTAGAGGGACCGGAGTTAGTCCAGCAGGCTATAGATAAGGTTGCAGTAATCAAGAAGCGGATTAAGACTGCTCAGGATCGACAGGCTAGTTATGCGAACACAAAGCGTCGACCTCTTCATTTTCAGCCAGGTGAGAAGGTGTTTCTCCGAGTTTCGCCTTTTCGCAGGATTTTGAGATTTGGTCTCAAGGGTAAGCTGTCTCCGAGATTTATTGGTCCATTCGAGATACTGGAATGTGTGGGAGATTTAGCTTACAGACTTGCGTTGCCGCCGTACCTATCAAGTATTCATGATGTGTTCCACGTATCCTTGTTGAGACGTTATGTAGCAGATGAGTCGCACATCTTACATCCATCTGAAGTTCAACTTGATACGGATTTGTCTTACGTGGAGCGACCAGTTCAGATTCTAGATCGCAAAGATAAGGTGTTGCGGAATAAGATCATTCCTCTTGTCTTAGTGCAGTGGCAGCGTCGAGGCACTGAAGAAGCCACTTGGGAGTTAGAGAGTCGTATGCGTTCGGAGCATCCAGAGCTCTTTTGAGTTGTGCTTTGTATAAGTTTGTGTTTTCAGTTGTAATCATAGTATCAGTTGTATTCAACAACAATTGAGATGTATTAATGATGTTGTTATTTCGTTTTGTTCATTCTCTAAGCCTGATTTCGAGGACGAAATCTTTTAAGGGGGGGAGAATGTAGTAGCCCGAATTCCAAATTGGGTAATTAACGGAGTAATGGTGATTAAGAAGGTTTAAGGTGTAATTTTGGCTATGGTCATGATCGGACGGACCGAAGAGGGTTCGGAAGCACCGAAGAGTTCGGACGATCCGAAGTGTAGTTCGGTGAATCCGATCATAGGTGTCAAGTGTTGATCGACACGTCATTTTTCCATGCATGTTCGGACGGTCCGAAGTGTATGATCGGAGGATCCGATCATGAGCTGTCAAGAGCCAATGGACACGTAGCGTTCGGACGTTCCGAAGTGTTGTTCGGAGGATCCGAACATGGCCTATAAATAGTGCTCGGATTTCTCATTTGTGACTTGCCAATTCATGATTTTGCCTCATAGTTGAGAGGATTTGGAAGGTTTCTAGGGTTAGTTGTTGGTCGAGCGATAGCCAAGAGCTGCCAGGAGTAGTAGCGTAGCGGCGCCTGAGTTTCAAGGCAATCGACATCAAAGGGCTGTCGACGGACGAAGGTAAACCCTAAACCTTTGGTAGTACTAGGGAGTACTGGTTTTGCTAGTCGAGCATGGTAGTATTGACTGAGTATGCTTTTGATGCGTAGGCTTGTGCTAGACCTGATCAGCGGTGTTGCGTAAGGCTAGGCTTGCTGTGATAGAGGTACGAAAGTACTATCCGAGATATCCTGGTTGAGTATACATTCATATATGTGTTGCATGAGTATTTGCTGCATTGTTATATGTCATATGATGCATGCTATTATGTCACGAGTTATGATGCATATTGCATATCATGTTGAGCCGTATCTCCTTCGAGATAGCCTTTACTGTTGAGCTGTATCTCTTTCGAGATAAGCTATATCTTGGGGCCGCTCAGCCCTGTCTTGTGGACGCATGGACACCGAGAGTACACAGTGGCCGACGGGTCGGGAGGGCTTCGGTGGTCCGGGACATTTTAGGTCCACGTCTGTCTTGTAGTGGATGCAGTGACCCAGAGGTTGGACCGCGCGGCACTATCCACTTGGCGCCTCTAGACTGAGCATTTTGAGATCCTTTGTGATTCCTGTTTCTTGACTACCCTGGTATCATATCATAGCATGTGCATTTCATATAGGTTTGTATACTCATACTTTTGTACTGGGCGTTCTTATCGCTCACGTCCTCGGTTTTGTTTATTTCTTGGACACCCCATTCCCACGGGGCAGGCCTCAGGTTGGATGGCTCAGGAGGAGCAGGAGGAGGACGTTGAGTAGCTGGTTGGTTTAGTTTTCAGTGTTTTCCATTTGATTCGATATGGTTGTACTGGATATTTCATTTTGAGTTAGTCTAGACTTCGATTTCGATTGGGTTGTATAACTATTGTTGTTGGCCATATTTCCGCTGTTATCTCTGATTATAATTAATTAGGTTAATTGCATGCTTAGTTTTTGATTAGTAGGTGATTCTGGAACGGGTCACTACATGCTTTCTCTTATCTTCCGAGTCTCACGTTAATGAAGATTGATAATCTTGGTTTATCAATTCTATAATTCTTGGGCCTTACACGCGGTGCAGGACCGCACCCGCGTTGCAAACAAGACCGCACCCGCGGTCGTGATTTCTGAATAATGGATGTAGATCAGTACACTGAGGGCACCCGCGGTCCGGAATGTAGCGCACCCGCGGTGCGACGTGTTTTGCAAAGATGAGGCCACCTCGACGTATGCATGCAATGATATATATATAACATAATTCCTTCGAAAATCAGAGAAAAATCAAGAAAAGGGTACGAGGAATTGTGTTGAAAATCCTTACGCCTTTTGCGAGAAATCCGTCCGTCTGATTTTGAATCCGACTTATGTATTGAGTTCCTATCGACGTAGGCTACAACTGGACGTAAGTTTTACTACGTTTTGACATGCTTTGAAATTATGCTATTGTCAGAATTGAATGGAATTCATATATGATGTTCTTGACATGTTAGACATCGTAGAATCGAAGTCAGATTGAGAAACGGATTGATTATGGAATTGTTATGAATTTGTAGAGTATATTGATTTATACCAGACAGATTTGAATTGTGATTGAATTACGGATTGTATTGTATATGGGTTATGGATTGTAACTGTGATCTGAGGATATTGTATTGACGGGGATATTGAAATTGTACCGTTATGCCGTTGATTTTGAATTAAATCCAGATTGATCAGATTGTTACTGATTTGAAAGGTATATTTACATGAGATTATTGATATTGTCATTGCCAGACAGACTGTGAATTCAGGACTTCAACTGAGCCAGAAACCGACGAAAGAAAGGTATAAGTCAATGTGGTATTGGGAGATCGACTTGAGTCGATTTAGACTTGAGTTTCCCTAAATCACATACTTTACTTTATTGCATTGATATTTGCATTGATTTGACTGATATACTTGTTCTCTTGAGTTATAGATAGTAGGTATCAGACGAGTAATCTTGTGACAGAAGTGCCTGATAGTGGCGAGATCGCCACGGGCACATTGCACGATGTCACAGGTTAGTATAGAAATCTTGGGACGGAAGTGCCTGACAGTGGCGGGATCGCCACGGGCACATTGCACGATGTCTCAAGATAAGGATATTAGGGATAGAGCTAAAGTCCATGACGGTTAGGTCAGGACACCGGATGTTTGGTTATATCGAGTAAATAGAATTGGAATTCTTCTATTACGGAATTCGATATAGGAACACCATATTTGGTTATATCGAGTAATAGGATTAGAGTTCCTTCTATTACGGAATTCAATATAGGAATACCACATTTGGAAACCGGGATCCCTATATGTTTGACAAGGTGATATTGATTTGATTGCAGCTTTTGATATATATTGCTATTACCTGTTACATGCTTTATATCCGTTCATATGATTGCATGTTCGTTGATTTATACTAGGATGTTATTCTCACCGGAGTTATTCGGCTGTTGTCTTGTCTGTATGTGTACATCACAACAAGTGGGACAGGATCAGGGTCCAGAAGATGAGGAGAGATCCTGATTAGAGTGGAGGCTCCGGACTTTGATTATAATGTATAATAGGGTTGGAACACTTGACATTAGTTGTTAAACCTTAGTTTAGTTGAATGCATGCAGTACAGGACTTGTATTGTATTTTATACTATTATGTATATGAGTTTGATTTCACTACGTTCCGCATTTTTTAAAAAAAAATTTAGACCCTGTTTTATAATTTATTAATTAGTCCCAATGATGATTAAGAACTTGATTAGTGTCCGGGTCCCCACAAGTACCCTCTCCGGTCTCCTGATATCCTGGAGTACCTGCCATTGTCCACACACAAAGACAACAAAATGTAAGGCCCGAGAAATTATCCGGTTAATTTGAAAAGATTTGGGCGATGATTATTATAATCTATTGTTGATAATTACTATGATTATAAACAGAACGGATCAGATCGGGAGAGCCGGAAAAGAATTCACATTATGTGTGAGGAATAGGATTGGCGCACATGCGCGACATGTATTGGCGCACATGCGCGGAACATCCAGTAGCATCGGCGCACATGCGCGAGATAAGGCGCGCATATGCGCGACCCGTCCAGAATGATCGGCGCATATGCGCGACATAAATGGCGCACATGCGCGGGGGTTGGCAGAAGGATTGGCGCATATGCGCGGAATGATTGGCACATATGCACGAGAAAGCAAAGCGCTAGTTTAAATAACTGGCGCATATGCGCGACATTGTTCGCGCATATGCGCGAGACGTGGTTTACAAAGGATGCGCCACTTGCCTTTCATGCATTATTTTATATATATATAGGTACATTGAAATGCACGAATTCTTCAGAATCAGAAAGGCAAGAATCGAGGAAAGGTTTGGGAAAAGAATTGAAAAATCCTTACGCCTTTATATTTCAATCCGTCCGTCAGATTTTGAATCCGACTGCGGTACTGTGTTCTTATCAAAGTAGGCTACGACTTGACGTAAGTTTTGCTACGTTTGAATATGATTCGAAAATATGGTATTGTCAGAATCTGATATGATTCATATATGATGTTCTTGGCATGTTAGACATCGTATAATCGAAACCGGATTGAAGAATAAATACCATATGGAATTATTATGAATTGTTAAAATTAAATTGATATCAGAATTGTGTAATTATCGATTATGAGACGTGAGAATTAATATCTGATTGATATGGTATTGCTGGGTATATGGAGATTATACCGTTATGCCGTCAATATTGAATTAGATTGAGTATTGTGCAGAACAGATTGAATTGGAGTAATGTATTGATATTATACTCCTCGATATTGTCATGTCAGATTGAGTATTGACAGGCTTTGAGTTCGAGACTTCGACAGAGTCAGAGTATCAGAAAGAAAGGTATAAATTAATGTTGTGTTGGGATTGCACAACTCGAGGAAGGTTTGACTCGAGTTTCCCTAAATCACATACTTAGTTTATTACATTGATTCTTGTAATTGATGAGATTGATGATTGTAGTCTATTGATTTATAGCCACTGCATGTAATGACTGCTGATTCGCTAGTCATTGATTGAGTTGCTTAGATACTGACTGTATGTATTGATTACTGAGTCGTGGAGTCATAGGCTGATTCGCCTAGTCACCGGCTGATTCGTCAGGTTATTGACTGATTTGCCTTATTATAGGGTGATTCGCCTAGTCACCGGCTGATTCGTCTAAACTTAAGCTGATTCGCTTAAATACAGGCTGAGTTGTCTGATTATGAGCTGATTCGCCTAATTACCGGCTGATTCGTCGGGTTATTGACTGAGTCGTCAATTCTGCGGTTGATTCGCCCAGACACTGGATATATGAATTATATCGATGCCGTTAGGGATTGATTCATTCCTATCGACTGAGATTCGGTATAATTATTATTATTCAGACATCGGGATCCCTAGGATAGAGTTGAGTCGAGTCTGAGACGACGCGTCAGTGGAGTCGAGTCTGAGACTATGCGTCGGTTGAGTTGAGTCTGATATGACATGTTGATTTACATTATTTATGCCATTTATGATTATTGAATGTTTGATATGGATTTATGTTTCTGATTTGAGACATATTATGAATAATTCTTATATGCTTTCGTATATGCTTTTATATGACTGCATGTTTACATTGTTTATACTGGGATATTTATATCTCACCGGAGTTATCCGGCTGTTGTCTTGTTTTGTATGTGTGCATGACAACAGGTGGGGCTGGATCAGGGTCAAGAAGAGGATGAGAGAAGATTAGATAGCGTGGAGATCCGGGCTTCGAAGCAACATAGGATTCAGCACTGATATGTAGTTGAACCTAGTTGAATTCTTGTAGATAACGCAAGATTTGTATGTTCATGTTTAATATGTAATTTGAGTAAATTAAATTACGTTTCCGCTTTGTATTTTAAAAAAAAAAATTAGACCCTGTTTTATAATTAATTAATTAGTCCCAAACATGATTAATACCTTGATTAGCGTCCGGGTCCCCACAACAACAGCCCCCCTTGGGGGTGAGCAAAGCTCCGTATGGAACAACCAATCATATATACCACAGATATCTAAACAATGATATATGGTATGCAATGCATGTATGTCGTGGAGGTATCAGGTCAAATGCCCATCCACTGAGCACATGTCAGAATCAATCGAATCGCTATCAAATCAAATCAATGCTCGAGCTGGCACACCGGCCGATATGGGAATACAAGTATGATAGCGTCGGCAAAGCGCCATCAAATCCCACATCTCATATCCAATCATATGGGGCCACAATTGTTTATGATTTACGGGTCATATAATACCGGCATAGCGATTGTGTTCACAAACCCCGGAATCCAATCACATCATATCAGGGTATCAAAGGATCATAGCTCAACGTGTATGTCATGTATCGATGTATGCATCAAACAATGTGTGTTAACAAAACGTTTATTTTGTACATCGATACTCAAATCTCAATGTCATGTATGCCACATCAAATCATCAAATAGGCACATAGACACGTATTCCAATCCAATCAATCCAACATATATCATGTAATACATATACCTGTCGTATGTTACCCGGTCACAACATACCTCAATTCTTCGTTCCAATTAATGTAGCCTGAAGATATCGGTATAATACTTTATCTACATCAATGACATAGTCATTCAAATCAATAACATACTCCAAAATCCTTAATATGAGTTTCAAATATCATTTGAAACTTTAAAAATTCATATCAAATCAAAATCATATCATAATTCAATTCCGACTTCGAATATGAGTTTCTTGTCGGTTATTCTACTATATATCAGAAGTTTATTTTCAAATACATACTATTCCAGCACTTTGATATTTCAAGCTGCTGGAACTAGAAGAAAATTACCTCAGTCTGAAGCCCTCGACGCGACGATCACAAATATATAATTTGTTTCGCGTTTAGACAGCGTTTCGAAGTCGAATCGGACGAAGAAAATCGGAATATCTCGTTTCTCTCTCGAAGCTACGTAAATAAAATGAAGAAATCGAACAGAAATTTCATTCTTATCTTTCCACCGCTCTCGCTCTCGGGCGGTAGAATTCTCGTGCCCGAGCGCGAGACATTCTGTCCCCGAGTTTGATTTGTGCCGCGCTCGGGCGGTCGAAAACTATCGCTCGGGCACGGAAGGTTCTGGCCGAGCACAATTTTGTGCTTACACTGGCGCTCGGGCGGTCATTTTCTACCGCCCGGGCGCCACACTTTCTGTACAAACATTTAATATTGTACTATATTGGCGTCCGCCTTTTCAAATCAAATTTGTACAACATCAATTCATATACAATATTCATTTTCTCAATTTCATTGTCATAATATACATCAAATGTATAATCACATATCAAATTCATAAATTATCGATAATCATATAAGATTTACGATAATACGATACTTACATTTCTCCCCCTCTAAGAAATGATTTCGTCCTCGAAATCGCAGGCAGTCTATCAAATTATACATGAAAAGTAATATAATCAAAACTGAAAAATTACTTACATCATGTAAATAACTCGGGATGTTTCTGTCTGATATCTGCTTCTGTCTCCCAAGTCGCTTCTTCGATGCCATGACGACTCCACTGGACTTTCACTAGTGGAATAGTCTTCGTTCTGAGCTTCTATTCTTTCCAATCATGAATCTGTCTGATCAAGCTCAGCTTCGTCAGGGTGAATAACATGAGAAATATCTGGCATATATCTACGTAACATCGATACATGAAAAACGTCATGTATCCCAGATAAAGAAGGAGGAAGAGCAAGTCGATATGCTCGATCGCCAATCTTCTCCAGAATCTCGTAAGGACCGATGTATCTAGGAGACAACTTTCAACGCTTGCCAAATCTGACAACGCCTCTTAAAGGAGAAATCTTTAGAAACAATCTGTCTCCTTGCTCGAATACCAACGGCCTACGTCTGATATTGGCGTATTTGGCTTGCCTATCCTGTGCCGTATTCATTCTTTTCTGAATAATTTTTACCTTCTCAGTCATTTCACGGATCATATCAGGCCCAAGTTCTGGTACCTCAGATATATCTTCCCAGTACAACGGAGATCTTCACTTCTTGCCATACAAAGCTTCAAACGGTGCCATCTCGATACTCGTCTGATAGCTGTTGTTGTACGAGAATTCACACAACGGTAGTGAATCTTGCCAACTAGTGCCAAAATCTAGCACTATAGCTCTCAACATGTCCACTAAAGTCTGGATAGTCCGCTCTGACTGTCCATCTGTCTGGGGATGATAAGCAGTACTCGGTGTAATGTCGTACCTAAGGCCTGTTGCAAACTGTGCCAAAAGTGTGAAGTGAATCGTGGATCACGATATGATACGATAGACTTCGGCACACCATGCTATCTGACTACCTCTTTGATATATATCTCATCCATCTGATCGTGTCGGTATGTCATTCTATATGGAATAAAGCATGCAGATTTGGTCAGTCGATCAATGATGACCCAAATCGCATCACAGCCCCGAGATGATCGAGGTAACTTCGTCACGAAATCCATGGAAATGTGATCCCATTTCCATTCTGGAATAGATAAACTCTGAAGTAAACCTCCGAGCTTCTTTCTCTCAGCCTTCACCTGTTGGCAGTTTAAGCACTTAGACACAAATTCTGCAATATCTGTCTTCATCTGTTTCCACCAAAATTATGTCTTCAGATCGTTGTACATTTTACGGCCTTGAGGATGAATGCTAAACCGACTACAGTGCGCTTCTGACAATATCTGTTGTTTCAAATCTGAAACATCTGGCACTACAAGACGGTTATTCACGTATAGCACATGATTATGTACCTGATATTCTGACATATGCCCTGATCTGACCATCTGAATTGATCTCTGAACATTCTGATCCATTCTTTGTGCTTCTTTAATTCGCATAATCAAATCTGGCTCAACTTGAATCGAAGCAAGTAGCAAAGGTCTACTACCTGTATCAATTGCTAATCCAGACAAACAACAATCTTTAACTAAATTCGAAACCCCTATCGTCGACAAGGATAAAGCACAAACCTTTCGACTCAAGGCGTCTGCTGCTGCATTTGACTTCCCTGGATAGTAATTATTTCGCAATCAAAGTCTTTCAACATATCGAGCCATTTGCACTGTCTCATGTTCAATTCTGACTGAGAAAATAAGTACTTTAGGTTTTTATGATCCGAGTAGATCTCAAATTTCTCGCCATAAAGATAATGACGCCAAATCTTTAATGCAAATACGATAGCCGCCAATTCAAGATCATGAATTGGGTATCGAGTCTCGTGAGTCTTCAGCTGTCTCGAGGCGTAAGCAATCACATAAGCTCGCTGCATAAGAACACACCCCTGAAAGCGGACCGGTTACGGTGGCCGGAAGCGCAACGGAAGTCAAAATCGAAATTTTTAAGGCAAAAATTCGGCCACCCCATAATCTTGTGCAATATTTACAAAAACATAAACATACATTCATAGGATGTTAAAGAAATGTACCTATCAACTTTAAAAAGTTGATTGTGGCTCCAACTTTGTTGACTAGCAACAAAGCTCTTGAATGGAAGAAACTATCTACAAGCCTCCAAGCCTCCTTCTTTCCTTCAAAATCAAGCCCACCACCAACTAGGTAAATCCCCTCACAATTTGCACTAGAAAAATGTGAGGATTTATCAAAGAGAAGTGTAGTGTTCCTCAACAAATTGAAGAACACACAAGAAGAGAAAAATGGGAGAGAAAAAGGATAGAAGTTTCGGCCATCACACATGTGGGGAGAGGGAGAATGAGTTAATTTTCTTGTCTAGGTGTTGCAAAAAGCAAAAGTGAAAAAGTTGCATGCCATGCAATTTTTTATTCAAAAGTAATCTCCACCTCTTCACCTCCCAAGCATGTATATTATATAGTTTTTAATCAAATTAAAAACTTTGGACTAAATTTAATTATCTCAAACACATTTGAGACTAATTAAACATTACTTGAATTTACCCAAGTCTCACTAGTTAAATAATTATTTTAATTGAGCTCTACAAGACTCAATATTATTTAATTAATCCAACACTTGAATTAATTTAATTATTTGGGCTCTACTAGGCCCACTAGTGTTTAATTAATTCAACACTTGAATTAATTTAATTTAGTCCATAATAATGTTTATGAAAATCACAATTTTCAAAAACATTAGTCACTTGGCCAAATTTTAATCTAGGAACACTTCCATAAATTAAAATTTATATTTCTCTCATAGAAGTCATACTTCTATTTTTCTTTGCACTTATAAACACATTTATAAGCCGTTCAACACTTTGAACTATTTTCTCCTTTATAGAAGTCATACTTCCAATTTTCCTTACGCTTATAAACTCCTTTATAAGCCGTTCAACACATTGAACTATTTTACTTCTCATCGGGATTTACAAAGCTAGTACTTGTGTGGCCCTCAATGGTTCATTGATACAACTAGCCGTGGGTTCACATCTCCATGTGATTCGGACTAAACATGTCCTTATTCGAGCATACCCCAATTGCTCCATTCTTACTTATCAACTCCTTGATAGTAAGAACGTCAGAACTCAAGTCTGATAGTACCCAACCAATCACGTTAAACGCCTAGCAGCATCGCTTACGTGATTCCCTAGGTATCACATGATAGTGCCTGCAAGAACCATTCAATTATGGTTAGCGTACAGTACGGTCCCTTCAACTCATATATCCCGATCGATTCGACAACCATTGGTTTATCGAGAGTTGTCAATGAATCGATACTATGTGTCATGTTGTAGTTGCATCAATGGTGTAATCTATGAAACCCCTTTCATAATTACAACCATACTCTGGCCAGAGATTTCAACCTACATACACATGATAACACATAGGATATCCATACCCGAAGGTAAGCGGTGAATCCCCGACTACAATGCATCGACTCCTATGTGTTTCGACAGAACACCCAACCTTGCCACCTGATGACCCCATAAGAGTCGGTAAACAAGTCAAAGTGTAATTCTAGCACATAGAGTCTCAATGTTGTCCCGGGTCATAAGGACTAATTCTGTACAACCATAAACCAGGACTTTTCCACTCGATAAGTGAGAACCACTTGGAAAGTCCTTTTATGGAGGGTTGTTCAGTGCACTCTACAAGGAGCACCTATCTGCATGTTCGGACATCCAATGTCCCCTACCAATGAAACATGGGTACTCACATCGCAGATACTAGTCTCTAACTCGAGCGGCCTATTCCTTCTTAGTGGCGGCTGAATCGACTAGGAACCGTTTAGAATATACAGGTATTACAAATATGAGTTTCATGATACTCATCATATGAGCATCCCATATTCTTTCTACTATTTGTATATTCAAGGGCTTTATCTATGCAGCTAGCATGGGTATACAGATAAAGATTGCCAAATAATAATTTCAAATATTATTAAAATAAAGACTGCTTATACATAGAGTTTCATTGTGAACACTCGGCCAACACTTGGCTCGACGGGCACCTACTCTAACAACCCCAACCCTCTGTGCGATGCATCACAATATACAACGAAATCACCCGTACCTGAAGGAATCATCAAGATAGGTGCACTGCTCAGCCTCTTTTTCAATTCTAAGAAGCTAGACTCACAATCTTCAAACCACACAAATGTCGCATTCTTCTGTGTCAACTTGGTAATAGGTTTCGCAAGCTGGAGAAATCTTTGATGAATCTTCTATAGTACCCTGCTAGACACATGAAACTGCGTATCTCTGGCACAGAAGTCGGTCTCGGCCAATTGATAACAGCTTCAACATTATTCGGATCCACCGAAATACCGTCTCCAGATATGATATGACCCAAGAAGACAACCTGTCTCAGAAAGAACTCACATTCTGACAGCTTAGCATATAATCTTTCATTTCTCAGTGTTTGCAACACAATTCTCAAATGATTGGCATGCTCATTCAGATTCTTAGAGTACACCAAAATGTCATCAATAAAAACAATCACAAACTCATCCAAGTACCTCTGAAAGATGCGATTCATCAAACTCATAAACACCGCTGGAGCATTCGTTAAACCAAAAGACATGACAACAAACTCGTAGTGTCCATACCTGGTCCGGAATGCTGTCTTCGTTATATCAACATCTCGACCTCTGAGTTTGTGATATCCCGATCGCAAATCAATCTTGGAATAGATAGAAGATCCCTGCAACTGATCAAATAAGTCGTCGATTCTAGGCAAAGGATATTTGTTCTTTATCGTTGCCTTGTTCAGTTGCCTGTAATCTATACACAATCTCATAGAACTGTCTTTCTTTCGCACAAATAGCACTGGAGCGCCCCAAGGAGATACACTGGGTCTGATATATCCCTTGGTTAGAAGATCTTCTAATTATGCTTTCAGTTCTTTCAGCTCTATCGGGGCCATCCTATACGGAGCTCTCGAAATAGGAACGGTACCTGGAATAAGATCTATGCTGAAATCAACTTCTCGGGCTGGAGGTAACCCTGGAATCTCGTCAGGAAATACATCTGCAAACTCCCGTACTACTGGAAAATCTGCCAATGCCGGGATCGATTAATGTAGATCTACAGAATAAATAAGGAACCCCTCCGCTCCTTTCTGTAAAAATCTACTCATAGTCAAAGCAGATACCAAGGGAATCCGAGATCTGGAACCCTTACCATAGAATTTCCACTCCTCTGTCATTTCAGGTCTGAATCTGACAATCTTGTGGAAGAAATCTATGGTAGCTCTGTACTTAGTCAACATGTCAATCTCGACAATACAATCAAAATAAGATAGACCAAGTACAGCACAATCTAAATCAATCTCATGTCCCTCAAACTGTAGTATACAGTGTCCAACTGAAGTCACAGATATAAGACCACTTCCCAACGGAGAAGAAATAGATACTACAGTAGACATTGACTCGACAGGCAATGTAATGCCCGAGAATTAATTATTATAATCAGACGTTGGTCATTGACATTATTAAGGTTATAAGAACTCAAATGATGAGGCCGGGCGTCGTTGCATTGTTAGCCAAGAATTTGGACAGAACCTTCGGCGCTCGAGCGGTTGAAAAAGACCGCCCGAGCGCCAATGCACCACCAGATTTTTTAGGACAGAATGTCTTGCGCCCGAGCGGTAGAAAATGACCGCCCGAGCGCCAGGGTGTAAACTGCCGAAGCTTGGACAGAAGGTTTCGCGCCCGAGCGGTAAAGATTGACCGCTCGAGCGCGAATCATGCAAAACGAAATCGCGCCACTTGCCTTCTTGCATGTGCGAGTATATATATATGTATATATATAGATGCACGAATTCCATCAGAAATCAGAAACAAAAGAATTGAGAAAGGTTTCTGAAAAAGAGTGAAAAATCCTTACGCCTTTTGTGAGAAATCCGTCCGTCAGATTTTGAATCCGACTTCGGTACCGTGTTCCTATCAACACAGGCTACAAGTGGACGTAAGTTTTGTTACGTTTAGACATGATTTGAATTTATGATATTGTCAGAATTGAATATGAATCAGGTATGATGTTTCTGCTACAGTAGACATGGCATAATTGAAGTCAGATTTCAGAATAGACTGGTTATGCAATTGTTATGATTTTTGAAAGATATTGACTAAGATTTGATATCAGATTTGTGTTATCATTGAGATTGGGAGTAATATCAGTATTGATTATGAATTCCAGTATTATATTTGTGATGTTCAGAATTGACGGGGTTATACAGATTGTATTGTTATGCCGTCGAAACGTCAGTTGAATAGATTGATCAGATTCAGATATGATTTCGATTAGATTGTGATATCGATGATATGAATCAGATTGTATCTTGTTCAGATATTGATCAGATTATATATTGAATTGAGTATTGATCAGAACAGATTGTATATTGAGTTATTCATTGACATATTGTATTCGATATTGTCATTTCAGATTGATATGGACAGATTTGAGTACAGGTCATCGTCTTCGTCAGACAGGGACGACAAAGGTATAATTCATGTGATATCTAGGAAGACATAACTCAAATCAGATCTCATTTGAGTTTCCCAATAAAATCACATATTAGATTATTGTTATATTCTGATATGAATATTCTTGTTTATATGCTGATATGCTACTGCTTTGTTTATAGATTTATATGCATTGCATTTAAGATAGGGAGTCTTGACAGATCCGTCAAACTTCTAGACGTTCGGTGATATCACAGCTTAGGGGAAGATTCACTCTCCTGTTGTAGATGTGGATACAGATTAGACCGAAGTCTAGGAATAAGACGTACCGTCACCCCGATTGGAGAGTAGGTGATAGATCGTCTTATTCACAACGGGATCCCTAGAGTTATAGTTGAGTCGAGTCTAGACATGATTTGACTAGAACTGCATGCGTTTATAGATGTGGTTTCATAGACTATGAAACCCATATTTATTGCTTTCAGTCATGATAGCATGTTTATATGATTTCATTTAAATTGCATGTTTATCTGAATTGAGTTGCATGCTTATTTTGATTTGATTTCATAGATTATGAAATCTATTACTTTTGAATACGATCATGATAGCATGTTTTATGATTTAGATTGCTTCTATACATGCTTACCACGTTTTATACTGGGATTTATTCTCACCGAAGTTATCCGGCTGTTGTCTTGTTTTGTATGTGTGCATGACAACAGGTGGGGCAGGATCAGGGTCGAGAAGATGACGAGAGAAGACGAGTTGAGCGTGGTGATTCCGGACTTATTGTAGAGTAGGTGTTATTACTTGATTATAGTAGTTGAACCTTAGTTGAACTAGATAAATGTTGTACAAGATATGTATTATTATACTGATTTGTATAATAGCATGATTCCATTACCTTCCGCATTCATATTTTAAAAAGAAAAATTTTTAGACCCTGTTTATCTTAATTGATAATTAAGTCCCAAAGATGATTAAGAAAAAGATCAGCGTCCGGGTCCCCACAGGCAAGGAATGCAACAATGCAAAACATTCTGATATAAATGTATGTGATGCACCTGTATCTATCAGCACATATGCAGGATAACCGCAAAGAAAACAGTTACCTGCAATCACGTCGTCTGGCGCATCCTGTGCCTGCTCCTCTGTCAATGCAAACACCTGAGCCTGTTGTCTGGGAGGTTGGCTCACTGTCTTGCCACCTCTGGCTCTAGGCTGGGACTGTGTAGGCGTGGGCTGGAAGGAATGGACAGACGAAGCTTGCCTCTCGGGCTGAGCTACTGAAGCTGATGACCCTGCACTCTGAAATCTCTGACCACCTTTTTGGGGACAAACTCTGGCGAAGTGTCCCAGCTGTCTGCAATAGTTACAACGGCCCATGACTCCCTGACACTGCTCAATGGCATGCCTACCTCCACACGAACTGCAATACGCACATGCATAATCTAAACTCTGGCCAGGACCTCTCTGTCTTGACCCACTGGAGCTCGACGAACTGCTCCCTGCTCTCTTAAACTGCTTACCCTTAGCTTTCAACGAATCCTTCTTGCCACTACTACTACTACTTCCACTATAATATCTAGGAGGAGGTAGCGGAAACTCTACGGCGGGCGGTGGCGTCGGTCTCTGACCTTGAACACTATAGGAAGCTCCTCGCTGCCTAATCAAGCCAGCCTCTGCTCCATTTGCTTGGTTCAGCGCCTCAGAAAATGTGACACCTCTAACCCATTTTATAAAATAACAGCTGAATTTAAAATTTTTACTTGAAGGGAGGAAGGATTCAAAATACATTTCCAATATATATATACCATCAAAAGAATATACATGATCCAAAAAGTGTTGCATCAAAATGCAAAATATCATTTTGATCATGTATAACAAAATAATCTTCCACTTCCTTCCATCTCTATATGCATATGAAATCGGCTCCAATCAACGTCCTGGTCCATCACTCTTATCTGCATCACATGAAATAACTGAAATGAGTATAAAACTCAGCAAGTGGAACTCTTACATAGCAATGTATATAGCATACTCTGTAAAACATGGCTTTAAAAACATTAAATACCATCAACTCTGAATCATGAATAACATAGCAATAATATAACAATGAGATGGTATTTCTCTTTTCTCTGTTGGATTGATATCTATATAGTATCTCTGTCTCTGTACCTATATCCCATCGATATAAATCGATAACTCTGAGGGATATAAGCCTATGGTCGTTGATCAACTAATTGCATGCAATCTCTGACTATGTATCTATCAATCAATAAAAACATTTGAACTCTCTCTTTCGCATTTCATCAAACACTTTGAAGGCTTGAATCTCTTGTATTCCCTTTTTCACAATTGAGACATTCAAATGTCTCAAATATACAATCAAGTAATTCAATACATAATATGGATCAAATGGAAGGGAATAACATGTTAAAACCATTGAAACAAAATACATATACTATCATGTGAGCACAAGAATGAGATTCCACTTACAACCAACAAGAACACCTTCAATATAAACCCTTGGTACACAACCTACACAATAAATCATATATAACACCATCAACATCTCAATAATCAGACAACAATACCAATAAACCCATAAAATCAACACCATCACCAAACCCATATCATCTCCAACACCAAAACCAAGAAATAACCAAACCAAAAGCTTACCTTAGCCCTTTAAACTCCAAAAGAACCTTGTTCTAACTCCGGATTGAAGATTAATTGCTTGATTGAAAGAAAGGATAAAAAGAAAATGAAGAACCCTACTTGGAAACGTTGGAGGAGAGAAAAGAAGAGAAGGAAAATGAGAGAAATGAGTGTCCCAATCAGTTAAAAGCCTAAATTCACCCAAAACACGCTTTTGTACTGTGCCCGGCGCTCGGGCGGTCGAAAATGGGCGCCAATGATTCTGCCCGAAACCCAAATGTCCAGAAGTGGTGGCGCTCGGGCGGCCAAACATTACCGCTCGGGCGCCACTCAGTGCACTCCCACGCTAAAGATCGCTTCAGAAACCCCTCTTCCCGTCCGAATTAGAAAGAGTGGTAAACTACAAAGTTGTAGCTCTATGTCTTATCTTGAATCCCTCAAAATTTCAGATCATTTGGAGGTCTGAGTAAAACGTTATGCCCATTCTCCCAACATGTGTCACTGGAGGAACGACGAAACACACGACACACTTCTGGGCTCTTTTGGCTTATCTTCCACAATGATTTGAACAAAACTCAAAATAAGAAAGTTACACCTTTATGTCTTATCTAATCACTCCAATTGGCCTCATACCAATTGGCTCAACATACGAATTATCATGAATTTAATCGTAACGCCGCTACAACTGCACCACACATCATCTATAACCAACCTTACTATAAATCCTAAATCAAAACTCTTAACTTCCAAACTATACTTAAACTTGACCAAGAAGTCAATAAACATACGAAATCTTAAACCGTACCGTACACCAGGCTTGGCTATTACAGAAAAAGTGTTGGGTCGCCCCGCGTTCACTAAGGTGAAGATATCTGGATTCAAACCATTTATGAATTGATCGGCGACCGCCTCGTCATTCCCTGCTACATGTGGTGCAAATCTAAGCAAGGAAGAAAACTTGGCAACATACTCCTCTATGTTCCATTGCCCCTTTCTCAAGTTGGCGAACTCTGCCCCTTTGTCTTTTCGGTATGACACTGGAAAGAAACGTTGATAAAATTCATCTTTAAAGACTTTCCAAGTAATATCAATACCTTGATGTTCTAGGGCTCGTTTGGCCGTTAGCCACCAATTCTTGGCCACTTCTTGAAATTGATGTCCAATCAGCTTTACTCTACGTTCATCTGAATAGGCAAGTGATTCAAATAACATTTCTATATCATCCAGCCAGCTTTCGCAATCAGCTGCATTCTCAGTGCCTTTCAAAGTCGGGAGTCGGAATGACTGAAACCGCTTCAACAGAGTCTCCATCGTGGTAGCGGTTACGTCAATCTGAGTACCTGACGTACTCCCCTGTTCTGGCACTTGTCCTGCAGCCGGTTGCGGTATCCTTCTAGGCGGCAAATCTGGTTATCAAACAGGTTAGTACACAGTCTATACAAGCTGTCTCAGCCCTCCTCTAATCATATACTTATGATCCAGAAACGGTTCTGATTCAGCCTTGGCAATTATATGCTGTAAATCAACTCAGATACAATCCAACATATAATAAGGAAAGCAATAAATCATGCTAGCACATCAAAAGAAAGGAAGATGACTCGATCTATCCCGCTCATTTTATTCTATCTCAGTCTACAGAATCTACGGCTCTGATACCACCTGTTGTGGGGACCCGGGCTCTAACTCGATTCTATCTGGGATTTAATTGGATCTGTGAGAAAATGTGGGTCAAATTTTCACTTTTTGACATTAATTCTAATGTTTATAAATCAAGCACAAGATAGTTCTATGTTTTATTTCACAACATAAATACAAGTCTTATTCTAATACATCAATCCAAACTAGTGTTTAATACAAACCATAAACTACAAATAATACAAGTCTAGTAAGAGCCACTAGTCATCTTCTGCGCCCGTAGTCACAACGCTATCTCGATCTCATATCTGTCGTGACCCAGATCCTGCCCCACCTGTTGTTATGCACACATACAGACAATACAACAGCCGTAAACTCCGGTGAGAACAAATCCCAGTATAAACATGCATACATGCTAACAAAAAAATCATGAATCATGCAAAAAAGCAATAATAATGGGTTCCATAGTCTATGAAGCCAATCTATATAAGCATGCAATGCAAATCAAATCATGTATTGACTCAACTCGACTCTACTCTAGGGATCCCTGGGTGAATAAGACGTCACTGTCTGTTACCTACCCTCCCAATCGAGGTAACTGTACATCTTACTCCTAGACTTCGGTCGTGTTTGTATCAAATGTCTACAATCGGAGGAAATCTGCTCCTATGCGTCGATACACCAAACATCTAGTTTGACAATTCTGTCAATGACTCTCCTATCTCAATGCTTGAATATAAATCTATAGACAAAGCATGATTATATCAAGAGATTTGAATATAAATCTATAAACAAATCCAAATCATATCAACGGGATAAACAATAAATCTAGTATGTGATTTTGTTGTGAAACTCAATTTGAATCTCATTTGAGTTGTGTCTTCCCCAAACAAAACATGAATTATACCTTTCGTCGTACAATTTGTCGTAGTCGAAGTCTCGATATCAAAGTTGCCAATAAAAATCTGAAATGGCATCATCAATGTACATTCTGTCAAACTCTAACTCAATTCAACACATTATACTTAACAATAAATCTCAGTACAATTCAACGGCATATCGGTGTAGTTTCTCGATACCGGTCAATCCAACTTTCAACACATATCACCAATCCATAATTCTCAACTCATAAACATCATCATAGTCATGTGATACTACCCAAAATCTGTATAATTTAGTTCTAAACATTCTGAAATTCATAACAATTGCGTACGATAATATTTCATTGATCCGACTTCGAATACATGATCATTAACTTCACAAAACACATAATCTAGCGTAATTCATAATTTCCCCAATTACTATATCTCAAATCATGCAGGAATTGAAGGAAACTTACATCACCTTGTAGCTAATAATGAGAGGAGCTCAAAACCGAAATCGGATTAACGTTTGGATGTAAAAATCTTGTACAAGTTAGCTTTTAAAAGAAAAGAGCCTTCCTTCTCCTTGAACCTTTCTCTCGGTGGTCTCAGCTGAAATGGGAAGGAAAAAGACACCTCTATATATATATATATCTTGCATGGCCTAGGAAAAATGGCTTGTTCTTTGAAGTACACGTCTCGCGCATATGCGCGACATCACTCGCGCATATGCGCGAGACCTACTGGTCTCGGCAATGCAACTCCTCGCGCATATGCGCGCTTCATCTTGCGCATATGCGCCAAGGCTTCTGGAGGTGTCGCGCATATGCGCGCCTTATCTTGCGCATGTGCGTCAATGTCTCTGGACGTGTCGCGCAGATGCGCGCCTTATCTCGCGCATGTGCGCCGAAGCTACTGTAATTCTCGTGCATATGCACGCATATCTTCGCGCATGTGCGCCATCTGTTCTGTCCTATTTTGAATGTTTTCGCATCACATCTCACTTAATACATCCCGTTGCATGTCATGCATACCCATATCTTCCGAGTCTCATGTCAATGAAGACTAATAATCTCGAGCCTTACAATATATTCATATCTTCGAATTCTTGTCTACACAGTCCAAGTGAGTCGGTCGCATTTGTTCACAAGTTGGGACTTGATTGTTTGATATACTCAAATACAAAGTTTGAGCACACCTTCGAGAGAAGCATCAAATTCGAGTGGAAACATTTGAGTGAGTGTTATTTCTTTGGAGTGACTAGTGAGTATTTGTTGTGAGCAAAAAAAAAATAGGAGAGGAGAGACGAGTTGTGGGGACCCGAACGCTAATCAAGTTCTTAATCATTTTTGGGACTAATTAATCAATTATAAAACAGGGTCTAAAAATTTTTCTTTTTAAAATGCGGAACGTAGTGAAATCAAACCATATATACATATCAGTATATATAAAATACAAGTCATGTATTACAACACTTTATTCAAACTAGAGTTTAACAACTAATATCAAGTGTCCAAACCCTATCTCAGATCAAAGTCGAAGTCTCCACTCTAACTCGATCTCTCCTCCTCTCCTCGACCCTGAACCTGTCCCACCTGTTGTCAAGTACACATACAAACAAGACAACAGCCGGATAATTCCGGTGAGAATATAATCCCATTATAAATCAACGAAACATGCAATCATCTAAACAAATATAAAGCATGTAATCAGGTAACAAAGATATGTATCAATATCTGAAACATAATCAATATCAAACTGTCGACAATACTCGTAGCTACATCTTTCAGACTAGACTCAGTCCTAGTCTAGGGATCCCGATTCCAGAAGTTGGCATGCGTATATCGACTAGCAGTAATAGAAAAGACTCCAGTTCTATCCACGCCGATATGGTATCGATCAACAGTAATAGAAAAGACTCCAGTTCTATTCACATCGATACAGTATCGATTACCAGTAATAGAGGAAGCTATTATTCTATCCACATCAATATAGTACCGATTAACAGTAATAGAAGCAACTCTAATTCTATCCACATCGATATGACATCGATTAACAGTAATATAAGAGCTACTAATCTATCCACATCGATACAATACTGATTAACAGTAATAGAAAAAGCCATCATCCTATCCACATCGATAGCCAAACATCCAGTGACAGTCTTTGGCACATCCGCCAATACACCATCTTATGACATCGTGCAATGTGTCCGTGGTGATCCCACCACTAACGGCACTTCTGTCATAAGACTACTCGTCTAATATCTGTAATCTATAACTCTAGAAAACAAGTATAGCATCAATCAATGCAAATATCAATGCAATAAAGTAAAGTATATGATTTAGGTAAACCCAAGTCTAAACCGACTCAAGTCCATCTCCCAATACCACATTGACTTATACCTTTCGTTTGCAGTCACGGTCTGAAGCAATCTCAGTTCTGAACTCAAGACTGTCTCTGTAAATCTGAAAGGACATAACGGGAATACTAATATCAATATCCCATTCTCAATTCAATACTGAATCTGGTTAATCTGGATTTAATTCAAAATCGACGGTATAACTGGTACAATCTCAGTATTCCCGTCAATACCATATCACCAGATATTAATTACAAATCATAACTCATATCCATTACAGTCTGTAATCCCACCGTAGTTCTAATCTGTCCGGTATAACTCAATATACCTTAAAATTTAATAACAATTCCATCATCATTCCGTTTCTAAATCTGACTTCGCTTCTATAATGTCTAACATGTCAAGAACATCATATATGAATTATATCAAATTCCTACAACATCATAATTTCAAATGATACCAGAAATTAATAAAACTTACGTCCAGTAGTGACTGTCGACGATAGGATCACAGTACTGCTTCCGGATTCAATTTCTGATATACGGATCACACAAAATCACAAATTACAACAAACTAAAGCTGAAAGGATTTCTGGATTCGGAGCTTCGTTCTTTCTGAGGAAAAGTGAAGGAAATTCATATATATATATTGCATGCAAATCATGTACGTGTCATTCCTCAGATTTTTGCCCACTTTCTCAAAAATTACGAAATTGCCATCCAAAATTTACGAAAATGCCATTGCCCTCCAATAATTACGAAAATGCCATCCATAATTACGAAAATGCCATCCAGCAATGTCATTCAATAATTACGAAAATGCCATCCCATTTAAATTAAGTATTTTTCCACTTAATTACCAAAATGCCATCAATACGATTTTATTTTCGGAGTCTCACAAAATGATAACATCTCGGGCCTTACAATTCTCCCCCTCTAAGACATGATTTTGTCCTCGAAATCACACGTAATCAATCATATCCATAAGGAGTGTATATACAAAACTGTATAAGAAATTTATATCAGTGAAACAATGTTGGGAATTCTTGTCTCATGTCAGACTCAGTCTCCCAAGTAGCTTCTTCAACGCCATGACGAGTCCATTGAATTTTCACAAGTGGAATCGTCTTTGTTCTGAGCTGTTTTTCTTTACGATCGATAATCCGGATCGGTTTCTCGACATAACTCAATGTCTCATCCAGCTCAGTCTCGTCTGGCGGAATCACATGAGAATCATCAGGGAGATATTTCCGCAGCATCGATACATGAAAGACACCATGTATTCCAGATAATGAAGGCGGCATTGCTAGTCGATAGGCACGATCTCCTATCTTCTCGAGAATTTCATAAGGACCGACATATCGTGGAGACAATTTCCCTTTCTTGCCAAATCTGACAACACCTCTGAAAGGAGAAATCTTCAGGAATACTCGGTCTCCTGCCTCAAATACCAACGGTCGTCATCGAAGGTTGGCATATTTGGCTTGTCTGTCCTGAGCTGTCTTCATTTTCTTCTGAATAAGTTTCACTTTTTCAGTCATATCTCTGATCATGTCAGGTCCAGTCTCAGGAACTTCAGAGATATCATCCCAGTAAAGAGGGGATCGACACTTCTTTCCGTACAATGCTTCGAATGGAGCCATCTCAATACTCGTTTGATAGCTATTGTTGTACGAAAACTCGCAAAGAGGCAATGCATCTTGCCAGTTAGTACTAAAATCAAGTACTACAGCTCTCAGCATATCTTCCAATGTCTGAATCGTACGCTCTGACTGTCCGTCAGTCTGTGGATGATATGCGGTACTCAAATTCAATTTCGTACCGAGAGCTTGCTGCAAACTTTGCCAGAAGTGCGAAGTAAACCGAGGATCACGATCTGAAACAATCGACTTCGGCACTCCGTGCAATCTAACAACTTCCTTGACATAGATATCGGCCATCTGATCATATCGGTATGTCATCCTGTATGGAATAAAACATGCAGATTTGGTCAATCGATCAATCACCACTCAAATCGCATCATAACCTCGGGAGGTACGTGGCAACTGTGTCACAAAGTCCATGGAAATGTGATCCCATTTCCATTCAGGAATCGACAAACTCTGTAACAGTCCTCCAGGTTTCTTTCTTTCAGCCTTCACCTGTTGGCAATTCAGACATTTTGATACAAATGTAGCAATGTCCGCTTTCATTTGTTTCCACCAGTATTGTATCTTCAAGTCATTATACATTTTCCTGCCACCAGGATGAATGCTAAAACGACTGTTGTGCGCTTCTGACAGTATTCGCTGTCTCAAATCCGAAACATTCGGCACAACTAAACGATTATTCACATACAAAATACCATTTCGAACCTGGTATTCCGATCGATGTCCAGCTCTAACCATAGCAATCGACTTCTGTATATTCTGATCACCTTTCTGAGCCGCTTTAATTTTCAAAATTAGCTCTGGTTCCGCTTGAATAGCACATAATCTCATGGGTTTCTGATCTGTCTCAAATACTAATCCAGCGAAACAGCAGTCTTCTATCAAATTGGAGACTCCCATAGTCGATAAGGGATAACGAACATACCTTTCGACTCAGTGAATCTGCTGCTGCATTGGATTTCCCTGGATAGTATTTAATCTCACAATCAAAATCTTTCAATAAATCCAGCCATCTTCGCTGTCTCATATTCAACTCTGATTGTCAAAAGAGATATTTCAAGCTTTTGTGATCAGAATAAATCTCGAATTTCTCACCGTAGAGGTAATGTCGCCATATCTTCAGTGCAAAGACTATGGCTGCCAATTCAAGATCATGAATTGGGTAACGAGTTTCATGGGGTTTCAGCTGTCTCGAGGCATAAGCAATCACATGCCCCCGCTGCATCAATACACAACCCAATCCTCGGTGAGATGCATCACAATAAACAACAAATCCACCAGTGCCTGAAGGAATCGTCAACACAGGAGCACTGGTCAGTCTCTTTTTCAACTCAAGAAAACTGGATTCACAGTCTTCTGTCCACACAAATGGAGCATTCTTCTGAGTCAACTGTGTAATCGGTTTGGCAATACTCGAAAAATCTTTAATAAATCGGCGATAATATCCTGCCAAACCCATAAAGCTGCGTATCTCTGGTACAGATGTTGGTCTCGGCCAAGAAATCACTGCCTCAACCTTACTGGGATCAACAGCTATACCGTCTCCGGATATAATATGTCCCAGAAATACCACCTGTTTCAACCAGAACTCGCATTTCGACAGTTTAGCATATAATTTCTCCGCCCTCAAAATTCTCAACACCGTCCTCAGATGATTTGCATGCTCAATCATATTCTTTGAATAAATCAATATATCATCAATGAATATGATAACAAAATCATCCAAATATTTCTAGAATACGCGGTTCATCAATCCCATAAATACCGCTGGTGCATTCGTCAAACCAAAAGGCATGACAATAAACTCATAGTGTCCATACCTAGTTCTGAATGCAGTCTTAGAGATATCAAAATCCCTGACTCTCAATTGATGGTATCCAGATCTCAAATCGATCTTGGAATACACAGATGAACCCTGCAACTGATCAAACAGATCATCAATACGAGGCAAGGGATATTTATTCTTTACCGTTGCCTTATTCAGTTGCCGGTAGTCGATACAAAGTCTCATCGACCCATCCTTCTTTCTCACGAACAGTACTGGAGCACCCCAAGGAGAAACACTCGGTCTGATATACCCCTTGTCTAGTAAATCCTCCAACTGTTCTTTCAACTCTTTCAATTCGATCGGTGCCATCCGGTAAGGAGCTTTCGAAATCGGTACGGTTCCTGGCATTAACTCAATGCTGAAGTCTATCTCTCGAATCGGAGGGAGTCCAGGAATCTCATCCGGGAAGACATCAGCAAATTCACACACCACCGGCAAGTCCGCCAATGATGGGCTCGATTTCAGTAAATCAACTGAATATACCAGGAATCCATCCGCTCCTTTCTGCAATAATCGAGTCATATTCATTGCAGATATCAAAGGAATTCTGGCTCGAGAACCCTTACCGTAAAATTTCCACTCTTCATCCATTTCAGGTCTGAAGCGTACAATCTTGTGGAAACAATCAACTGTAGCTCTATACTTGGTTAACGTATCGATACCGATAATACAATCAAAATCAGATAAACCAAGCACAATACAGTCTAACTCAATCGTATGCCCATCGTACTGCAGTATACAAAATTTCACATACTTCACTGATATCAAACCCGTCCCTAACGGAGACGAGACAGATACTACAGTAGCTAAAGATTCAACAGGCAATGCATGTATCAATGCAAATCTTTCAGAAATAAACGTATGGGATGCACCAGTATCAATCAATACATATGCAGGATAACCAGAAATAAAACAGTTACCTGCCACGACATCATCAGGTGCATCCTGAGCTTGCTCCTCAGTCAAAGCAAACAATCGGGCCTGCTGTCTAGGAGGCTGGCTCGCTGTCTGGCCCCCTCCTAGCCTCTGCTGTGACAGAGTAGACGGTGCTGGCTGAAAGGAATGCACGACAGAGGGTCGTCTCCCTGTCTGAGCATACTGATCCAGATGACTCAGTTGCCTGTGATCCCTGTGCACCTCTCTGTGGACACACTCGAGCAAAGTGTCCATGCTTGTTTACAGATGCGGCAGTTGCCGAACACTCCTCGGCACTGCTCGGTGGAATGATTCCCTCCACAAGTGCCACAGTAGGGTCCTGTGTAACTCTGGCCCTGACCAGTCTGTCTAGAGCCACTCGAACTGGATGAACTACTTCCAGCTTTCTTAAATTTCTTCCCCTTAACTTTCAGGAAGTCTTTCTTCCCACTTCCACTACCACTTTCAAATCGAGGAAATGGTGGAGGCAGCTGTGAACTCGGTACTGAAGGCACAAACGAAGCCTCTTTCTGTCTTATCAGTCCGGCTTCGGCTCCCTTAGCTCGGTTCAGAGCATCAGTGAAATTGTTTGGCCTTCCGGTATTCACCAAGGTAAAAATTTCAGGATTTAGACCATTTATGAACTGGTCTGCAACGGCCTCATCACTCCTAGCCACATGCGGGGCAAATCGGAGCAGAGTAGAGAACTTAGCCACATAATCCTCAATGTTTAACTGGCCCTGTCTAAAGTTTGCAAACTCGGCTCCCTTGTCCTTCCTATATGAAACTGGAAAGAACCGTAGATCAAATTCAGTCTTAAAAACATTCCAGGTAATGGCCAGTACCTTGTACTTCCAAAGCCCGTTTTGTCGTGTTCCACCAGTGTTTAGCAACGTCATGCATCTGGTGTCCGATCAGTTTCACCCTCTTTTCCTCAGTATATTCCAAAGATTCGAACAACGATTCAATATCGTCCAACAAACTTTCACATTCTACGGAATTCTCCGTCCCTTTCAAAGTCGGTGGATGGAATGACTGAAATCTTTTCAACAATTGCTCCATTGGAGTAGGGGTCATATCCATAGGAGGATTCGATGTACTTCCCTGTTCTGGTATCCTTCTCGGAGGCATATCTGATAATCGAAGAGGTTAGTAATTCCAAATACCACTTACCAGTTTCAATCCTCCTCGGATCATCTTACAGCTGATCCATTCCAATAATATACAATACCATATCAATATCAGATAATTCAGGTAGCATATATTAAAACAGAAATCATGCTAGCAATCAAAAGCAGGAAAGAAAATCAATCTACCCCGCTCACTAGCTTCTATCTCAGTCTAAGGGATCTATCGCTCTGATACCACCTGTTGTGGGGACCCGGACGCTAATCAAGTTCTTAATCATTTTTGGGACTAATTAATCAATTATAAAACAGGGTCTAAAAATTTTTCTTTTTAAAATACGGAACGTAGTGAAATCAAACCATATATACATATCAGTATATATAAAATACAAGTCATGTATTACAACACTTTATTCAAACTAGAGTTTAACAACTAATATCAAGTGTCCAAACCCTATCTCAGATCAAAGTCCGAAGTCTCCACTCTAACTCGATCTCTCCTCCTCTCCTCGACCCTGAACCTGTCCCACCTGTTGTCAAGTACACATACAAACAAGACAACAGCCGGATAATTCCGGTGAGAATATAATCCCAGTATAAATCAACGAAACATGCAATCATATAAACAAATATAAAGCATGTAATCAGGTAACAAAGATATGTATCAATATCTGAAACATAATCAATGTCAAACTGTCGACAATACTCGTAGCTACATCTTTCAGACTAGACTCAGTCCTAGTCTAGGGATCCCGATTCCAGAAGTTGGCATGCGTATATCGACTAGCAGTAATAGAAAAGACTCCAGTTCTATCCACGCCGATATGGTATCGATCAACAGTAATAGAAAAGACTTCAGTTCTATTCACATCGATACAGTATCGATTACCAGTAATAGAGGAAGCTATTATTCTATCCACATCAATATAGTACCGATTAACAGTAATAGAAGCAACTCTAATTCTATCCACATCGATATGACATCGATTAACAGTAATAGAAGAGCTACTTGTAGTGACCCGTTCCAGAATCACCTACTAATCAAGAATTAAGCATGCAATTAACTTAATTAATTACAATCAAAGATAATGGCGGAAAAGGTCAACAAATGATAGATATACATAAATGTAGTGACCCGTTCCAGAATCACCTACTAATCAAGAATTAAGCATGCAATTAACTTAATTAATTACAATCAGAGATAATGGCGGAAAAGGTCAACAAATGATAGATATACAACCCAATCGAAGTCCAGAATAATTCAAACAACAATAAATGGTACAACTGTCTCGAAACAAAGCAGTACTGATAACTAAAACAAATGGCTACTCAACGTCCTCCTCCTCCTCCTGAGCCCTCCAACCTGAGACCTGCCCCGTGGGAATGGGGTGTCCAAGATAAAGAAAAACGAGGACGTGAGCGATAAGAACGCCCAATACAAAAGCATGAGTATACAAGCCTATATGAAATGCACATGCTATGATATGATACCAGGGTATTAAAGAAACGGGAGTCACAAAAGATCTCAATATGCTCAGTCTAGAGGCACCAAGTGGATAGTGCCGCGCGGTACTCCTCTGGGCCACTGTGTACTCTCGGTGTCCATGCGTCCACAAGACAGGGCTGAGCGGTCCCACAAGATATAGCTTATCTCGAAAGAGATACATCTCAACAATAAAGGCTATCTCGAAAGAGATACGGCTCAAGATGAAATGTAACATGCAGCAATAAGCGTGACATAATAGCATGCATCATATGACATATATCAATGCAGCAAATAATCATGCAACACATATAAGAATGTATACTCGACCAGGATATCTCGGATAGTACTTTCGTACTTCTAGTAAAGCAATCCTAGTCCACAGGAAATCCTATCAATCGGGTCTAGTCCGTCGTCAGCCTTGACAATATTGAGCTCCCTGACTGACCTTCTCGGACCGTCGGCTATGCCCGGCTGCTCTGTCCCGGGCTGCTCTTCCCTTCCCGGGCTGATCTTCCCTTCTCGGGCTGCTCTTCCCTTTCTGGCTGCTCTTCCCTTCCCGGGCTGATCTTCCCTTCCTGGCTGCTCTTCCCTTCCCGGGCTGATCTTCCCTTCCCGGGCTGCTCTTCCCTTTCTGGGCTGCTCTAGAGAGCTAAAACTTGCATTTAAACACACAGTACCCCCTCCACAATGAGAAATCCCATGGCCTATTTATAGACCTCAGTCTGCATGAACGTGTCAACCAAATCCCATGCATCCGGACATCTGTCGCTAGGCAGCATGCACAAAGACACCTCACCTTACATGCATGAACGTGTCAACCAAATCCCATGCATCCGGACATCTGTCGCTAGGCAGCATGCACAAAGACACCTCACCTTACATGCATGAATGTGTCCAACAATTACCATGCACTTGACACCTGCTCGGCAGGCGTGTCAGCCAAATACTATTCTCGGGCTGATCTTCCCTTCCCGGGCTGTTCTTCCCTTCCCGGGCCGTTCTTCCCTTCCCGGGCTGCTCTTCCCTTTCTGGCTACACCTCGGCTTACTCACACGAACTCTAAAGCCAAATTACACATGATTTACTTAATTAAAGATACTTAATCATGTTTATTTAAATAAATAGGATTCGGGCTACTACACTACTAATCTATCCACATCGATACAATATTGATTAACAGTAATAGAAAAAGCCACCATCCTATCCACATCAATAGCCAAACATCCAGTGACAGTCTTTGGCACATCCGCCAATACACCATCTTATGACATCGTGCAATGTGCCCGTGGTGATCCCACCACTAACGGCACTTCTGTCATAAGACTACTCGTCTAATACCTGTAATCTATAACTCCAGAAAACAAGTATATCATCAATCAATGCAAATATCAATGCAATAAAGTAAAGTATGTGATTTAGGGAAACCCAAGTCTAAACCGACTCAAGTCCATCTCCCAATACCACATTGACTTATACCTTTCGTTTGCAGTCACGATCTGAAGCAATCTCAGTTCTGAACTCAAGACTGTCTCTGTAAATCTGAAAGGACATAACGGGAATACTAATATCAATATCCCATTCTCAATTCAATACTGAATCTGGTTAATCTGGATTTAATTCAAAATCGACGGTATAACGGTACAATCTCAGTATTCCCGTCAATACCATATCACATGATATTAATTACAAATCATAACTCATATCCATTACAGTCTGTAATCCCACCGTAGTTCAAATCTGTCCGGTATAACTCAATATACCTTAAAATTCATAACAATTCCATCATCATTCCGTTTCTAAATCTGACTTCGCTTCTATGATGTCTACCATGTCAAGAACATCATATATGAATTATATCAAATTCCTACAACATCATAATTTCAAATGATATCAGAAATTAATAAAACTTACGTCCAGTAGTGACTGTCGACGATAGGATCACAGTACTGCTTCCGGATTCAATTTCTGATATACGGATCACACAAAATCACAAATTACAACAAACTAAAGCTGAAAGGATTTCTGGATTCGGAGCTTCGTTCTTTCTGAGGAAAAGTGAAGGAAATTCATATATATATATATATTGCATGCAAATCATGTACGTGTCATTCCTCAGATTTTTGCCCACTTTCTCAAAAATTACGAAATTGCCATCCAAAATTTACGAAAATGCCATTGCCCTCCAATAATTACGAAAATGCCATTGCCCTCCAATAATTACGAAAATGCCATCCATAATTACGAAAATGCCATCCAGCAATGTCATTCAATAATTACGAAAATGCCATCCCATTTAAATTAAGTATTTTTCCACTTAATTACCAAAATGCCATCAATACGATTTTATTTTCGGAGTCTCACAAAATGATAACATCTCGGGCCTTACACGAGTGAACTTCTTTGGAGTGACCGTGAGCATTTGGGTGAGGACTATTTTTGTTTTCTACTAACGTTTTCTTGCAGGTACAAATCCAAAATTAAATGGAGAGGGAGGTAGGAGATAGTTCGAATTCGGGGTTGCCTAAGGTCCAAATGGATGCGTTGTTGGGGCATTTTAGTAGGATGATGACGACCCAAATGGAGTCGTTACACGAAAGGTTTGATAAGCTTGAGATTGGTTGTAAGGCCCGAGATTATAGAAATGATAGTAGTTTAATCCAAGATTATTGAATTAAAGAATTATGGAGTGTTGAATTATATTCCAAGATGTTTGATATTATTTAGGATTGGAGTTGCATCAAAAAGGTTTAATAGGGGCTGATTTGCAAATACTAAAAAGTTGAGGGACTAAAGTGCAATTATGACTTGAATTTGACACTTGTCCTTGCATGCAAATATATAATGTATATTCCTTCAATTCCTTCGAAAGTCCAGCAAGAAAACCGAGAGCTCCATTAGAAATTCCTCAAAGATTCTTCATGTGCTAAAATTGTGATTTTGTACAATCCGTCTATCAGAATTTAAATCTGAACACAGTTCTGTGCTCCTCTCGACACGAGCTACAACTGGACGTAAGTTTAATTGAGTTTTATTATCATTTGAAATTATGATATTGTAGGAATTTGATATAATTCATATATGGTGTTCTGGACGTGTTAGACATCGTAGAATCGAAGTCAGATCAGAAAACGGATTGATTCTGGAATTGTTATGATTTTTGAAAGATATTGACTGACATTCTATATCAGAATTGTGTTAGTATTCAGAGTATGAATTATATTGACACAGATTGTGAAGTCCAGTCTTATATTTGTGATGTTCAGATTTACGGGGTTATTCAGATTGTATTGTTATACCGTCGAAACATCAGTTGATTGATATTGATCAGATTCAGTATTGATTGAGATTTATCAGACTCTTTAATTATTCAGATTGTATTGTAATGTCGATGACATGAATTAGATTGTATCTTGTTCAGATATTGATCAGATTGTATACTGATTTGAGTATTGATCAGAACAGATTGTGTATTGAGTTATTCACTGACACAGCGTATTCGATATTGTCATTTCAGATTTGATATGGACAGAGTTGAATACCAGACTTCGTCTTCGTCAGACAGGGACGACAAAGGTATAATTCATGTGATATTTGGGAAGATATAATTCAAATCAGATCTTATTTGAGTTTCCCAACTAAATCACATACTAGACTTATTGTTTATCTTTTGATATGATTATGTTTTGTTTATAGAATTGTATTCGAATCTTTTGAGATAATTATGCATTGTTTACAGATGGTTATGCATTGCATTTGAGATAGGAAAGTTTGACAGAAACAGTCAGACTTCTATACGTTCGGTGTATCGTTACATAGGAGCAGACATCGTCCTATTGTAGATTATTCGATACAGATATGACCGAAGTCTAGGAATAAGACGTACGTCACCCCGATTGGGAGGGTAGGCGACAGACAGTGACGTCTTATTCACCCCGGGATCCTTAGAGTTATAGTTGAGTCGAGTCTAGACATGATTTGACTAGAACTGCATGTGTTTAGATAAGTGGTTTCATAGACTATGGAACCCATGTTTATTGCTTTCAGACATGATAGCCTGTGTTTATAAGATTTGATATAAATTGCATGTTTATCTGAATTGAGTTGCATGCTTATTTTGAGTAGATTTCATAGATTATGAAATCTATCACTTTTGAATATGTCCATGATAGCATGTTTTATGATTTAGATTATTTATATACATGCTTACCATGTTTTATACTGGGATTTATTCTCACCGGAGTTATCCGGTTGTTGTCTTGTTTTGTATGTGTGCATGGCAACAGGTGGGACAAGATCGGGGTCAGAAGATAAGGAGAGAAGACGAGTTTAGCGTGGTGATTCCGGACTTATTGTAGAGTTGGTTAATACTTGAAATTTAGTATTTAAACCTTAGACTAGTTTGAACTAGAAGCATGATGTACAAGACTTGTATTATTATTATACTGATTTGTATAATAGACTAATTCCATTACCTTCCGCACTTACATTTTAAAAGAAAAATTTTTAGACCCTGTTTATCAGAACTGATAATTAAATCCCAAAAGATGATTAAGAACCTGATTAACGTCCGGGTCCCCACATTGGTGTTAGTGGGAGTAAATCTAAACCTAGGGATTTGGGTAGAGATGATGAGGAATGTGATTTGGGAGGAGATGAGGAGAGTCAAAATGAGAATTGGGGTAGAAATGGAAGAGGTAGAGGATTTGGTAGAGGAAGAAGGGAAGCCATGCGGGGTAGATATGAGGAGACTAGGTAAGATGGTCACATGGGTAGCATTAAGATGAAAATTCCATCGTTCCATGGGAAATCTGACCCAGAGGCATACTTAGAGTGGGAAAAGAGGGTAGAGTTCATATTTGAATGTCACCACTACTCCGAACAAAAGAAGGTGAGGTTGGCGGTGGTTGAATTCTTAGACTATGCTCTCATTTGGTGGGATCAACTAGTGACCACTAGGAGGAGGTGTAATGAGAGACCCATTGAATCTTGGGATGAGGTGTAGAGGGGTAATGAGGAAGAGGTTTGTGCCCAATCACTATTATAGGGAGATGTTCAAGAGGTTACAAACTTTGAGGCAAGGGGTAAAGAGTGTGGAAGACTACTATAAGGAGATGGAAGTAGTCATGATTAGGGCAAATATTGAGGAGGATAGTGAGGCGACCATGGCCCGTTTTCTTTGTGGTTTGAACTGGGAGATACAAGATCAAGTGGATCTGCGGCACTACTTAGATCTAGACGAGATGGTGCAAATGGCCATAAAGGTGGAGCAACTACTCAAGAGACGAGGAGTTGGCCGCACCAATCAAATTGGGGGTGAATCATCTTCTTGGCGGTCAGGTGGAGTGAAGCGTGAGGAAAATAAAGTGGTGGCCAAGCCAAGATTTGACACTAAGGAAGAGACACCTAAGCAAAGATTCCAAGGTAAATCTGAAACTCCTTCTAATCGTTCTAGAGATACTAAATGTTTTAGGTGGCAAGGGTTGGGCCATATTGCTAGTGAGTGTCCTAATAAGAGGGTGATGTTTTTGAATGATTATGGTGAGTATGAGTCTCAAAGTGAGGGAGATGGCGAGGGTAGTGATGGTGATATGCCTGCGTTGGAGGATCCCGATGAGGGATATGGGGCGGTTGTAGGAGAAGCGCTAGTGACTAGGCGTATCATGAGTGCCCAAGTCAAGGATGAGGAGGCTAGCTGTAATGCCCAGAACAATGATTACTCATTCCGAATTGTAGATATATGTTATGAATAATGTACATAGAGATAAGAAGTAAGAGAGGAAGAAGTTGGCTTGAAATGTTGAATTCTAGGAATTTAATTCGAAGCTATACCGCACCTGCAGTGCTAGGAGATACCGCACCCGCGGTGTATGGACAGAAAGTTGGTAAGTTTTGTTCGAAGTAACACCGCACCCGCGGTAGAACAAGACCGCACCCGCGGTGCTGAGACCGCACCCGCGGTAGTAACATGAGTGCACCCGCGGTCGACTATTTTGGAAAAATTGTAATCTCGCCGAGACATGAGCGCACCCGCGCTCATGTTAGCACCGCACCCGCGGTGGTGCTGCCGAGAAATCCACTCTCCTTCTCCTATTGACATGTGGCATGGTATATATATAGAAAGGTGCTGATTCACTCATTCTTCACCTCCAGCACAGAGAATCGAGATTCCCTCTAAGCCTTTTAAGTTTTTTCAAGACTTTAAGGTAAGATATCTCAAGATTTAGCCATCCAATTATATTTCGAGTTGAAATTCTTGTTCGTCTCTTCAAAGGCTACAAAGTGATGTAAGTTTTATGTAATTCCAGCATGTTTCGAATTAGAGATGTTGGGGAAATTGGAATATGATAGTTATAGTGTGTTCTTGATGTTTTGAACATGATATATTCGTAAACGGATCAAAGAACGGATGTCATATGCATTTCTTATGAATTTCAGCATGTTTAGAAGTAAGACATACCGATTTTGAGTATGGTTTTGTGCATATGATTTGATTATGAGTTGAGGATGATATATGTTGATATCTGTTAAGATTTGGATTGACCGGTATTAAGAATATACGTCGTTATGCCGTCAGATTGTATCGAGATCGCGTAGTGACTTGGATATGTGTTGATTAGATGAGAGATTGATAGATTGTGTATCAACATTTCCATTTCAGATTCGTATTGGCGATCGTGACAGCGATTGTGCGAATACAGGTATAGTACATGTTTTGTCTGGGGAATCATGACTCAAATGAGATCACATTTGAGTTTCCCAACCAAAATCACATACTTGTTTATTGTTTTATTTTGATATGATTATGATTGGTATAGATTGATTTGTTTATAGAACTGGTATGCAAATCATGTTCAGATGATTATGCTTTGCTTACAGATCATGTGCGTTGCATTTAAGATAGGAAAGTCTGCGAGATCAGCCAGACTTCTAGACGTTTGGCGATATCACAGCTTAGGGGAAGATCACCTCCCTTATTGTAGACGTGGATACAGATCAGGCCGAAGTCTAGGAATAAGACGTACCATCACCCCGATTGGGAGGGTATGTGATAGATCGTCTTATTCACACCGGGATCCCTAGAGTTCTAGTCGAGTCGAGTCTAGACATGATTAGATTCGCATTGCATGATTATATATGAATGACATTCATATCAGAATGTTTCATGTTTTAAATTGTTTTAATGCATGTATACATGTTTATACTGGGATTTGTTCTCACCGGTTTTCCGGCTGTTGTTATGTCTGTATGTGTGCATAACAACAGGTGGGGCAGGATCTGGGTCGAGACAGAGTTGATCGTGTTAGCGTGGAGATCACGGGCGTAGCAGATGACCCAGTAGTTGTCTGTTATTATGTACTGTATTTTAATACTGGTTAGTTGAGGACAATTTAGTACTGGTTAGTTGAGGACATACAGAACAAGACATGTATTTTATGTTGTATGTTGTAAATTAAATAAAGAACTTATGTTTTGGTTGTTTGCATTTGAATAAATGTAGAAAGTGAAAAATTGACCCACTTTTTATAGTAAGGATCCATTTAATCCCAAAGAAAAGAGTTAGAGCCCGGGTCCCCACAACAGGTGGTAACAGAGCTAGAGTTCTTTTAGACTAAGATAGAATAGAATGAGCGGGGTAGATTGAGTCTTCTTCCTTGCTTTATGATGTGATAGCATGTTTATTTCTTTCCCTATTACATGTTGTGTGTTATCTGATTGATTGCAGCATGTGATTGACTAAATCAGAACCGATTCTGGATCAGAGGTAATGATTAGAGGAGGGCTGAGACTGTTTTTATAGACTGTATACTAATCTGTTTGATTTCAGATACATGCCTCCTAGAAGAGCAGCCGTGCCTTTACGACCCACAACACCAGAACAGGGTAGCACATCCGGTGATCCGATGGATGTGACTGCGACTCCTATGGAAACTCTTTTGAAACGATTCCAGTCCTTCAGACCACCTACCTTAAGTGGTACAGAAAACGCCATAGAATGTGAAAGCTGGTTGGAAGATATCGAGATGTTATTCGAGTCTCTAGAATACAGTGATGAGAAAAGAGTGAAACTCATTGGCCATCAATTGCAAGACGTGGCTAAGAATTGGTGGTTGAACATCAAAAGAGCATTGGAACAGCGTGGCACGGAGGTTACTTGGAAAGTGTTCAAGACAGAGTTTTATCAGCGGTTCTTTCATATATCCTACCGTAAAGATAAAGGCGTTGAGTTTGCAAACTTGAGGCAAGGGCAACTGAACATCGAAGAGTACGTCGCTAAATTTTCTTCCTTGCTTCGATTTGCACCTCATGTTTCAGGTAATGATGAGGCCATGGCGGATTAATTTATAAATGGCCTAAACCCAGATATATTTACGCTGGTGAATACTGGGAGACCTGATAACTTTGCGGATGCATTGAATCGGGCCAAAGGAGCAAAAACAGGGTTGCTTAGACAACGGAGTGTTCCGTATGTCGCTCCTACTCCGAGACCGTCATTACCTACCAGTCCACCCCCTCTAAGATTTGAAAGCGGCGGTAGTAGCAGTGGGCGAAAAGAACAGTTGAAGGCGAAGGGAAAGAAGTTTAAAAGACCCGGGAGCAGTTCATCGAGCTCCAGTGGATCAAGACAGATTGGTTTTGATCAAAGTTGAAAGTATACAGGTGTCTACTGCAATTCTTGTGGAGGTATACATGCGACTGAATAGTGCCAGGGAGTCACGGGCCGATGCAATATTTGTAGGCAACCAGGTCATTTTGCCAAGGTCTGTCCACAGAGGAGTGTACAGCCAGGTCAGGGTGGAAGAGCATCTGGTTCAGTGCCTCAGTTGGAAAGACAAGCCTCATCGGTTCATTCCTTTCAATCCCCACCGACCCCGACACAACCTAGAGCCAGAGGTAGCCAGACCGTGAGCCAACCTCCGAGACAGCAGGCTCAGGTGTTTGCATTGACAGAAGAGCAGGCACAAGATGCACCAGACGATGTCATAGCAGGTAACTGTTCTCTTTGTGGGTATCCTGCTTATATATTGATAGATACAGGTGCATCGCATACATTCATTTCAGAATGATTTGCATTATTGCATTCATTGCCTGTTGAGTCTTTGCTGGATGTTGTGTCTATTACTTCTCCGTTGGGAAGTGGATTGATATCTGTGACTACGGTTAGGCATTGCATCTTACAGTTTGAGGGTCATGAAATTGATCTAGATTGTATAGTATTGGGGTTAGCTGATTTTGATTGTATTGTTGGAATTGACATGTTGACTAAGTACAGAGCCACCGTAGATTGTTTTCACAAGATTGTCAGATTCAGACCCGAGATGACAGACGAGTGGAAATTCTACGGGAAGGGTTCCAGATCTCAGATTCCCTTGATTTCGGCTTTGACTATGAATAGATTGTTGCAAAGAGGAGCAGATGGTTTCCTTGTTTATGCTGTAGATATGCAGAAGGCAAACCCGACATTGACAGATATACCAGTAGTACGGGAGTTTGCCGATATTTTTCCAGATGAGATCCCAGGATTACCTTCGATGCGAGAGGTAGATTTTAGTATTGATCTGATTCCAGGTACCACTCCTATTTCGAGAGCCCCGTATAGGATGGCACCCATCGAACTGAAAGAATTGAAAGCACAGTTGGAAGATCTGTTAACCAAAGGATATATCAGACCTAGTGTATCTCCTTGGGGAGCACCAGTGCTGTTTGTGCGAAAGAAGGATGGTTCGATGCGATTATGTATAGATTACCGGCAACTGAATAAGGCAAAGGTAAAGAATAAATATCTTTTGCCTAGAATTGATGACTTATTTGATCAGTTGCAGGGATCTTCGGTTTATTCCAAGATTGATTTGCGATCCGGATATCATCAGCTCAGAGTTCGAGATGTAGACATACCAAAGACAACATTTCGAACCGGGTATGGGCATTACGAATTTATTGTTATGCCATTTGGTTTAACAAATGCTCCAGCGGTATTCATGGGCTTGATGAATCAAATATTTCAGCGGTATTTGGATGATTTTGTTATTGTCTTCATCGATGATATTTTGGTGTATTCGAAGAACAGAAATGAGCATGCAGAACATCTCAGAATTGTTTTGCAGACGTTGAGAAACGAGCGACTTGTATGCTAAATTATCAAAGTGTGAGTTTTGGTTGAATCGAGTTGTCTTTTTGGGACACATTATATCTGGAGATGGTATTTCTGTAGATCCGAGTAAAGTGGAAGCTGTAATTAGTTGGCCGAGACCGGCTTCTGTGCCAGAAATACGCAGTTTCATGGGTCTAGCAGGATACTATAGAAGATTTATTCAAGATTTCTCCAGTATTGCAAAACCAATCACTCAGTTGACACAGAAGAATATGCCGTTTGTATGGTCTGAGGAGTGTGAGTCTAGTTTCTTAGAGCTGAAGAAAAGGCTGACCAGTGCTCCAGTGTTGACAATACCTTCAGGTACGGGTGATTTCGTTGTATATTGCGATGCCTCTCACAGAGGTTTGGGATGTGTTCTTATGCAGCGGGGTCATGTGATCGCATACACCTCGAGACAACTGAAGCCACATGAAGCTCGATACCCCATTCATGATCTCGAATTAGCGGCAATAGTTTTTGCATTAAAGATTTGGCATCATTATCTTTATGGCGAGAAATTTGAGATCTATTCAGACCATAAGAGCTTGAAGTACTTGTTTTCTCAGTCGGAGTTAAACATGAGGCAGCGTAGATGGCTTGATTTATTGAAAGATTTTGATTGTGAGATCAAATACTATCCAGGAAAGTCAAACACAGCAGCAGATGCCTTAAGTCGAAAAGTATGTTCTTTGTCCTTGTCGACGATAGGTGTTACAAAGTTGGTTGAAAATTGCTGTATGTCTGGATTAGAATTTGGTACAGATAGTAGGCCACTACGACTTGCCACTATTCATGTTGAACCTGATTTGATTTGGAGGATTAAAGAAGCACAAAGAACGGATCAGAATGTGCAGAGATCAATTCAGATGGTCGGATCAGGGCATTTGTCAGAATATGTACGTGATCAGGTATTGTATGTGAATAACCGTCTTGTAGTGCCACATGTTTCAGATTTGAAACAACAGATCATGTCAGAAGCACACTGTAGTCGGTTCAGCATTCATCCTGGTGGCAGGAAGATGTACAATGACTTGAAGACACAGTTCTGGTGGAAACAGATGAAGTCGGATATTGCAGAATTTGTGTCTAAGTGCTTAAACTGCCAACAGGTGAAAGCTGAGAGAAAGAAGCCTAGAGGTTTACTTTAGAGTTTAGCCATTCCTGAATGGAAATGGGACCACATTTCCATGGATTTCGTGACGAAGTTACCTCGATCATCTAGAGGCTGTGATGCGATTTGGGTCATTATTGACAGATTGACCAAATCTGCATGTTTCATGTTAGAGTAAGTGCACGTCGAGCCAAGTGTTGGCCGACTGTTCACAATGAAACTCTTTGTATAAACGATCTTTATTTTAATAATATTTCAATTTATTAATTTGGCGCATCTTTATCTTTATACCCATGCTAGTTGCATAGATAAAGTCCTTGAATATACAAATAGTAGAAAGAATATGAGATGCTCATATGATGAGTATCATGAAACTCATATTTGGAATACTGTATATTCTAAACCGTTCCTAGTCGATTCAGCCGCCACTAAGAAGGATAAAGGCCGCTCGAGTTAGAGACTAGTATCTGCGATGTGAGTACCATGTTTCATTGGTAGAGGACATTGTGATGTCCGAGCATGCAGATAGGTGCTCCTGGTAGAGTGCACTGAACAACCCTCCATAAAAGAACTTTCCAAGTGGTTCTCACTTATCGAGTGGAAAAGTCCTGGTTTATGGTTGTACAGAATTAGTCCTTATGACCCGGGACAACATTGAGACTCTATGTGCTAGCGTTTCACTTTGACTTGTTTACCGACTCTTATGGGGTCATTAGGTGGCAAGGTTGGGTGTTACGGCGAAACATATAGGAGTCGATGCATTGTAGTCGGGGATTCACCGCTTACCTACGGGTTTGGATATCCTATGTGTTTTTCATGTATGTGTGGGTTGAAATCTCTGATCAGAGTATGGTGGTCATTATGAAAGGGGTTTCATAGATTACACCATCGATGCAACCACAACATGACACATAGTATCGATTCATTGACAACTCTCGATAAACCAATAGTTGTCGAATCGGTCGGGATATATGAGTTGAAGGGACCGTACTGTACGCTAACCATAATTGAATGGTTCTTGCAGGCACTATCATGTGATACCTAGGGAATCACGTAAGCGATGCTGCTAGGCGTTTAACGTGATTGGTTGGGTACTATCAGACTTGAGTTCTGACGTTCTTACTATCAAGGAGTTGATAAATAAGAATGGAGCAATTGGGGTATGCTCGAATAAGGACATGTTTAGTCCGAATCACATAGAGATGTGAACCCACGGCTAGTTGTATCAATGAACCATTGAGGGCCACACAAGTACTAGCTTTGTAAATCCCGATGAGAAGTAAAATAGTTCAATGTGTTGAACGGCTTATAAATGTGTTTATAAGCGTAAAGAAAAATAGAAGTATGACTTCTATGAGAGAAATATAAATTTTAATTTATGGAAGTGTTCCTAAGATTAAAATTTGGCCAAGTAAATAATGTAGTTGAAAATTGTGATTTTCACAAACATTATTGAGGACTAAATTAAATTAATTCAAGTGTTGAATTAATTAAACACTAGTGGACCTAGTAGAGTCTAAATAATTAAATTAATTCAAGTGTTGAATTAATTAAATAATATTGAACCTTGTAGAGCTCAATTAAAATAATTATTTAACTAGTGGGACTTGAATAAATTCAAGTAGTATTTATTTAATCTCAAATGTGTTTGAGATAATTAAAATTTAGTCCATGGTTTTTAATGTGTTAAAAATCATATAATATATGTGAGACATGCTAGGGTTTGCATGCTTGGGAGGTGAAGAGCCTTGATTACTTTTTATTAAAATATTCAAAAGGCATGCAACTTTTGAGAGACAACTTTTCACAATACCTAGGCTAGTCTCCCACTCTCACTAACAACTCACTTGGCCGAAATCACAAGAGGATTTTTCTCTCATTTTTCACTCAATCTTGTGTTCTTCATTTCTTGGAGAATACTCACTTCCTTTGATAAATCCTCAATGAAAGCGGACCGGTTACGGTGGTCGGAAGCGCAACGGAAGCACAAAAATCGAATTTTTGAGGGAAATATTTTCGGCCACCACATATATATCTTGTGTAATATTTACAAAATCAAAACCATACATAGGATGTTAAAGAAATGTACCTATCAACTTTAAAAAGTTGATTGTGGCTCCAACTTTGTTGTTGAACAACAAAGCTCTTGAATGGAAGATGAATCTACAAGCTCTCCTCCTTTCTTCTTGAATCTTTCCTTCAAATTAGGCCCACCACCAACTAGGTAGATCCCCTCACAATTTGCACTAGAAAAATGTGAGGATTTTTCAAAGAGAAGTGTGTGTTCTTAAACAATTCAAGAACACAAAAATGGAAGAAAAACTTGGAGAGAAAATGGAGATGATGTTTCGGCCATATTGTTTTGAATGGAGGAGGGAAGAGTTCTCTTGGGGTTGCAAAAAGTTGATCCAAAAAGTTGCATGCCAACCATTATTTTAATCAAAAGTATTCCCCAACTCTTCACCTCCCATGCATGCATATAATATAGTTTTTAATCAAATTAAAAACTTTGGACTAAATTTAATTATCTCAAAAATATTTGAGACTAATTAAACATTACTTGAATTTACCCAAGTCCCACTAGTTAAATAATTATTTTAATTGAGCTCTACAAGACTTAATATTATTTAATTAATCTAACACTTGAATTAATTTAATCATTTGGGCTCTACAAGGCCCACTAGTGTTTGATTAATTCAACACTTGAATTAATTTAATTTAGTCCATTATAATGTTTATGAAAATCACAATTTTCAAATACATTATTCTCTTGGCCAAATTTTAATTTAGGAACACTTCCATAAATCAAAATTTACATTTCTCTCATAGAAGTCATACTTCTATTTTTCTTTGCACTTATAAACTCATTTATAAGTCGTTCAACACATTGAACTATTTTCTCCTTTATAGAAGTCATACTTCTAATTTTCCTTACGCTTATAAACTCCTTTATAAGCCGTTCAACACATTGAACTATTTTTACTTCTCATCGGGATTTACAAAGCTAGTACTTGTGTGGCCCTCAATGGTTCATTGATACAACTAGCCGTGGGTTCACATCTCCATGTGATTCGGACTAAACATGTCCTTATTCGAGCATACCCCAATTGCTCCATTCTTACTTATCAACTCCTTGATAGTAAGAACGTCAGAACTCAAGTCTGATAGTACCCAACCAATCACGTTAAACGCCTAGCAGCATCGCTTACGTGATTCCCTAGGTATCACATGATAGTGCCTGCAAGAACCATTCAATTATGGTTAGCGTACAGTACGGTCCCTTCAACTCATATATCCCGATCGATTCGACAACCATTGGTTTATCGAGAGTTGTCAATGAATCGATACTATGTGTCATGTCGTAGTTGCATCGATGGTGCAATCTATGAAACACCTTTCATAATTACAACCATACTCTGGCCAGAGATTTCGATCTACATACACATGATAACACATAGGATATCCATACCCGAAGGTAAGCGGTGAATCCCCGACTACAATGCATCGACTCCTATGTGTTTCGACAGAACACCCAACCTTGCCACCTGATGACCCCATGAGAGTCGGTAAACAAGTCAAAGTGTAATTCTAGCACATAGAGTCTCAATGTTGTCCCGGGTCATAAGGACTAATTCTGTACAACCATAAACCAGGACTTTTCCACTCGATAAGTGAGAACCACTTGGAAAGTCCTTTTATGGAGGGTTGTTCAGTGCACTCTACCAGGAGCACCTATCTGCATGTTCGGACATCACAATGTCCCCTACCAATGAAACATGGTACTCACATCGCAGATACTAGTCTCTAACTCGAGCGGCCTATATCCTTCTTAGTGGCGGCTGAATCGACTAGGAACCATTTAGAATATACAGTATTACAAATATGAGTTTCATGATACTCATCATATGAGCATCTCATATTCTTTCTACTATTTGTATATTCAAGGGCTTTATCTATGCAGCTAGCATGGGTATACAGATAAAGATTTGCCAAAATAATAATTTCAAATATTATTAAAATAAAGACTGCTTATTCATAGAGTTTCATTGTGAACACTCGGCCAACACTTGGCTCGACGGGCACCTACTCTAACAATCTCCCACTTGCACTAGAGCCAACTACCCATATGCTTAAAACCCATTGATTCGCGATGCTTGTCGAATAATGGTCCAGGTAAAGGCTTAGCTAGTGGATCAACAACATTATCTGCGGAGCCGACTGTGTCAAAAGACACTTCTCTACTTTCCACAATCTCTCCGAGGATGTGGTACTTTCTCAATACGAGTTTGGATTTCTGATGAGACCTTGGCTCCTTTGCTTGAGCTATAGCTCCCGTGTTGTCACACAACACCGGGATAGGAGCAATTCCATTAGGAATGACGTCCAACTCTTGGACGAAATTCCTTATCCAAACAGCCTCTCTTGCTGCATCTGATGCAGCAATGTATTCGGCCTCTGTGCTGGAATCCGTATTATTGTCTTACTTGGAACTCTTCCAAGAGACAGCAGCACCGTTGAGCATGAATACAAACCTAGAGGTTGACTTCGAGTCTTCGATATCGCTTTGGAAGCTAGAGTCGGTATAGCCTTCCAATTTTAGTTCTCCACCCCATAGACCAAGAACAATTTGTTGGTCCTTCTCAACTACTTGAGAATGTCTTTCACATCTTTCCAGTGTGGAAGACCAGGGTTCGATTGATATCTACTCACTACACTTAGTGCGAAAGCCACGTCAAGACGTGTAGATATCATCCCATACATGATGCTACCAATTGCCGAAGCATACGGAATGCGTGTCATCGCCACTATCTCTGCATCAGTCTTGGGAGACAGACTTGGATAGGGACACGCCATGACACATTGGTAGGTGTCCTCCCTTGGACTCATCCATCGAGAACGGCTTCACGATGGTATCAATGTATGTGGACTGGGTGAGACCAAGCAATCTTCTCGATCTATCTCAATAGATCTGTATTCACAATACAAAAGATGCTTCACCCAAGTTGTGCATCGAGAACTTACTCGCTAACCATATATAAAGTTGATTGCAACATTCCTACATCATTTTCAATGAGTAGAATGTCATCAACATACAACACAAGGAATGTCACAACACTCCCACTGACCTTCTTATACACAAAGGGTTCCTCAGGATTCTTAGTAAATCAAACTATTTGATTGTACTGTCGAATCTGAGGTTCCAACTCCTTGATGCCTGCTTTAGATCATAAATAGATCTCTGAAGTTTACATACCATATGCTCACTTCCGATAGATGTAAACCCTTCAGGTTTAGACATGTAAATAACTTTCTTAAAATCCCCATTTAAGAAAGTTTGTCTTGACATCCATCTGCCATATCTCATAGTCATACCATGCAGCTATGGCTAGCAAAATCCTTATGGACTTGAACATTGCAACTGGGAAAAGGTTTCCTCAAAGTCAACTCCTTGTCTTTGAGTACATCCTTTTGCCACCAATCGCGCCTTGAAGGTCAATACCTTCCCATCCGCCCCAAGTCCCTATGGGAACAGTTCCCTCAGGTGGATCCACAAGATCCTACACTTGGTTCGAATGCATGGAATTCATCTCAGATTCCATTGCTTCAAGCCACTTGGATGAATCGGCATCAGATAACGCTTCCTTGAAGGTCCATGGATCACATCCATGGTTAGGCTCATCATGGCCCTCTTCAAGAAGCTGACCATACCTCATAGGTGGTCTCGAGACTTTCTCGTATCTGCTAGGAGCTTGTATCTCCTCTCTTGGCTCTTCGGGTGTGGGTTCTATAATTGTGGGTTTCTCTCGAACCTCTTCGAGTTCTATCATCTGCCTTTTTCTATCCAATAGAAAATCCCTTTCCAAAAAGGTTGCATTCCTAGAAACAAACACTTTTGTTTCTTGGGGATGATAGAAATGATATCCAACTTAATTCCTTGGATATCCCACAAAGTAACATAAAATGGATCAACAATCCAATTTATCTCCCACTTACCTGCTTCACATAAGAAGGGCTCCCCATATTCTAAGATAAGAATATTTGGGAGGCTTACCCATCCATATCTCATATGGTATCTGCCTTTGAATGGACATTTAATAGAATATCTTTTACTTTTAAGTTATAGAGATCGTTTTCATGTTCTCAAGTACCAATTAAACATTCATTCTTGTAAATGTTGCAAACACCTTTGCTAAATAAACAAGAATATCCATTTTTATCACAATAGAAATGGAAACAATGTTTTACATCAAACAGGTACAAACAAAACATCTCTTAAAATTAACTTAAAGTGATTGTTCAACAATAAGTAAACATCCTTAATAGCCTTGGCAGCAACTCTTGCTCCATTGCCCATCCTCAAGAAGGTCACACCTTCCTTAGGCTTCCTACTTCTTCCCATCACCTGTAACCCATTACAGAGATGTGAGTCACAACCGGTATCAAATACCCAAGAAGTAGAGTTAATTGAAATGTTTACTTAAATTTAGAACATACCGTTTCCAGAACACTTCTGGGCAAGATATTCTTTGCAATTACGCTTCCAATGTCCAGGCTTCTTGCAGTGATGACACACATCATCAGTCTTGTCAGCCTTAACTGGTCTGGCTGTCTCAACAGGATTCGGAGATTGCCTCAACAAGGGCACGTTCTTTTTGGGACGTTGGAAAGAACTCTTCTTTCCATTCCCATGTGGATCAATCTTCGTACCAGATGAAGAACCCACATAAAGAACCAACTTCTCTTTCTTGATGGTGGATTCAAACGTAACAAGCATGTTCACCAACTCCTCAAGGGTCGGTTCCATTTTGTTCATGTTGAAGTTCACCACAAAAGGATCAAATGAGCTAGGCAGCGATAACAGCAACATGTCGGTGGTCAACTCCGAAGGCAGGATCAGATCCATGCCAACGAGCTTGTCCACGAGCCCGATCACCTTTAGGCCATGCTCATGGACCGAGGTCCCATCTCGCATGCGCAAAGTGATCAGCTCCTTGACGGTAGCATGCCTAAGAGGACGCGTTTGCTCTCCAAAGAGCTCTTTGAGATGCAAATGAATGTCAGCATGTGACACCCTGACCTCTTTTAAAATAAATACGCAGCGGAAATAAAATTTTTCTCTTTAAAATATACGGAAGGAGTTTCAAAATACATTTCATCAAATATCTTTACAAAATAAATACATGATCATTTAAATGACATAACAAAAACAAAATATCATTCCTATGATCATGCCAAAATCCTCCTTCCAACGGTGTATGCATATGACCCCCGATCTACAGTCAACGTCCCGAGGCACCACTCTGATCTGCATCACATGAAAATAACTGGAATGAGAATAAATCTCAGCAAGTGGAACTCTTATATAACAATGAACAATAACTCTGTAAAACATCTCTTTGAAATCATAAATACCATCAACTCTGAACTGTAAACTCTGAATATCAATAATATAGCAATAGCATAAAATATGATGGTATTTCTCTTTTGCTCTGGGGATTGATATCAATAGTATCTCTGCTCTGGGGTTGCTCGTATCCCAAATCGATATAAATACCGATAACTCTGAGGGATATAAGCCTCTGGGCGATGATCATCTAATATTGCATGCAATCTCTGACTATGTATTTATCAATCCGAAAACATTTAAACTCTTCTCTGGTTTTAACAATCACTTTGAACTCTATATATATCTCTTTGTATTCCCTTTAATCAATAATGAGACATACAATGCCTCCAATACATATAACAATACATACTATGGATCAAATGAAAGGGAATAACACAATAAACTCTTTGAAACACATACATATAAAATCATGTGATCAAAAGGAATGAATTTCCACTTACAAACCACAACAAACACCTCAACTTAGCTCTTGATCACCACCTACAACAAATAATCCACTAATAACACCAATATCAACTAAATATCCAAGATTACAAGCTAAATAATCCATAAATCCACATAAACAACCAACCTAAACAACTCTTAATTTACAACCTTAACAGAATCGCACCAAAAACTTACCCAAGCTTCCTAGCACCAAGGAGAACGTCGATCTCAAGTCGAAATTCCAAACAAACGCTTGAATCGAAGATAGGAAGTGAAAGAAATGACCAAAAACCCTTGCAATGGAGAGAAATGCGAAAATGAGAAGGAAAGAAAAAGGAAAAGTGATGGCCAACCACTCCAAAATCGACTAAATATCTCGCCCATACCTTCACCGCGGGTGCGCCAACACAAGGACCGCGGGTGCGCAATGGCTACGGCATCTCAAAAAAAATCTGGAACTCGAACAGCGCGGGTGCGGCACTGCAAACAGCGCGGGTGCGGTCTCCACCGCGGGGGCGGTCACTACAACGCCGCGGGTGCGGTGTGCTCACGGCAAAACACTATTCCCATGCAACAAAAATCAAACCGAAACGCTGAAACGAACAACCAACATCATCTAATACCTCAAGACAATAAAACTAACAATACTATAGCCCAAAAATACAACTCTGAACATCTAATCAAATATCCCAAATAACAAACGAAACTTAAATCGTACCTTACACCGGGCTCGGCTATTACAATCTCCCCCCCTTAAGGAAATTTCGTCCGCGAAATTGACGTCACGGCACGAACAACTCAGGATACTTCTCTCTCATCTCATCCTCTGGTTCCCACGTAGCCTCCTCTAACAAATGGTTCCTCCAAAGAACTTTGACAATGCCGATCTCTTTGTTCCTCAGAACTCTAACTGTGCGATCCAGAATCTGAATCGGAATCTCATGGTAAGTCAGACTCGGCGTCAAGTCCAATGGCTCATGGCGTAGAACATGGGAAGGATCTGCAACATACTTCCTGAGCATCGAAACGTGAAACACATTATGAACTCTGTCAAGATCTGGAGGTAGGGCTAATCTGTAGGCTCTGTCACCAACTCTGTCCAAAATCTCGAATGGACCAATAAATCTAGGACTCAACTTGCCCTTCTTACCAAATCTCATCACACCCTTGAGAGGTGCTATCTTCAGAAACACGTGGTCGCCAATCTCGAACTACAAAGGTCTGCGACGAACATCTGCATAGCTCTTCTGTCTGGACTGGGCAGTCTTCATCCTTTCTCTGATAACAGCAACAACGTCAGCAGTCTGCTGGACCAACTCTGGTCCCAACATCTTCCTCTCACCAACCTCGTCCCAATACAAGGGAGACCTGCACTTCCTGCCATAAAGTGCCTCATACGGTGCCATGCCAATCGTTGCCTGGTAGCTATTATTGTAAGTGAACTCAGCCAAAGGCAACAAAGAATCCCAGCTACCTGGAAAGTCTATAGTACACGCTCTGAGCATATCCTCAAGAATCTGAATGACTCTCTCTGACTGACCATCACTCTGAGGATGATAGGCTGTACTGAACGCTAATCGCGAACCCATAGCTCTGTGCAAACTCTTCCAAAACTCTGAAGTAAATCTGGGGTCACGATCAGACACGATCGACACAGGAACACCATGAAGTCTGACAATCTCTGCTATGTAGTCCTCGGCATACTGGTTCATCGAATACGTCGTCTTGACTGGAAGAAAGTGCGCTGACTTAGTCAATCTATCAACGATAACCCAAATAGAATTGAAACCTCTCCGCACTCTGGGAAGACCAGTCACGAAATCCATCGTAATATGCTCCCACTTCCACTGAGGAATTGGCAACGACAACAATGTCCCAGCAGGTCTCTGGTGCTCAATCTTCACCTGCTGACAAGTAAGGCACTGAGAAATGAACACGGCAACATCCTTCTTCATACCTGGCCACCAGTAGAGTCGACGAAGATCCTGATACATCTTCGTACTGCCTGGATGAATCGAATACGGCGCGGTATGAGCCTCTGTCAGAATATCTCTACGAATATCATCGCCAACAGGAACACAAATACGACCTCTGAAAGTCACCAAACCATCACTATTCAAGGCAAACTCTGAATTACCTCTAATCTCTGCTCTATCTCTCAACTCTGTCAACTGAACATCAGTCGACTGCTCTCTACGAATCCTGTCCGTCAATGAAGATCGAATAACTAACGCTGAAAGACGAGCAATGGTGCCTGAAATCACCAGATCAATATCCTCTCTCTGCAAATCCATCAGTAACGGTCTCTGAATCAAAGAACTCAATGAAACACTCGACTTGCGGCTTAAAGCATCAGCCACAACATTCGCCTTCCCTGGGTGATAACTCATAGTTACATCGTAATCCTTGACAAGCTCTAACCACCTCCTCTGCCGCATATTGAGCTCTTTCTGCGAGAACAGATACTTCAAACTCTTGTGGTCTGTGAAGATCTCACACTTTTCGCCATACAGATAATGTCTCCAAATCTTAAGGGCGAAAACCACAGCTGCTAGCTCCAAATCGTGCGTCGGATAATTCTTCTCATAATCCTTCAACTGGCGAGAAGCATAGGCAATGACCTTACCTCTCTGCATCAACACTGCACCGAGACCCTTCTTCGACGCATCGGTAAAGACCACAAAATCCTCTGAACCACTGGGAAATGCGAGAATAGGAGCTGACGTCAATCTATCCTTCAACTCCTGAAATGCGCTCTGGCAATCTATAGACCACTCGAACTTCACAGTCTTCCTTGTCAGATTGGACAATGGCAGGGCAATCTTGGAAAAATCCGAAATGAAACGACGATAATAACCCGCCAAACCAAGGAAACTGCGTACCTCTGAAACAGTCGTAGGAATAGGCCACTTCTGAATCGCCTCTATCTTCATCGGATCAACAGCAATGCCATCCCTCGAAACGACATGGCCTAGAAAAGAAATCTGATCCAGCCAAAACTCACACTTCTTCAACTTAGCAAACAACCTCCGCTCTCTCAGCAACTGGAGAACAACTCTGAGATGCTCTGAATGAAGCTCTCTGGTCTTGGAATAGATCAATATATCGTCGATAAAGACAATGACGAAGCTATCCAAATACGGCTTGAACACACGGTTCATCAGGTCCATGAAAACAGAAGGGGCATTGGTCAAGCCAAAAGACATCACGAGAAACTCATAGTGACCATACCTGGTCCTGAAAGCCGTCTTAGGGATATCAGACTCCCTAACCTTCAACTGATAGTAGCCAGACCGAAGATCAATCTTCGAGAAAACAGTGGCACCCTGGAGTTGGTCAAATAAATCGTCAATCCGTGGCAACGGATACTTGTTCTTGATCGTCACTTTGTTGAGCTCTCTGTAATCGATACACAGACGCAAAGACCCGTCCTTCTTCTTAACAAATAGAACCGGAGCTCCCCAAGGCGAAGAACTCGGACGAATGAAACCCATATCTAGAAGATCCTGCAACTGCGTCTTCAACTCTTTCATCTCGGTAGGAGCCATCCTATACGGAGCCTTAGAAATAGGAACCGTACCTGGAGCAAGATCAATAACAAACTCTACATCTCTATCCGGCGGCAAACCCGGAACATCATCCTCAAACACATCCGCAAACTCCCTCACCACATCAATATCATCAATATTCAACTTAATCAGTCTATCCATATCCACAACAGATGCTAGAAAAACATCACAACCTCTACACAATAGCCTCTCAGCACCAAGACACGAAATAAAAGGAAGGACCAGCGAAGTACCTGAGCTGGCGAGAACTCCTCCCTGGCCATCATCTGCAAAAGTCACCGTCTTAGCAACGCAATCAATAACAGCACGATAGGTCGACAGCCAATCCATGCCAAGAATAACATCAAAGGCAACCATCGGGATCACAATCAAATCAGCAAAGACCTCTCGATCAACAAAACGAACGGGGCACGCATACACTATGGAAGTCGGGCACAAAACATCTCCCGAAGGCAAAACAACACTAAGCTGAAGGGGAATAACAGAAGGAACTATACCCAAAGATCTCAAAAACAATTCAGACATAAAAGAATGAGTAGCACCAGTATCAATCAAAGTAGTAGCTACTCTGCCTGAAATTAAAATGGAACTAGAGATTACAGAAGAATTACGATTAATACCTTCCTTAGTCATCGAAAAGATACGACCCTGCACCTTCTCCTGGCTAGCTCCCCTAGGACAATCTCTGGAAATATGGCCTGGCATGCCACAACGATAACAAGAACGAGTGCCAAATCTACACTCTCCACGATGAGGTCTGCCACACTTGGGACACAAAGATCTCTCAGAATCAGACGGAGCAACTGGCACTGACGGTGGCCTAGGACTCTGATCCACCTTGCCCTTCCCCTTGAAACGATCTCTGCCACGCTGACCTGAACTCTGGCCTCTTTGAACATTAGCCTGGTGCCTCGCCTGTCTCTCCCTGGCGATATCCTTCTCGTCCTGCTCTGCTAGCAACGCCTTGGACACAATCTCCTTGAAAGTCACAGCCTTGGACATATTGATATCACGCCTGATCTCCGCTCTAAGGCCTCGAATGAAGTGAGCACCTTTATCTTTATCACTGGTAGCAATGTACGGAGAAAAAGGCAACCCTCCTCGAACCTGAGAATATACTCGTCCACATTCAAGCTCCCCTGACGAAGCTCCAAGAACTCTGTGACCTTCCTCGCTCGCAGTGCATCAGGAAAGTACTTGTCGTAGAAAAGCTCAGTAAACTCAGACCACTTCAAAGTAGAAACATCAATGCCAACCTTGGTCGCATTCCACCACAAACGTGCAGCTTTAACCAGCATGAAAACAGCACAACTGATACGGTCTCTATCCTCATAGTGGAGATGATCAAAAATCGCCTCCAAAGCCTTGACCCACTCTACTGCACCTAAAGGATCGGAGCTGCCTGGAAACTCGGGTGGATCCATCCTCTTAAACGCAGAAAAGATAGCATCAGAACCAACTGCTACTGGAGCAACCTGCCCCCTACCTTGGTCTCTGCCCTGGCCTGCTCCTTGCAGTCTAAGCAACTGCTGGATCTGCTCACTGTGAACCTTAGCCTGCTCCTTCAGTAACTTGCCGAACTCGTCGACAACTCTCGAGGACGAACTATCCTCCCCCTCTGACGCCTTACGCTTAGGAGGCATCCTCTACTCTACAATGCTCACAAGACACCAATCAATTCATAACAATAGATAGATGCAAAGAAAACATACCCGGACAGTTGAAAGTAGACGAAGTCATATGCATTGGTCCGAAGAACACCGCTCTGATACCACTAAATGTGACACCCTGACCTCTTTTAAAATAAATACGCAGCGGAAATAAAATTTTTCTCTTTAAAATATACGGAAGGAGTTTCAAAATACATTTCATCAAATATCTTTACAAAATAAATACATGATCATTTAAATGACATAACAAAAACAAAATATCATTCCTATGATCATGCCAAAATCCTCCTTCCAACGGTGTATGCATATGACCCCCGATCTACAGTCAACGTCCCGAGGCACCACTCTGATCTGCATCACATGAAAATAACTGGAATGAGAATAAATCTCAGCAAGTGGAACTCTTATATAACAATGAACAATAACTCTGTAAAACATCTCTTTGAAATCATAAATACCATCAACTCTGAACTGTAAACTCTGAATATCAATAATATAGCAATAGCATAAAATATGATGGTATTTCTCTTTTGCTCTGGGGATTGATATCAATAGTATCTCTGCTCTGGGGTTGCTCGTATCCCAAATCGATATAAATACCGATAACTCTGAGGGATATAAGCCTCTGGGCGATGATCATCTAATATTGCATGCAATCTCTGACTATGTATTTATCAATCCGAAAACATTTAAACTCTTCTCTGGTTTTAACAATCACTTTGAACTCTATATATATCTCTTTGTATTCCCTTTAATCAATAATGAGACATACAATGCCTCCAATACATATAACAATACATACTATGGATCAAATGAAAGGGAATAACACAATAAACTCTTTGAAACACATACATATAAAATCATGTGAGCAAAAGGAATGAATTTCCACTTACAAACCACAACAAACACCTCAACTTAGCTCTTGATCACCACCTACAACAAATAATCCACAAATAACACCAATATCAACTAAATATCCAAGATTACAAGCTAAATAATCCATAAATCCACATAAACAACCAACCTAAACAACTCTTAATTTACAACCTTAACAGAATCGCACCAAAAACTTACCCAAGCTTCCTAGCACCAAGGAGAACGTCGATCTCAAGTCGAAATTCCAAACAAACGCTTGAATCGAAGATAGGAAGTGAAAGAAATGACCAAAAACCCTTGCAATGGAGAGAAATGCGAAAATGAGAAGGAAAGAAAAAGGAAAAGTGATGGCCAACCACTCAAAAATCGACTAAATATCTCGCCCATACCTTCACCGCGGGTGCGCCAACACAAGGACCGCGGGTGCGCAATGGCTACGGCATCTCAAAAAAAATCTGGAACTCGAACAGCGCGGGTGCGGCACTGCAAACAGCGCGGGTGCGGTCTCCACCGCGGGGGCGGTCACTACAACGCCACGGGTGCGGTGTGCTCACGGCAAAACACTATTCCCATGCAACAAAAATCAAACCGAAACGCTGAAACGAACAACCAACATCATCTAATACCTCAAGACAATAAAACTAACAATACTATAGCCCAAAAATACAACTCTGAACATCTAATCAAATATCCCAAATAACAAACGAAACTTAAATCGTACCGTACACCGGGCTCGGCTATTACACAGCAGCACTCTTTGCACCCTCAAAACGCCTCTGTAGCTCATCGTTCATAGAAGTCAGCATATAACACCTGGCTATCAAGTCATGGTCACACCATTCCTTGTAAGCCTGCAATTCCTCAGGATTGCAGTCAGTCGGAGCCTCAACAGGGGGCGACTGAGTTAGTGTATATGTTACCCTTTCCGAATTTAAGACTATTTTCAAATTTCTTAGCCAAGTAAGGTAATTAGGTCCAGTTAATATGTGTTTGTCGAGTATTGCAGATATCGGATTGCGAATCGAAGACATTGTCAAAATTTGTACTGAAAAGTAAAACAGATAAATGTTGATGACTATTTAAAATATTTGGTAAGATATAAAGTATGGACTTTAACTTTATAAATATTTACTCCCACTGTTTTGACATCTTTCACTACCCTCTGGTGAAGACGGGAAACTCCTTTCCTCAGTAGGTACGTAAGGTCCAATTAGCGAATTATGATCCCGAATAATATCAGCCAATCACAATTCCTAAAAGGTAGTTTCCAATTGCATCACAATGCAACCCTCTACGTAAACTTTTGTCTCACGTTTGATTAGGACCCAATAATATGACGTCGTTCATCTTCACGTGTCAAGCCTTACCCATCGATGTTGAACCTTAATGGACGGTCGCCATGAGTTCCCTCAATAATATGAGCCGAAATCATGGGAGTTCCACGTAGTTCACATCACTATGTCAATGGATGTCATAGCTTTCCGGCACTCTGAGGCTCCCCCAATAATATGAGCCGAGCCCCGAGTACGGGTAGCGTTCATCATGCACCCATTGTCGATGGAAGACAAGGAAATTATAAACAAATTTATAATTCCCCTTTTCGGGCTTGATATTAATTTTGAATCTTATTCAAAATGAGGGTTTTTTAATTTTGAAAGGTCTCATCATTAATTTTATTTTAAAAGCTCGCCATGTTTGATCGTATGTTTGCCGGATTCATGCAACTTTGTTATTATAATAATAATAACGCACATACTCATTATTTATAACATATCATGCATATATCATAAATAGAAAACAATACAAGGATGATCAATCGCCCCAAAACTAATGGCCCGTGTGAGCCAAACACGGGCCTAGGTCCAATCCTAGGGTAAATGCACGGGATGCAATGCAACTAAATTATTACATTAGCATCCAATATTACATGTCTTCGATCTTCATAATCACCAAGGCCACCATCTTCCAATCTTGATCTTCCCCTATTCTAATATTTACAAATAAATATCCATGGCACATAGGGATACATCTCATGGGGTGGGAACGGGCCATAAACCAAGCCCACTTGATAAATTGATAATTATTACAATCATTCAACACAAATATCCTAGCATACACCTAGCAAATTGGGCTTGGGCTTTTGATCATCCTTCATGCATAATATCACATATCATACACCATCAATTAATTATCACTATAATTAATTGATCCAATATTATATATCTTGATCCAATCACTAACCGCCACAATTATAAATTAAATTAACAAAGTATACAAACACCTTTGTCTACTTTCAAATTAATTTATTTATAATCGAATTTCTTGTAAATCACCATTTACTATAAATAATTGAAGTCCAACTTAAATTATTTATTTCATGAGAAAATATTTGCAACTTTTGTAATTTTAAACTTAAGGGTCCAAACAATCATTTTTCACCAAAAACATTTTCGGCCCATTTAAAATTCACAAACATGTTAGTCATCCAATGGCCCAACAACTCAAGGCCCATGACACTTTGATAATCCAAAACACTTTTGGAAACCCTAGTCGTCATCGCCGTCGCCGGAGCTCCGTCGCCGGATTCCGGCCAACTTACCAAAAAAATTTTTTTTTTTTTTATTTAAAATGATGGGGCTGTTCGGGCAGCCCCTCGGGCTGCCCTAGCTGCCCGAAACGGGCAGCCCCTTGGGCAGCCCGAGCTGCCCGACACGGGCAGCAACTTGCTGCCCGAATTTTTCCCCAAAAACGGCCCTCGATTTGTTGCAAAAACACACTCATGCGGTTAGAAATCGATCTCAACATAATATATATTGTATTTGCTACACAAAAACGTAACCATAGCTCGGATACCACTTGAAAGCGGATCGGTTACGGTGGCCGGAAGCGCAACGGAAGTTTTAAAAAATCAAGTTTATAATCAAAAATTTCGGCCACCCCTATCTTTTGTGCAACAAATACAATAAAACACAAAAATGACATTCATAGTGTGTTTAGAAAATATACCTATCAACTTTAAAAAGTTGATTGTGGCTCCAACTTTGTTGTTGAACAACAAAGCTCTTGAATGGAAGATGAATCTACAAGCTCTCCTCCTTTCTTCTTGAATCTTTCCTTCAAATTAGGCCCACCACCAACTAGGTAGATCCCCTCACAATTTGCACTAGAAAAATGTGAGGATTTTTCAAAGAGAAGTGTGTGTTCTTAAACAATTCAAGAACACAAAAATGGAAGAAAAACTTGGAGAGAAAATGGAGATGATGTTTCGGCCATATTGTTTTGAATGGAGGAGGGAAGAGTTCTCTTGGGGTTGCAAAAAGTTGATCCAAAAAGTTGCATGCCAACCATTATTTTAATCAAAAGTATTCCCCAACTCTTCACCTCCCATGCATGCATATAATATAGTTTTTAATCAAATTAAAAACTTTGGACTAAATTTAATTATCTCAAAAATATTTGAGACTAATTAAACATTACTTGAATTTACCCAAGTCCCACTAGTTAAATAATTATTTTAATTGAGCTCTACAAGACTCAATATTATTTAATTAATCCAACACTTGAATTAATTTAATCATTTGGGCTCTACAAGGCCCACTAGTGTTTGATTAATTCAACACTTGAATTAATTTAATTTAGTCCATTATAATGTTTATGAAAATCACAATTTTCAAATACATTATTCTCTTGGCCAAATTTTAATTTAGGAACACTTCCATAAATCAAAATTTACATTTCTCTCATAGAAGTCATACTTCTATTTTTCTTTGCACTTATAAACTCATTTATAAGTCGTTCAACACATTGAACTATTTTCTCCTTTATAGAAGTCATACTTCTAATTTTCCTTACGCTTATAAACTCCTTTATAAGCCGTTCAACACATTGAACTATTTTTACTTCTCATCGGGATTTACAAAGCTAGTACTTGTGTGGCCCTCAATGGTTCATTGATACAACTAGCCGTGGGTTCACATCTCCATGTGATTCGGACTAAACATGTCCTTATTCGAGCATACCCCAATTGCTCCATTCTTACTTATCAACTCCTTGATAGTAAGAACGTCAGAACTCAAGTCTGATAGTACCCAACCAATCACGTTAAACGCCTAGCAGCATCGCTTACGTGATTCCCTAGGTATCACATGATAGTGCCTGCAAGAACCATTCAATTATGGTTAGCGTACAGTACGGTCCCTTCAACTCATATATCCCGATCGATTCGACAACCATTGGTTTATCGAGAGTTGTCAATGAATCGATACTATGTGTCATGTCGTAGTTGCATCGATGGTGCAATCTATGAAACACCTTTCATAATTACAACCATACTCTGGCCAGAGATTTCGATCTACATACACATGATAACACATAGGATATCCATACCCGAAGGTAAGCGGTGAATCCCCGACTACAATGCATCGACTCCTATGTGTTTCGACAGAACACCCAACCTTGCCACCTGATGACCCCATGAGAGTCGGTAAACAAGTCAAAGTGTAATTCTAGCACATAGAGTCTCAATGTTGTCCCGGGTCATAAGGACTAATTCTGTACAACCATAAACCAGGACTTTTCCACTCGATAAGTGAGAACCACTTGGAAAGTCCTTTTATGGAGGGTTGTTCAGTGCACTCTACCAGGAGCACCTATCTGCATGTTCGGACAACACAATGTCCCCTACCAATGAAACATGGTACTCACATCGCAGATACTAGTCTCTAACTCGAGCGGCCTATATCCTTCTTAGTGGCGGCTGAATCGACTAGGAACCGTTTAGAATATACAGTATTACAAATATGAGTTTCATGATACTCATCATATGAGCATCTCATATTCTTTCTACTATTTGTATATTCAAGGGCTTTATCTATGCAGCTAGCATGGGTATACAGATAAAGATTTGCCAAAATAATAATTTCAAATATTATTAAAATAAAGACTGCTTATTCATAGAGTTTCATTTTGAACACTCGGCCAACACTTGGCTCGACGGGCACCTACTCTAACACTCAAGTTTTTCTAGTGCAAAACTTGAGAGGGTTTACATAGCTTGTGGTGGGCCTAATTCTTGGAGGATTGGAGGTGGAAGCTTGTAGATCTTTCAACCAAGAAGAGCTAAAGTATTTATACTTTAGTTGGTGCCATTACATCAACCTTAAGAGGTTGATAGGTAAAATCTTTTAAACATCCTATGCATGTTTTGTTTTGTAAATATTGCATGAAAAACCAAGGTGGCCGAAATTTCTATGTTATTTTTGGAAATTTATGCTTCCGTTGCGCTTCCGGCCACCGTAACCGGTCCGCTTTCAAGTGGTATCCGAGCTAAGGTTACGGTTTTTGTGCTATATTTACGTAATATTGTATTGAGATCGATTTCTAACCGCTTGAGAATTTTTTGTGCAAGATTTGCAAAGGGCCGAAAATTTTATTTCAAAAAAAAAAATAAATAAATAAATTTTCGGGCAGCACGGGCTGCCCGAAAATGCAGTTTTTTAAAATAAAAAAAAAAAAATTTTTGTGGCCGGAATCCGGCGACGGCGATGACGGCTAGGGTTTCCAAAAGTGTTTTGGACAATCTTAGTGTTATGGGCCTTGAGTTGTTGGGCCATTAGATGATCAACATAATTTTGTGAAATTTAAATGGGCCAAACTATTTTTGGTGAAAAAAATGAGTTTTGGGCCCTTAAGTTTAAATTTACAATTGTTGCACATATTTTCTCATAAAATAAATAATTGATGTAGGACTTTAATTATTTATAGTAAATTGTGGTTTACAAGAAATTCGATTATAAATAAATTAATTTGAAAGTAGACAAAGGTGTTTGTATACTTTGTTGATTTAATTTATAATTGTGGCGGTTAGTGATTGGATCAAGATATATAATATTGGATCAATTAATTATAGTGATAATTAATTGATGGTGTATGATATGTGATATTATGCATGAAGGATGATCAAAAGCCCAAGCCCAATTTGCTAGGTGTATGCTAGGATATTTGTGTTGTATGATTGTAATAATTATCAATTTATAAAGTGGGCTTGGTTTATGGCCCGTTCCCACCCCATGAGATGTATCCCTATGTGCCATGGATATTTAAATGTAAATATTAGAATAGTGGAAGATCAAGATTGGAAGATGGTGGCCTTGGTGATTATGAAGATCGAAGACATGTAATATTGGATGCTAATGTAATAATTTAGTTGCATTGCATCCCTGCATTTACCCTAGGATTGGACCTAGGCCCGTGTTTGGCTCACACGGGCCATTAGTTTTGGGGCAATTGATCATCCTTGTACTGTTTTCTATTTATAATATATGCATGATATGTTATAAATAATGAGTATGTGCGTTATTATTATTATAATAACAAAGTTGCATGAATCCGGCAAACATACGATCAAACATGGCGAGCTTTTAAAATAAAATTAATGATGAGACCTTTCAAAATTAAAAACCCTCATTTTGAATAAGATTCAAAATTAATATCAAGTCCGAAAAGGGGAATTATAAATTTGTTTATAATTTCCTTGTCTTCCATCGACAATGGATGCATGATGAACGCTACCCGTACTCGGGGCTCGGCTCATATTATTGAGGGGGCCCTGGGTGCCGGAAAGCTGTGACATCCATTGACATGGTGATGTGAACTACGTGGAACTCCCATGATTTCGGCTCATATTATTGAGGGAACTCATGGCGACCGTCCATTAAGATTCAATATCGATGGGTTAGGCTTGACACGTAAAGATGAACGACGTCATATTATTGGGTCCTAATCAAACGTGAGACAAAAGTATACGTAGAGGGTTGCATGGCGATGCAATTGGAAACTACCTTTTAGGAGTTGTGATGGCCGATATTATTCGGGATCACAATTCGCTAATTGGACCTTACGTACCTACTGAGGAAAGTGTTTCCCGTTTTCACTAGAGGGTAGTGAAAATGTCAGAACAGTGGGAGCGATTATTTATAAAGTAAAAGTCCAAACTTTATATCTTATTAAATATTTTGAAATAGTCATTAACATTTATCTGTTTTACTTTTCAGTACAAATCTGTGACAATGTCATCAATTCGCAACCCGTTTTCGGTTATTCTCGAAAAACACGTTCTAACCGGACCTAACTATATCACTTGGCTAAGAAATTTAAAGATCGTCCTAAACTCGGAGAGAATCGCATACACACTGACTGAGTCGCCCCCTGATGAGGCTCCGACTGACTGCGGTCCCGAGGAACTGCAGACCTACAAGGATTGGTGCGACCATGACTTGAAGGCCAAGTGTTACATGCAGGCTTCGATGAACGATGAGCTGCAAAGGCGATTCGAGGATGCAAAGAATGCTGCTGACATTCATTTGCACCTCAAGGAGCTCTTCGGTGAGCAGACTCGGCCTTTGAGGCATGCCACAGTAAAGGAGCTCATCACTTTACGCATGCGAGATGGGACTTCGGTCCATGAGCATGGCCTAAAGTTGATTGGGCTCGTGGACAAGCTCGTGGGCATGGATTTGATCTTGCCATCAGAGTTGACCACGGATGTGCTACTGTTGTGTCTGCCTAGCTCTTTCGATCCTTTTGTCATGAACTTCAATATGAACAAGCTCGAGCCCAGCCTTGAAGAGTTGGTGAACATGCTTGTAACCTTTGAGTCCACCATCAAGAAGGAGAAGTCGGTTCTTTATGTGGACTCTTCATCTGGCACGAAGACCGGTCCACATGGGAAGGGAAAGAAGCGTTCTTTCCAGCGCCCCAAGAAGAGCGAGCCCTTGAAGAGGCAGACTCCGAGTCCCGTAGTGGCAGCCGCGCCAGCCAAGGCTGAGAAGACTGTTGACATCTGTCACCACTGCAAGAAGCCTGGACATTGGAGGCGTAACTGCAGGTAATATCTTGCGCAGAAGGGTTCTGGCAAAGGTATGTTCTACATTGAAGTGAATATCTCCATTAACTCTACTTCTTGGGTATTGGATACCGGCTGTGGCTCACATCTCTGTAATGATTTGCAGGTGATGGGAAGAAGTAGGAAGCTCAGGGAAGGTGAGACCTTCTTGAGGTTGGGCAATAGAGCAAGGGTTGCTGCCAAGGCTGTGGGAGATGTTTATTTATGTTTGAACAATGATTTTAATTTGGTTTTAAGAGATGTTTTATTTGTACCAGACTTGATCAAAAACATTATTTCCATTCCTATGCTTGATATCGATGGATTTTCTTGTTTATTTGGCAAAGGTGTTTGCAATATTTACAAGAATGAATGTTTAGTTGGTACCGGTGAACTTGAAAACAATCTCTACACCTTAAAATTAAAAGATATTCCACTTAACAATGTCCAAACAATAACAACAACAAATAAGCGCAAACAAGATACTCTTAATTCGGCACAATTATGGAATGCTCGATTAGGTCATATATCCCTAAGAAGGATGAACAAGTTAGTGGGAGTTGGCATGTTTGATATGTCCGATATTAATGCTCTCACGACTTGTGAATCCTGTCTGAAAGGAAAGATGACCAAAATTCCCTTTAAGGGCCATGCGGAGCGAGCCAAAGGGTTATTGGATTTGATCCATACCGATGTGTGCGGTCCGCTTAGCATCACCACTAAGCATGGACATGCCTACTTCATCACCTTTACCGATGACCATTCGTGGTATGGGTATGTGTATTTGATGAAATACAAGTCTGAAGCCTTTGAAAGGTTCAAAGAATTCAGAAGTGAAGTAGAGAAGCAATTGGGACGAAGCATCAAGACACTTCGATCGGATCGAGGTGGTGAGTACTTGAGTGCCGAGTTCCAAGAGTATCTTAGAGAGAATGGGATTCTCTCGCAGTGGACTCCGCCCGCTACACCGCAGTTAAATGGTGTTTTGGAGCGTCGTAACCGGACTTTGATGGACATGGTTTGGTCTATGATGGGGTTCACGGAGTTGCCGCCATCCTTTTGGGGATATGCGCTTGAAACAGCGGCACTGTTGTTGAACAATGTCCATACAAAGGCAGTTGACAAGACTCCATATGAGATATGGATGGGTAAGCCTCCCAAGTATTCTTATCTTAGAATATGGGGGTGTCCTGCTTATGTGAAGCAGACAGTGGGAGATAAATTGGATAGTCGATCCATTTTATGCTACTTTGTGGGATATCCAAGGAATTCCATTGGATATTATTTCTATCATCCTCAAGAAACAAAGGTGTTTGTTTCTAGGAACGCAACCTTTTTGGAAAAGGAATTTCTATTGGATAGAAAAGGTGAGATGATAGAACTCGAAGAGGTTCGAGAGACACCCACAGTTGTAGAACCCACACCCGAGAAGCCAAGTGAGGAGATACAAGCTCCTAGAAGAACCGAGAGAGTCTCGAGACCACCTGATGAGGTATGGTCTGCTTCTTGAAGAGGGCCATGATGAGCCTATCCTTGGATGTGATCCAAGGACCTTCAAGGAAGCGTTATCTGACGCCGATTCATCCAAATGGCTTGAAAAAATGGAATCTGAGATGAATTCCATGCATTCAAACCAAGTGTGGAATCTCGTGGATCCACCTGAGGGAATTGTTCCCATAGGGTGTAAATGGATTTACAAGAGGAAACTTGGGGCGGATGGGAAGGTATTGACCTTCAAGGCGCGATTGGTAGCAAAAGGGTATACTCAAAGGCAAGGTGTTGACTATGAGGAAACTTTTTCTCCAGTTGCGATGTTCAAGTCCATTAGGATATTGCTAGCCATAGCTGCATGGTATGACTATGAGATATGGCAGATGGATGTAAAGACAGCCTTCCTTAATGGGGATATTAAGGAAGAGATTTATATGTCTCAACCTGAAGGGTTTACATCTATCGGAAGTGAGCATATGGTATGCAAACTTCAAAGATCTATTTATGGTCTTAAGCAGGCATCTAGGAGTTGGAACCTCAGATTCGATAGTACAATCAAAGAGTTTGGTTTTACTAAGAATCCTGAGGAACCCTGTGTGTATAAGAAGGTCAGTGGGAGTGCTGTGACATTCCTTGTTCTTTATGTTGATGACATTCTACTCATTGGGAATGATGTAGGAATGTTGCAATCAACAAAGATATGGTTAGCAAGTAAGTTCTCAATGCAGGACTTGGGTGAAGCATCTTTTGTATTGGGAATACAGATCTATAGAGATAGATCAAAAAGATTGCTTGGTCTCACCCAGTCCACATACATTGATACCATCGTGAAGCGGTTCTCGATGGATGAGTCCAAGAGAGGACATCTACCAATGTGTCATGGCGTGTCCCTATCCAAGTCTATGTCTCCCAAGACTGATGCAGAGATAGCGGCGATGACACGAATTCCGTATGCTTCGGCTATTGGTAGTATCATGTATGGGATGATATCTACACGTCCTGACGTGGCATTTGCACTAAGTGTAGTGAGTAGATATCAATCCAACCCTGGTCTTCCACACTGGAAAGCTGTGAAAGACATCCTCAAGTATTTGAGAAGGACCAATAAGTTGGTTTTGGTCTATGGGGGTGGAGAACTGAAATTGGAAGGCTATACCGACTCTAGCTTCCAAAGCGATGTTGATGACTCGAAGTCAACCTCCGGATTCATATTCATGCTCAATGGTGGTGCTGTCTCTTGGAAGAGTTCCAAGCAAGACAGTACTGCGGATTCCACCACTGAGGCAGAATACATTGCTGCATCGGCTGCAGCAAAGGAGGCTGTTTGGATTAGGAATTTCGTCCAAGAGTTGGGCGTCATTCCAAATGGAGTTGCTCCTATCCCGGTGATGTGCGACAACACGGGAGCCATAGCTCAGGCAAAGGAGCCAAGGTCTCATCAGAAGTCCAAACATGTATTGAGAAAGTACCACATCCTCAGAGAGATCGTGGAAAGAGGAGATGTCGTGATTTACAAAGTCGGCTCCGCAGATAATGTTGCTGATCCACTAACTAAGCCTTTACCAGGACCATCGTTCGAGAAGCATCGCGAGTCAATGGGTCTAAAGTATATAGGTAGTTGGCTCTAGTGCAAGTGGGAGATTGTTAGATTAGGTGCCCGTCCAGCCAAGTGTTGGCCGACTGTTCACAATGAAACTCTTTGTATAAACGATCTTTATTTTAATAATATTTCAATTTATTAATTTGGCGCATCTTTATCTTTATACCCATGCTAGTTGCATAGATAAAGTCCTTGAATATACAAATAGTAGAAAGAATATGAGATGCTCATATGATGAGTATCATGAAACTCATATTTGGAATACTGTATATTCTAAACCGTTCCTAGTCGATTCAGCCGCCACTAAGAAGGATAAAGGCCGCTCGAGTTAGAGACTAGTATCTGCGATGTGAGTACCATGTTTCATTGGTAGGGGACATTGTGATGTCCGAGCATGCAGATAGGTGCTCCTGGTAGAGTGCACTGAACAACCCTCCATAAAAGGACTTTCCAAGTGGTTCTCACTTATCGAGTGGAAAAGTCCTGGTTTATGGTTGTACAGAATTAGTCCTTATGACCCGGGACAACATTGAGACTCTATGTGCTAGCGTTTCACTTTGACTTGTTTACCGACTCTTATGGGGTCATTAGGTGGCAAGGTTGGGTGTTACGGCGAAACATATAGGAGTCGATGCATTGTAGTCGGGGATTCACCGCTTACCTACGGGTTTGGATATCCTATGTGTTTTTCATGTATGTGTGGGTTGAAATATCTGATCAGAGTATGGTGGTAATAATGAAAGGGGTTTCATAGATTACACCATCGATGCAACCACAACTTGACACATAGTATCGATTCATTGACAACTCTCGATAAACCAATAGTTGTCGAATCGGTCGAGATATATGAGTTGAAGGGACCGTACTGTACGCTAACCATAATTGAATGGTTCTTGCAGGCACTATCATGTGATACCTAGGGAATCACGTAAGCGATGCTGCTAGGCGTTTAACGTGATTGGTTGGGTACTATCAGACTTGAGTTCTGACGTTCTTACTATCAAGGAGTTGATAAAGTAAGAATGGAGCAATTGGGGTATGCTCGAATAAGGACATGTTTAGTCCTGAATCACATAGAGATGTGAACCCACGGCTAGTTGTATCAATGAACCATTGAGGGCCACACAAGTACTAGCTTTGTAAATCCCGATGAGAAGTAAAATAGTTCAATGTGTTGAACGGCTTATAAATGTGTTTATAAGCGTAAAGAAAAATAGAAGTATGACTTCTATGAGAGAAATATAAATTTTAATTTATGGAAGTGTTCCTAAGATTAAAATTTGGCCAAGTAAATAATGTAGTTGAAAATTGTGATTTTCACAAACATTATTGAGGACTAAATTAAATTAATTCAAGTGTTGAATTAAGTAAACACTAGTGGACCTAGTAGAGTCTAAATAATTAAATTAATTCAAGTGTTGAATTAATTAAATAATATTGAGCCTTGTAGAGCTCAATTAAAATAATTATTTAACTAGTGGGACTTGAATAAATTCAAGTAGTATTTATTTAATCTCAAATGTGTTTGAGATAATTAAAATTTAGTCCATGGTTTTTAATGTGTTAAAAACCATATAATATATGTGAGACATGCTAGGGTTTGCATGCTTGGGAGGTGAAGAGCCTTGATTACTTTTTATTAAAATATTCAAAAGGCATGCAACTTTTGAGAGACAACTTTTCACAATACCTAGGCTAGTCTCCCACTCTCACTAACAACTCACTTGGCCGAAATCACAAGAGGATTTTTCTTTCATTTTTCTCTCATCTTGTGTTCTTCATTTCTTGGAGAATACTCACTTCCTTTGATAAATCCTCAAGTTTTTCTAGTGCAAAACTTGAGGGGGTTTACATAGCTTGTGGTGGGCCTAATTCTTGGAGGATTGGAGGTGGAAGCTTGTAGATCTTTCAACCAAGAAGAGCTAAAGTATTTATACTTTAGTTGGTGCCATTACATCAACCTTAAGAGGTTGATAGGTAAAATCTTTTAAACATCCTATGCATGTTTTGTTTTGTAAATATTGCATGAAAAACCAAGGTGGTCGAAATTTCTATGTTATTTTTCGAAATTTATGCTTCCGTTGTGCTTCCGGCCACCGTAACCGGTCCGCTTTCATTTCATTCCGTACAGAATGACGTATAGGCATGATCTGATGGCGGATATTTATGTAAGAGAGGTAGTCAGATTGCATGGGGTGCCGAAGTCTATCGTATTAGATCGTGATCCACGATTCACTTCTCACTTCTGGCACAGTTTGCAGCAGGCTTTGGGTACGACATTACACCTAAGTACTGCGTATCATCCTCAGACAGACGGACAGTCAGAACGGACTATCCAGACATTAGAGGATATGTTGAGAGCCGTAGTGCTAGATTTTGGCACTAGTTGGCAAGATTCCCTACCTCTTTGCGAATTTTCTTACAATAACAGCTATCAGACGAGCATTGAGATGGCACCATTTGAAGCTTTATATGGTAAGAAGTGCAGATCTCCGCTATATTGGGATGACATCTCAGAGGTACCAGAACTTGGACCGGATATGATTCGTGACATGACTGAGAAGGTAAAAATCATTCAGAAGCGAATGAGGACCGCACAGGATAGACAAGCGAAGTACGCCAATATCCGACGTAGACCGTTAGTATTTAAGGCAGGAGATAGACTATTCTTAAAAATTTCTCCTTTCAGAGGCGTTGTAAGATTTTGCAAACGCGGGAAACTATCTCCCCGATACATTGGTCCTTACGAGATTCTTGAGAAGATTGGCGATCGAGCTTACAGACTTGCTCTTCCTCCTTCTCTGTCCGGAATACATGACGTGTTTCATGTGTCAATGTTACGAAGATATATACCAGATGTTTTTCATGTCATTCAACCTGACGAAGCTGAACTTGATCAGACTTTGAGCTATGTAGAACAACCGATACAGATACTTGATCGGAAAGAAAAGAAGCTCAGAACAAAGATTATTCCACTTGTGAAAGTTCAGGGGAGTCGTCATGGCATCGAGGAAGCGACTTGGGAAACAGAGGCAGGCATGAAACAGAAACACCCCGACCTATTTGTATGACGTAAGTAATTATTCAGCTTTTGATTTTAAGGCTGCTTTAAATACCTTGATTTATTGAATTCAAGTTCGAGGACGAACTTATGTCTTAGAGGGGGAGAAATGTAATGCCCATAACAATGATTACTCATTCCGAATTGATAGATATATGTTATGAATAATGTACATAGAGATAAGAAGTAAGAGAGGAAGAAGTTGGCTTGAAATGTTGAATTCTAGGAATTTAATTCGAAGCTATACCGCACCTGCAGTGCTAGGAGATACCGCACTCGCGGTTTATGGACAGAAAGTTGGTAAGTTTTGTTCGAAGCAACACCGCACCCGAGTTAGAACAAGACCGCACCCGCGGTGCTGAGACCGCACCCGCGGTAGTAACATGACTGCACCCGCGGTCGACTATTTTGGAAAAATTGTAATCTCGCCGAGACATGAGCGCACCCGCGCTCATGTTAGCACTGCACCCGCGGTGGTGCTGCCGAGAATCCACTCTCCTTCTCCTATTGACATGTGGCATGGTATATATATAGAAAGGTGCTGATTCACTCATTCTTCACCTCCAGCACAGAGAATCGAGATTCCATCTAAGCCTCTTTAAGTTTTTTCAAGACTTTAAGGTAAGATATCTCAAGATTTAACCATCCAATTATATTCCGAGTTGAAATTCTTGTTCGTCTCTTCAAAGGCTACAAAGTGATGTAAGTTTTATGTAATTCCAGCATGTTTCAAATTAGAGATGTTGGGGAAATTGGAATATGATAGTTATAGTGTGTTCTTGATGTTTTGAACATGATATATTCGTAAACGGATCAAAGAACGGATGTCATATGCATTTCTTATGAATTTCAGCATGTTTAGAAGTAAGACATACCGATTTTGATTATGGTTTTGTGCATATGATTTGATTATGAGTTGAGGATGATATATGTTGATATCTATTAAGATTTGGATTGACCGGTATTAAGAATATACGTCTTTATGCCGTCAGATTGTATCGAGATCGCGTAGTGACTTGGATATGTGTTGATTAGATGAGAGATTGATAGATTGTGTATCAACATTTCCATTTCAGATTCGTATTGGCGATCGTGACAGCGATTGTGCGAAGACAGGTATAGTACATGTTTTGTCTGGGGAATCATGACTCAAATGAGATCACATTTGAGTTTCCCAACCAAAATCACATACTTGTTTATTGTTTTATTTTGATATGATTATGATTGGTATAGATTGATTTGTTTATAGAACTGGTATGCAAATCATGTTCAGATGATTATGCTTTGCTTACAGATCATGTGCATTGCATTTAAGATAGGAAAGTCTGCGAGATCAGCCAGACTTCTAGACGTTCGGCGATATCACAGCTTAGGGGAAGATCACCTCCCTTATTGTAGACGTGGATACAGATCAGGCCGAAGTCTAGGAATAAGACGTACTGTGACCCCGATTGGGAGGGTAGGTGATAGATCGTCTTATTCACACCGGGATCCCTAGAGTTCTAGTCGAGTCGAGTCTAGACATGATTAGATTCGCATTGCATGATTATATATGAATGACATTCATATCATCATGTTTCATGTTTTAAATTGTTTTAATGCATGTATACATGTTTATATTGGGATTTGTTCTCACTGGTTTTCCGGCTGTTGTTATGTCTGTATGTGTGCATAACAACAGGTGGGGCAGGATCTGGGTCGAGACAGAGATGATCGTGTTAGCGTGGAGATCACGGGCGTAGCAGATGAACCAGTAATTGTCTGTTATTATGTACTGTATTTTAATACTGGTTAGTTGAGGACATTTTAATACTGGTTAGTTGAGGACATACAGAACAAGACATGTATTTTATGTTGTATGTTGTAAATTAAATAAAGAACTTATGTTTTGGTTGTTTGCATTTGAATAAATGTAGAAAGCGAAAAATTGACCCACTTTTTATAGTAAGGATCCATTTAATCCCAAAGAAAAGAGTTAGAGCCCGGGTCCCCACACTAGCCAAAGGGAGAATTTTTTCCACACTAGATGTTTTATGAATGGTAAGGTTTGCAATGTAATCATAGATGGGGGTAGTTGCACTAATGTGGCTAGTGTTGAGATGGTGGAGAAATTGGGGTTGCCTACAATAAAATACCCTCAACCATATAGGCTTCAATGGTTGAATGATTGTGCGGAGGCGAAAGTGAATAGGCAAGTTCTAGTTGCGTTTTCGATTGGGAAGTATATTGATGAGGTGATGTGTGATGTGGTGCCAATGCATGCTTGCCATATTTTGCTGGGTAGACCTTGGCAATTTGATAGGCACGTTACTCATGACGGGTTCAAAAATCGTTACTCATTTACTTTTTAGAAAGAATCCATTGTATTGATTCCTTTGTCCCAAAAGCAAGTGTTGGAGGACCAACTGAAAAAGAAAAAGAGAGATGAGGTCGAAAAAAAGAGTGAATTAAAGAGTGAGGTGGCCTTAGAAAATAAAAATGAAATGGCTGAAAAAAAGAGAGATGAAAAGAGTGAGATAGCCATACAAAAGAAAAAAGAGAGGAAAGAAATTGAGGGGAAAGAAAAAGAGAGGAAAGAGGCCAAAAAGAAATTATATATGGCCCAAAAAAGTGAGTTGAAACAATGGTTGCACACACATGATCCACTTGTGTTGATTCTTTACAAGGAGATCCTCCTTAACACAAGTGATATTGTCGGGTCTCTCCCGAGCATTGTTGTTTCCCTTTTGGAGGAATTTGACGATATATTTTCGGAGAAGCTACCTCAAGGGCTACCACCATTGAGGGGGATCGAGCACCAAATTGATTTGGTGCCCGGGAGTGCATTGCCAAATTGTCCGGCCTATAGAAGCAATCCGGAGGATACTAAGGAGCTTCAACGGCAGGTAAGTGAATTGTTAGATAGGGGTTTTGTGCGTGAGTCCATGTCACCTTGTGCGGTACTTGTTTTATTAGTTCCTAAGAAAGATGACTCATGGCGTATGTGTGTAGATTGTAGGGAAATAAATAACAAAACCATTAAGTATAGGCACCCCATTCCTAGACTAGATGATATGTTAGATGAATTGCATGGTGCTTGCATCTTTAGCAAGATTGACTTGAGGAGTGGTTATCACCAAATTATAATGAGGGAAGGTGATGAGTGGAAAACTTCTTTTAAAACCAAGTATGGGTTATATGAGTGGATGGTCATGCCATTTAGCTTAACTAACGCTCCTAGCACTTTTATGCGGTTAATGAATCATGTTTTGCGTGCACACATAGGGAAATTTTTTGTGGTTTACTTTGATGATATCCTAGTGTATAGCAAAAATTTGGAAGAGCATGTTAACCACTTGAGACTTGTGCTAATCACATTAAGGGCTGAAAATTTATATGCTAACTTGAAGAAATGTGATTTTTGTACTAGCAAACTAGTCTTCCTTGGGTTTGTGGTAAGTTCACAGGGTATACACGTTGATGAAGACAAGATAAGTGCTATTCGAGATTGGCCAACGCCTACTACTGTTGGTCAAGTTCGAAGCTTTCATGGTCTTGCAAGTTTCTATAGGAGGTTTGTAAAGGACTTTAGCACATTGGCAGCACCGATGACGACGGTGATCAAGAAGAACGCTCCATTCCATTGGGACGAGGAGCAAGAGAAGTCCTTTAATCTCATTAAGCAGAAATTAATTAATGCTCCTTTACTTGTTTTACCTGATTCTGCTTATACGTTTGAAATTGAATGTGATGCTTCAGGTGTAAGTATTGGTGGAGTGTTGATGCAAGGAGGGCGGCCGGTGGCATACATTAGTGAGAAGCTTAATGGAGCGGCCTTGAATTATCCCACATATGACAAGGAGTTCTACGCGCTTGTGAAGACCTTAGAGACGTGACAACACTACTTGAGGCCTAAGGAGTTTGTGATTCACACGGATCATGAGTCTCTTAAGCATCTGAAGGGCCAACAGAAGTTGAACAAGCGGCATGCCAAGTGGGTGGCGTTCATAGAGACGTTCCCCTACATCATCAAGTACAAGCAAGGTAAAGAAAATGTAGTGGCCGACGCACTATCACGAAGGTACGTACTAATCTCTACCTTGGATTCAAAAGTTTTGGGGTTTGAGCATGTGAAGGAATTGTATGTGCTAGATGAGGACTTTAAGAGTTTGTTTGAAACTTGTATGCATGGTCCACATGAGAAATTCTACTTGCATCATGGTTTCTTGTTTAGAGAAGATAGGTTGTGCATCCCTAAATCATCCATTCGTGAACTACTTGTTAGGGAGGCACATGGGGGTGGTTTAATGGGACATTTTGGTGTGGATAAAACTTTAAGTGCATTGCATGAACATTTTTATTGGCCACACATGAAATGTGACGTTGAGAGTGTTTGTGACAAGTGCATTACTTGTAGGCAAGCTAAATCTAAAACACAACCACATGGCTTGTATACACCACTTCCCGCCCCAACTGAACCTTGGGTTGATATTTCTATGGAATTTGTTTTGGGATTGCCTAGGACAAAGAAGGGGAGGGATTCAATATTTGTTGTTGTTGATAGATTTTCTAATATGGCACATTTTATTGCTTGTCACAAAACCGATGATGCTTCTAACATTGCGGACTTGTTCTTTAGAGAAGTCGTTAGGTTGCATGGCATGCCTAAGACTATTGTGTATGACCGTGATGTTAAGTTTTTAAGTTACTTTTGGAAGACTTTATGGGCTAAACTTGGCACAAAATTGTTGTTTTCTACTACTTGTCATCCTCAAACGGATGGGCAAACTGAAGTTGTTAATAGGACTTTAGGAAAACTTTTGTGTGTTATTCTTAAAAAGAACTTAAAGAATTGGGAGAATTGTTTTCCTTTTGTTGAATTTGCTTATAATCGTTGCGTGCATCGTACCACAAATTATTCGCCATTTGAAATTGTTTATGGTTTTAATCCTTTGACTCCATTGGATTTGATGTCTTTACCTGTGAGTGAAAGGCTAAATATGGATGGCAAGAAGAAAGCTGAATTTGTTAGGGGGTTGCATGAAAAGGTCAAGGCCAACATTGAGAAGAGAAATAAGCAATATGCCAAGCAAGCCAACAAAGGGAAGAAGAAGTTGATATTCGAGGAAGGAGATTGGGTGTGGATACACTTGAGGAAGGAAAGGTTTCCGAAGAAGAGACGTTCAAAGCTACTACCTAGGGGCAATGGACCATTTCAAGTCTTTGAAAGGATCAATGACAATGCCTACAAACTCAATCTACCAGGTGAGTATAACGTCAGTTATACTTTCAATGTTAGTGACTTGTCGTTGTTTGATGTAGGTGATGACCAAGATTTGAGGACAAATCCTTTTCAAGAAGGGGAGGATGATGCGAACACGGGTGGTCAAGCCCAAAGGAAAGCATGAGATCCTTTGCAGTTGCCGGACGGACCAACCACGAGGGGACGCCTAAAGAAGTTCAAGGAGGCACTACAAGGAGTCATGAGCAAGCATGAAGGGGTTGTGACGCATTGGAGTACGTTGGGAGGCCAAAGGAATATTATTCAAGCATTAGTGAATCAGGCCGAGTCTACACGGATGTGCACACGGACCTGCACACGGGGTCCGTGACCTTTACAGCCGAGGATGAAGAATTCCTAGTGTCTACACGGACCCAAGCACGGACCAGGACACGGGGTCGGTGTCCTATGATATTTGCGAAGACAGTGTCTACACGGACCCGTACACGGAGGTGAGCACGGGGTTTGTGTCTCTTATTTCCAGCTGAAGTTTATCGATCGTTCTTATCAAAGTTTTCAACTTTGTGGCGTTTGTCGATCGTTCTTGTGCGGATTGTCTTAGACTAGTTCTTCGAAGGTTCGTTCTAATCACGATTGTTTATTCCGTGTTTATTTGTTGCTAAACTTTTCATAGTTTAGAGGTGAATATCACAACACACACTAGATTCAAAAGATCGGGACAACACAACGATTCTTTGTTCGATATTAAATTGAGGGCGCGATTAAATTTTAATCGTTTTTGCTTTTATTCGTACAAAGATTCACATCAGCAATCCCGCATCAACATCAATTTATACCTTTCGTTCTGTCGCTCTGACTTTGTATAAGTCTCGAACCACTGCCTGTCAATATCAGTCTGGCAATAACATATCGGATATATCGTATCAATATACAACTCAATTCAGAACTTGTTCTGATCAATACTCAATTCAAACATAATCTGCTCTGATGCGATCATGGTGGGCCAAACTCCGAGGAAGGTGTGGAAGACATGGGAGCGAGTTTGGGAGCCAAAGGAGCATTATTCAAGCAATAAATATTGAAGATTCCCGAGAGACTTGCGCCCGGGCGGACCCAAGTCACCGCCCGAGCGGACACAGTGCGTTCTGAAAAAAATTAAATTCGAGAGTCTCGCGCCCGGGCGCACCAAAGTTTCCGCCTGAGCGCGACCCGAGGAAGAATGATCGCCGAGGACCTTTAGCCCGGGCGGACATAAATATCCGCCCGAGCGGGTACTGTTTCGGGAAAATAATTATTTCCTAATTTAAGAGTTTTCTTTGCTTTGGTAACTAGATTTTGAGCCTCTCTTTGATATGTAAACACTTTTGGTCGAAATTTTACACACAATACACATATTATTTTGAGTTTTATCAAACTTGTGAGATTTTCTCTCAACCTTTTCAAAGCTTAGCTTTGTAAATACAAAATCAAACTTATCAAAGTTTCTAACTTTGTGGCGTTTGTCGGCCGATCTTGTGCGGATTCTCGTAGGCATCGTTCTTCGAAGGTTCGTTCTAAATTTCGATTGTTTATTCTGTGTTTATTTGTTGCTAGACTATTCATAGTCTAGAGGTGAATATCACAACAATACTTGATTCAAAAGATCGGGAAAACAAAACGAATCTTATTATCGTAATTGAATAGAGGGTGCGATTCTCTTTTAATCTTATTTGCTATTTATTCGTGTCAATATTCACATCATTTGGATTCAGAGCATAGGTTTATTGAAATCAAGCAAGTATCTTGTTATTAAATTTCAGATCTGTGTTATTTCTTCAATCGTTTTCAGATCTGTTTCGTTCTATCGTTATTCAATTTTCGTGAAACAGTGTTTCTCGAAAATTAGGTCAATTTTCTTCATTTTTTTTGGGATTTTCGAGTTGTACTCAGCCTAAAAAAAAAAAAAAGAGTACAAGATTTCGAAAATTTTCCTACACAATTGTTTTGGTATCTTGTTCTAGTCCCTTCATTGGGTCATATTTAATAGTCTTCATAGTCAAAAAAAAAAATATAGTTATCTTCAAAGTTCTTGTCTACACAGTCCAAGTGAGTCGGTCACATTTGTTCACAAGTTGGAACTTGATTGTTTGATAAATTCAAATACAAAGCTTGATCACCTTGAGAGGACTCTCGAACTTGAGTGACATTACTTTAGTGTGAGTGAATTTTATTTGGAGTGACTAGTGAGTATTTGTTGTGAGCAAAAAAAAAAATTGTGAGAAAAGACGAGTGAATATTTTTGGAGTGACCGTGAACATTTGGGTGAGAATTATTTTATTTCTACTAACCTTTTCTTGCAGGTACAAGTTTGAACTTAAATGGACAGGGAGGTAGGAGATAGTTCTAATCCGGGGTTATCTAAGGTCCAATCCCGAGCATTGCTATTTCTTATTTGAAGGATCTTGGAGTTATCATGACAAGGGGACAAGTGAGTCTTGTCGAAGGGAGAACCCAAAAGTTTGAGCCTCGAGAATGCAAGTGCAATCACGACAAGGTAAGGTTAGTTGCCACCACAACAACTATGAGGTATGACTTTCTCTCTTACCTTAAAGTAGTGTTATTTTGTTTTCAAGGAGTTGTAGGGTGGGTTGCGAACTTGAGGGTTAAGGTAGTATGTGTCAATTTATCCTTATTCACTGACTGCTATGGACTTGAGATGATTGATGACATGCATGTACCTATCATGAATCTTGATTTCCCCCAAGTTACTAAATTGTGGGGATTTGTTAACTACCAGTGTTCACATGCATTAGACTTGAATTCTTGCGAGGAGTTAAATGATTGCATGGGTAGTACACATGGTGTGTTCCCTTTGCATGAGTTGTACCTTATTGTTGATTGTTTTGCCCGTTTCATGATTGAATATGATGATCATTCCATTCATGGTGGATATATGTTTAAAGGGAGTAAATTTTTCATTTCATATTCATTGCATTAGACAATTCTTATTCCTAGTAAACTATGGGTGTGCACTTGTGTTGAAATTTTTGTGTTGTTAACTAGGTCTAAGAAGGGGAGGAATTTAATCTTCATGATGCTTAATGCGATATTAACATTATCATTCTATGTCACTCGTTATTTGATGTTTGAAGTAATTGATGATTACATGGAGAGGGCAACCAAGGAGTTGAGGTTCCAAAGGTCAATGACGCACATGGGGGATAGCACCTACAGAATTGAATTTCGAGGTAAGCATGTTGGTCACATAATCTTTGTTATTACTAACTTGCTTCATTTTTGTGTAGATAGCAAAGATTTGAGGACAAATCCTTTGCAAGAAGGGGAGGATGATGCGATCATGGTGGGCCAAACTCCGAGGAAGGTGTGGAAGACATGGGAGCGAGTTTGGGAGCCAAAGGAGCATTATTCAAGCAATAAATATTGAAGATTCCCGAGAGACTTGCGCCCGGGCGGACACAAGTCACTGCTCGAGCGGACACAGTGCGTTCTGAAAAAAAATAAATTCGAGAGTCTCGCGCCCGGGCGCACCAAAGTTTCCGCCCGAGCGCGACCCGAGGAAGAATGATCGCCGAGGACCTTCTGCCCGGGCGGACATAAATATCCGCCCGAGCGGGTACTGTTTCGGGAAAATAATTATTTTCTAATTTAAGAGTTTTCTTTGCTTTGGTAACTAGATTTTGAGTATCTCTTTGATATGTAAACACTTTTGGTCGAAACAATACACATATTATTTTGAGTTTTATCAAACTTGTGAGATTTTCTCTCAACCTTTTCAAAGCTTAGCTTTGTAAATACAAAATCAAACTTATCAAAGTTTCTAACTTTGTGGCGTTTGTCGGTCGATCTTGTGCGGATTGTCGTAGGCATCGTTCTTCGAAGGTTCGTTCTAAATTTCGATTGTTTATTCCGAGTTTATTTGATGCTTGACTTTTCATAGTCTAGAGGTGAATATCACAACAATACTTGATTCAAAAGATCGGGAAAACAGCACGAATCTTATTATCGTAATTGAATAGAGGGTGCGATTGTAATGCCCGAGAATTATTGAATTGATAAATCAAGATTATCAATCTTCATTAACGGGAGAATCGGAAGATATGAGAATGCATGACATGCAATGAGGGAAGGAAAGACTTGAGAAACCAGGTGGCATGATCAGAAAATTTGAATTTAGAAGTTGCACGACCGCACCCGCGGTGCTAGCACGACCGCCCCCGCGGTGCGTGTGCAGAAAATGTAGTGCAAAACCCGTAGCCACACCGCACCCTGCGGTATTAGCGAGAGCGCACCCGCGGTGCAGACACCGCACCCGCGGTAAAGATAACACCGCACCCGCGGTCGTTGCTTCGAACATTTTGGATATGATCACCGCTTGAGCGCACCCGCGCTCCTTACACTCACCGCACCCACGGTCATGCGTGTCGCATGAGAAATGATGCCACGTTTTCCAGCCTTGCATGCAGTATATATACTAGGATGGCACGTGGTTTCTCTCCAAAATTTCAGAAAAGGGTCGAAGGTTTGAAAGGAAAATCCTTACGCCTTTTTGATTGGTGATTTCGAACAATCCAGGTATCAGAATTCGAATCCGAAAGTAGTATCGTTCTCCTCGTGCTACGAGCTATACAAGGACGTAAGTTTTGTTACGTTTTGAGATGTTTTGAAAAATATGAGGTTGCTAGAATTGCATGTGATTCAGATATGGTGTTTCTACTACCGTAGATATTGTATAATTGAAGTCAGATTAAAGAACAGACTATGTCTGTAATTGTTATGATTTTTGAAAGATATTGACTGAGATTCTATATCAGAATTGTGTTAATATTCAGAGTAGGAATTATGTTGACACAGATTATGAGTTCCAGTATTATATTTGTGATGTTCAGATTGACGGGGTTATTTAGTTTGTATTAGTATGCCGTCGAAACATCAGTTGATTTAGATTAATCAGATTCAGATATGAGTTCGATTAGATTGTGATATTATTGATATGACTCAGATTGTATCTTGTTCAGACATTGATCAGATTGTATACTGATTTGAGTATTGATCAGAACAAATTGTGAATTGAGTTATTCACTGATACTATGTATTCGATATTGTCTTTTCAGATTGGATATGGACAGAGTTGAATACCGGTCATCGTCTTCGTCAGACAGGGACGACAAAGGTATAATTCATGTGATATCTGGGAAAATATAACTCAAATCAGATCTCATTTGAGTTTCCCAATAAAATCACATACTTGATTATTGTTTATCTTTTGATATAATTGTGATTTGTTTATAGACTTTATATTCAAATCCTTTGAAATGAACATGCTTTGTTTACATATTGTTATACATTGCATTTGAGATAGGAAAGTTTGACAGATAGTCACACTTCTAGACGTTCGGTGTATCGTTACATAGGAGCAGACACCCTCCTATTGTAGATTATTCGATATAGAGATGACCGAAGTCTAGGAGTAAGACGTACGTCACCCCGATTGGGAGGGTAGGTGACAGACAGTGACGTCTTATTCACCCCGGGATCCCTAGAGATATAGTTGAGTCGAGTCTAGACATGATTTGACTAGAACTGCATGTGCTTATAAATGTGGTTTCATAGACTATGAAACTCATGTTTATTGCTTTCAGTCATGACAGCATGTTTATATGACTTGATTTAAATTGCATGTGTATCTGAATTGGGTTGCATGCTTATTTTGATTTGATTTCATAGATTGTGAAATCTATTACTTTTGAATATGTTCATGATAGCATGTTTTATGATTTGGATTGTTTCTGTACATGCTTACCATGTTTTATACTGGGATTTGTTCTCACCGGAGTTATCCGGCTGTTGTCGTGTCTGTATGTGTGCATGGCAACAGGTGGGGCAGGATCTGGGTCTCGAGCTAGATGAGAGATTGATGATAGCGTGGAGATCTCGGGCGTTGAAGATTTCTAGTGTTTGCTTATTAGACTTGTACTACTAATATTTGTAGTTGGTATTTAAACACTAGCGTATGAATGTACTAGACAGACTTGTATGTACACTATGTTGTCTAATTAATATAGAGACATGTTATGCTTTAATTATGCATTTGAATTCATGTTAAAAGCAAAAATTTGACCCACATTTTCGAGCAAAGATCCAATAAATCCCAAAAGAATTGAGTTAGAGCCCGGGTCCCCACAACAGGTGGTATCAGAGCCATAGATCCTTTAGATTGAGATGGTCAGAGTTGATAGATTCTTTAGACTGAGATAGAAGAGAATGAGCGGGGTAGATTGAATTTTCTTTCCTTGCATGTGATTGCTAGCATGAGAATTATGTTAATGTTGACTTACATGATATGTGCTAGCATGATTTATCGCTTCCCTATTACATGTTGTTTGTTATCTGGGTTGATTGCAGCATGTAATGGTTAAGCCTGAATCAGACCGAGTCTGGATCAGAGGTATATGATCAGAGGAGGGCTGAGACAGACTGTATAGATTGGGTACTAATCTGTTTGATATTCAGATATACCGCCTCGGAGATTTCCAGAAAGGGGTAGCACTTCATCTGAACAGATGGATGTATCAGAAGCTCAGCTAGAAGAAAAGATGAAAGAGTTTGAGTTATTACAGCCGCCGATTCTGAGTGGTACCGAGACATCTGAAGATTGTCAGAACTGGTTTGATGATATAGAAATCTTGTTTGATTTGCTTGATTGTACAGATGAACAGAGGGTTAAAATGGTGACTTATCAGTTACGAGAAGCCGCCAGGAGTTGGTGGATTACCAGTAGAAGAATGTGGGCACCGAGAGGTACAGTGATTTCGTGGGAAATATTCAGAACTGAATTCTATCGAAGATTTTTCTCAGCTTCGTACCGAGAGGACAAGAAATTAGAGTTTGAGAATTTGAGTCAAGGGCAGCTGAATATTGACCAATATATTGCTAAATTCTCTACTCTACTGCATTTTGCTCCTCATGTAGCTGGAAATGATGAAGCTGTAGTGAATCAGTTCATCAGAGGGCTGAATTCGGAGGTAGTTGCATTTATGAATTTGCAACGACCTTACCATTTTGCGGATATCCTGAGTAGAGCAAAGAGAGCTGAGGCGAGTCTGATTAGACAATTGACAAGGTTGTGTGTGAAGCCATTTCAGGCACAGCAATCCCCTCTTCGATATGATCACGGCAGTACAAGTGGGAAGCAAGATTTGCTGAAAGCTCGGAAGAAGCCATTCAAGAAGTTAGGAAGTGGTTCCTCGAGTTCCAGTAGTTCTAGTCCGAGATATACTGGAGTGTATTGCAGGAGTTGCGGAGGGAGACATTCCACCGAACAATGCCAAGGAGTAACTGGTAGATGCAATATTTGTGGACAGCTGGGACACTTTGCTAAAGTCTGTCCCCAGAGACGGTCCCGAAGATCTTAGGGAACAGCGTTTAATTGAGAAACAGAACCAGAATTCACAACAGGTACTATTCTTTATGATTAGATTGCATATGTATCGATATATACTAATGCATTCCGTAAGATTATCTTTGACTAAGTTGCATGGAGATATGCTGTATCTGTTGGGTTGTTTGTACTGTAGTATTGATTTCCGTACTGTTTGGAGGAAATATGGATCTCAAAGATTTCTGCGATTATTTTATACTACAGTGAGATGAGAAGGAGAGTGAGTTGGATCATGATGTACTTGTGTTTTCTGATTTGAATGCATTATTGATATATATATATGCTGAACAAGTACATACATATTGTAGAATTTTTCCAGAAATAGTAAGAGTCAGACCAGAGATGACTGATCGGTGGAGATACCACGATAAGGATTCTGGATTTAGAATTCCTTTGATATCAGTATTGTATATGACTCGATTAATACAGAAAGGAGCAGATTGCATCCTTATGTATTCAGTAGATCTACTGAAATCGAGCCTAACATTGACAGATATGTCAATGATGTATGAGTTGGCTGATGTTTGCCTAGATAAGATTTCAGATTTGTGTGCTATATCAGAAAGATAGAGTTCAGAATTGAATTGAAATCAGACATTGATTGTATGTTAGAATTCAGTACAGAATGATATGGAATGACCAGAATGATACAGAGTGAATTGTAAGATCAGTAGAAGAGTACTAAACAGGAGTTACATCTGATTTAGTGTTTCTCTTTGGTATGTTTCAGTATATTCAGAGATGTTCTGATGATTTTATGTTTGTTATATCTGTGAGATTTTGATATACTTCTAGCATTTGATTGATTGAAGAGAATATCTGAAGATTGTATTGAATATTCTGAGAACTATAATGATTGTATACAGAAATTGTTCAGATATGTATTTTGTTTGAAACAGATTGTATTCAGAATAGATGATATCTGATGTTAGTATACTGATTGATTTTGAGACAGTTGATATTGTGATCAGTGAATGATCAGATACCGATATCAGAAAAATAAGGAAATCAGAAATGTCAGAATTGTCAAAGACTGATATTCTATGAGTTGACAGATTATCTGATATGATTGTGTTTTGAACTGCTCGAGAATGATTGCTTCTAGATCAGTATTTTATACAAATTGTATTGTTTGGGGAGCATATTATATTTGCAGATGATATATAGCAATGGATCAGAATGGCATGAAGATCTGATTGATTTGTCAAAATCGATAGTATTGTTAGAATTTACAATCCTATATAGTTACTAGATTAGTATAGATTATTGTTATTCTGAATCAGTATTGATACAGATTTTCTGAACTGTTGATGGTATATACAGTCCAGCTTGTATCAGAAATGAATTTTATAATTTCAGCAGTTCAGAAACGTGATCAGAATGGTCAGAGCAGTATTTCGATAATCAAAGCAGGGTATCGGTCAGAGAAACAGATATGTGAGTTTGTGTTTTGTAGTAGACTGGTTGTGTTATGATATCAGAATGTTTCAGAATTGTATAACAGAATTGATATCTACAATCTGAGCCGAATACCAGGTAGGTATTTCTTCTTTATTTTATATTATTAACTGATTGGTTATACAGGATAGTTCGAATCTGAAAGCACAGATAGTGTCAGAAATGCACAGTAGTGAGTTCAGTTTTCATTCAAGTGATTGTGAATGTATGATATTCGAACAGATAGTTATGATATAGACAGATTAAATCGGTTATGGCAGAATTTGTACCGAAATGTTGGCAGAAATGGTACTGATAAGTCTGAATTGCTAACAGAAGAAGACAGAAAGATAGAAATCAGAAGATTTGTTACAGAATATGTATATTTCAGAATAGAAATGGGAGTACATTTCTATGGTTTTCGTAATGACATTACAGCCATTTCTTTAGATTTTGATATGATATGATTATGATTGACAGATTTCTCAATCTATATCTATCAGTTTGTACCAGATTACATACAAACAGAACTAGATGACATAGATCGATGTCAAAGAAATGATCAGATGGATTAGAATATTGAATTAGATGATATCAGATTGTGATTTTGATGGAGTTGTACTTGTGATAGACTCTATCATAAGCTCTCTTGTGCAGATTTATTACAGATTGGCAGGTAGTCAGAGACATTGACAGACAGTCAGAATGTACTAACCAGATATTGGAAGATATCCAGAGAGTAGTAGTGCTGGATGCTAGCACTAGTTGACATAAAGTTTTGTTACTTTATGGGTGAGTTGGGGTGATCGCTATCAAAAGCGTACTGAGATAGTTACAGATGACACATCGTACAGTAAGTGCTACAGATTCCTTATAAAGAAGATTCAGAAAGGAATAAAGATAGCTCAGAAATGACAGATTTGATAAACCAACATCAGATGATGATGCTTGGTATTGAGAGTGGAAGATTGAATATATCCTTGATTGGGATAAACAGGTTGAACAATGACTGTTAGTATTGTTTTATTGAACGGTGACTGACTGATACAGATGTTGTATAACCAATATGACAAGATTGAGTTTAGAGGCATTATGATGTTATACTTCATGAATTTGTATTCCAGATAGGGATCAGGGATTTGAGTTTTGATTTAAACTCTAGTATACATTTCTTCTCGTATATCTGAATTGATTTCTTATGAGTTCAGGGACAAACTCAGATCTAAGAGGGGGAGAAATGTAATGCCCGAGAATTATTGAATTGATAAATCAAGATTATCAATCTTCATTAACGGGAGAATCGGAAGATATGAGAATGCATGACATGCAATGAGGGAAGGAAAGACTTGAGAAACCAGGTGGCATGATCAGAAAATTTGAATTTAGAAGTTGCACGACCGCACCCGCGGTGCTAGAACGACCGCCCCCACGGTGCGTGTGCAGAAAATGTAGTGCAAAACCCGTAGCCACACCGCACCTGCGGTATTAGCGAGAGCGCACCCGCGGTGCAGACACCGCACCCGCGGTAAAGATAACACCGCACCCGCGGTCGTTGCTTCGAACATTTTGGATATGATCACCGCTTGAGCGCACCCGCGCTCCTTACACTCACCGCACCCGCGGTCATGCGTGTCGCATGAGAAATGATGCCACGTTTTCCAGCCTTGCATGCAGTATATATACTAGGATGGCACGTGGTTTCTCTCCAAAATTTCAGAAAAGGGTCGAAGGTTTGAAAGGAAAATCCTTACGCCTTTTCGATTGGTGATTTCGAACAATCCAGGTATCAGAATTCGAATCCGAAAGTAGTATCGTTCTCCTCGTGCTACGAGCTATACAAGGACGTAATTTTTGTTATGTTTTGAGATGTTTTGAAAAATATGAGGTTGCTAGAATTGCATGTGATTCAGATATGGTGTTTCTACTACCGTAGATATTGTATAATTGAAGTCAGATTAAAGAACAGACTATGTCTGTAATTGTTATGATTTTTGAAAGATATTGACTGAGATTCTATATCAGAATTGTGTTAATATTCAGAGTAGGAATTATGTTGACACAGATTATGAGTTCCAGTATTATATTTGTGATGTTCAGATTGACGGGGTTATTTAGTTTGTATTAGTATGCCGTCGAAACATCAGTTGATTTAGATTAATCAGATTCAGATATGAGTTCGATTAGATTGTGATATTATTGATATGACTCAGATTGTATCTTGTTCAGACATTGATTTGAGTATTGATCAGAACAAATTGTGAATTGAGTTATTCACTGATACTATGTATTCGATATTGTCTTTTGAGATTGGATATGGACAGAGTTGAATACCGGTCATCGTCTTCGTCAGACAGGGACGACAAAGGTATAATTCATGTGATATCTGGGAAAATATAACTCAAATCAGATCTCATTTGAGTTTCCCAATAAAATCACATACTTGATTATTGTTTATCTTTTGATATAATTGTGATTTGTTTATAGACTTTATATTCAAATCCTTTGAAATGAACATGCTTTGTTTACAGATTGTTATACATTGCATTTGAGATAGGAAAGTTTGACAGATAGTCAGACTTCTAGACGTTCGGTGTATCGTTACATAGGAGCAGACACCCTCCTATTGTAGATTATTCGATACAGAGATGACCGAAGTCTAGGAGTAAGACGTACGTCACCCCGATTGGGAGGGTAGGTGACAGACAGTGACGTCTTATTCACCCCGGGATCCCTAGAGATATAGTTGAGTCGAGTCTAGACATGATTTGACTAGAACTGCATGTGGTTATAAATGTGGTTTCATAGACTATGAAACCCATGTTTATTGCTTTCAGTCATGACAGCATGTTTATATGACTTGATTTAAATTGCATGTGTATCTGAATTGGGTTGCATGCTTATTTTGATTTGATTTCATAGATTGTGAAATCTATTACTTTTGAATATGTTCATGATAGCATGTTTTATGATTTGGATTGTTTCTGTACATGCTTACCATGTTTTATACTTGGATTTGTTCTCACCGGAGTTATCCGGCTGTTGTCGTGTCTGTATGTGTGCATGGCAACAGGTGGGGCAGGATCTGGGTCTCGAGCTAGATGAGAGATTGATGATAGCGTGGAGATCTCGGGCGTTGAAGATTTCTAGTGTTTGCTTATTAGACTTGTACTACTGATATTTGTAGTTGGTATTTAAACACTAGCGTATGAATGTACTAGACAGACTTGTATGTACACTATGTTGTCTAATTAATATAGAGACATGTTATGCTTTAATTATGCATTTGAATTCATGTTAAAAGCAAAAATTTGACCCACATTTTCGAGCAAAGATCCAATAAATCCCAAAAGAATTGAGTTAGAGCCCGGGTCCCCACAGCGATTCTCTTTTAATCGTATTTGCTATTTATTCGTGTCAAGATTCACATCATGCTCAATGTCACGAAAGAACGATACAATCATAATCAATACTGAATCTGATTAATACCAACCCACTGATGTTTTGACGGTATAACTATACAGTCTCGATAACCCCGTCAATCTCAACATCACAGATATAATACTAGAATTCAAAATCAATATCGGTACAACTTATAATCAATAACAATACAACCCTGATATCGAATCTCAATCAAATCAACTCCAAAAATCACAACAATTACATACACATTCTGTTCTTCGATCTGACTTCAATTATACGATGTCTACTATATCAGAAACACCATATATGATTCATATTCAATTCTGACCATATCATAATTTCAAATCATATTTAAACATAACAAAACATACGTTCAGTTGTAGCAGTCATCGCTAGGAACTGGGTACTGAAGTCGGATTCAAAATCTAACGGACGGATCGAAATAAAAAGACGTAAGGATATTTCTTCTCGGAAGTTCTATCCGGAAGTTCTATCCGGAAGATTAGCTACTGGACTGCTCGCGCATATGCACGCACTGACAACGCGCATATGCGCGAGACCTACTGTCTCCGCACATTATCCCTCGCGCATATGCGCGCCTCCATCCGGCGCATATGCGCCAACTTCTCTGACATGCTCGCGCATTCAAGCCACGCATGTGCGCGAGTACACACCCTTGCACATATATTCGCGTCTTTTCTCACCTTTCCCGGTCCACTCCGTTCCGTCTATAATCACATCTCAATTACCAATAAATCGTATTAATTATCGTCAAATCATTTCCGATTACGGTATCCAAATCTCGGGCCTTACAAAAAATGTTCATGCAATGCACTTAAAGTTTTAGCCACACTAAAATTCCCCATCAAACCACCACGTGTGCTTCCCTAACAAGTAATTCACGAATGGATGATTTTGGAATGCACCGCTTATCTTCTTTAAATAAGAAGCCATTATGCAAATAAAATTTCTTACGTCCACCATGCATACTAGTTTCAAACACACTCTTGAAATCTTCATCTAGCACATACAACTCTTTCACTTGCTCAAATCCTAAAACTTTAGATTCCAAAGTAGAGATCAGTACATACCTCCGTGATAGTTCGTCAGCCACTACATTTTCCTTACATTGGTTGTATTTGATTATGTAGGGAAACGTGTCTATGAATGCCACCCACTTGGCATGCCGCTTGTTTAGCTTATGTTGCCCCTTAAGGTGTTTTAAGGATTCATGATCCTTATTAATCACAAACTCCTTAGGCCTCAAGTAGTGCTGCCACGTCTCTAGGGTCCTCACAAGTGCGTAGAACTCCTTATCATACGTGGGATAGTTCAGGGGTGCTCCATTGAGCTTCTCGCTAAAGTACGCCACTGGCCGTCCCCCTTGCATCAAAACTTCGCCAACACCTACACCTGAAGCATCACATTCAATCTCAAAAGTATTACCAAAATCAGGTAAGACAAGTAAAGGAGCATTAATTAATTTTTTTTTAATTAGATTAAAAGACTTCTTTTGCTCCTCGCCCCAATGGAATGGAACGTTTTTCTTGATGACCGTCGTCATCGGTGCTGCCAATGTACTAAAATCCTTTACAAACCTCCTATACAAGCTTGAAAGTCCATGAAAACTTCGGACTTGACCAACAATAGTAGGCGATGGCCAATCTCGAATAGCACTTATGTGGGGACCCGAGCTCTAATTCAGTTCTTTTCGGGATTAATCGGATCATTGTTCAAAAATACGGGTCAAACTTTTGCTTTTAACATTAAATCAAATGTATATAACTCAAGCAAAAGATAGTTCTATATTTATTTCATTACCACAAACATAATATACATGTCTTTTTCCATCCATATTCTACAAACCAGTATCTAAATACAGTACATGTCAAAAGTACTACTACTAGTTCATCTGCTACGCCCGTGATCACCAAGCTATGTCCATCTCTCATCTCTGTCGCGACCCTGATCCTGCCCCACCTGTTGTTATGCACACATACAGACATAACAACAGATGGAAACTCCGGTGAGAACAAATCCCAGTATAAAACATGTATGCATGCTAATACAAATTCATGAATCATGCATAACAACAATAATAATGGGTTCCATAGTCTATGAAACCAATATATATAAGCATGCAATGCAATTCAAATCAAGTCTTAACTCAACTCGACTCTACTCTAGGGATCCCGGCGTGAATAAGACGTCACTGTCTGTTACCTACTCTCCCAATCGGGGTAATTGTACTTCTTATTCCTAGACTTCGGTCGTGTCTGTATCGAATGTCTACAATCGGAGGAAGTCTGCTCCTATGCGTCGATACACCGAACGTCTAGTTTGACAAATCTGTCAATGACTCTCCTATCTCAATGCTTGAATACAAATCTATAGACAAAGCATGATCATATCAAGAGATTTGAATATAAATCTATAAACAAATCCAAATCATATCAAAGAGATAAACAATAAATCTAGTATGTGATTTTGTTGGGAAACTCAAATTGAATCTCATTTGAGTTGTGTCTTCCCCAAACAAAACATGAATTATAACTTTCGTCGCACACTAACTGTTGATGTCGAAGTCTCGATGACGACTCGGTCAATATCAATCTGAAATGGCAATGTATAGATATAATCTATCAAAATACAATTCAAGTCAAGTCCTGTACACTTCATTATTCAGTCTCAATACAATTCGACACCGTAACGGCATGAGTTCTCGATACCAATAAACTCAAATCTCAACATATATCAATACATCATGATTCTCAATTCAAAATCGACCTAATCTACTCATTAGCATCTCCAAATCTGCAGAATTTCTTACATACATCTGCTGGAATTTCATATCAATAGCGTAACATATCTGTTCTTCGATTCGATTACCATTCTACGATTCTCATAATCATGGAAACACATAATATAAACCAAGTTTGAGTTCTCCCAACACATATATTTCGAACCATGCTGAAAATGAACCAAACTTACATCCTCTTGTAGCCTTTGAAGTGAGGAACAAGAATCTAAACTTAGATTAACTTTTTGATGAGTAAATCTTACACAATCAAATGGTTAGGATGGAAGGAAAGCTTGGAACCCTTTCCCTTTCTCGTTTTCAGCTGCTGAAAGTGTTAAAAGAAAGACTCAGCACAATTATATATATATACCATGCCATGTGTCAACTTGAGAAGCAAAGGTGGATTTTTCGCATGCAGCACCGCGGGTGCGCTCATTCTGGACCGCGGGTGCGCTCAAGCTTCGGCATCCCTTTTATTTTCTAAAATTCAACGATCGCGGGTGCGGTGTCTCTAGCACCGCGGTTGCGGTGTTTCTTCGTACCAAAATCCCTACCCTACTGGCCATCCACCGCGGGTGCACTCCTTCTGGACCGCGGGTCCGGTGACCCTACTGAAAAAATGGCCAACTTTCTGTCCATCAACCGCAGGTGCGGTATCTTCTTAGCGCGGGTGCGGTGTCAATTGTTCAACAAGCACACCCTACTGCCACTCAACCGCGGGTGCGGTACAACACAGGGCGCGGGGGCGGTCTCCCTTCAAGCAACATTTCATCTTTGCATTTTATCTATAAACAATCTAGGGCATTACATTTCTCCCCCTCTTAGATATAAGTTCGTCCTCGAATTTGAAATCAATAAATCAAAACGTATAAAACAGCATTATAATCAAAATCTGAATAAATACTCACATCATGAGTATAACTCAGGATATCTCTGTCTCATATCTGCTTCTGTCTCCCAAGTCGCTTCCTCGATTCCATGACGACTCCATTGGAATTTCACTAGCGGAATATTCTTCGTTCTGAGCTGTTTCTCTTTCCGATCAAGAATTTGTATCGGTTGTTCAATATAACTCAACGTCTGATCCAGCTCAGCTTCGTCAGGTTGAATGACGTGAGAATCATCAGGCATATATTTCCGCAACATCGATACATGAAAAACGTCATGTATTCCGGATAGAGAAGGAGGAAGAGCTAGTCGATATGCTCGATCACCAATCTTTTCTAGGATCGCATAAGGACCAATGTATCTTGGAGACAACTTCCCGCGTTTGCCAAATCTGACAACGCCTCTGAAAGGGGAGATATTTAGGAATACTCTGTCTCCTGCTTCAAATACAAACTGTCTACGTCTGATATTGGCATATTTCGCTTGTCTATCCTGCGTCGTCTTCATTTTCTTCTGAATTACCTTCACCTTCTCAGTCATTTCTTGAATCATATCAGGCCCAAGTTCTGGTACCTCAGATATATCATCCCAGTACAACGGAGATCTGCACTTCTTGCCATACAAAGCTTCAAATGGTGACTTCTCAATACTCGTCTGATAGTTGTTGTTGTACGAGAATTCACACAAAGGTAGTTAATCTGGCCAACTAGTGCCAAAGTCTAGCACTACAGCTCTCAACATGTCCTCTAACGTCTGGATAGTCCGCTCTGACTGTCCATCTTTCTGGGATGATAAGCAGTACTTAGGTGCAATTTTGTACCTAAAGCCTGCTGCAAATTGTGCCAGAAATGTGAAGTGAATCGTGGATTTCGATCTGATACGATAGACTTCGGTACACCATGCAATCTGACTACCTCTCTGACATAAATCTCAGCCATCTAATCGTGTCGGTATGTCATTTTGTATGGAATAAAACATGCTGATTTGGTTAATCTGTCAATAATGACACATATCGCGTCACAACCCCGGGATGATCGAGGTAACTTCGTCACGAAGTCCATGGAAATGTGATCCCATTTCCATTCAGGAATAGCTAAACTCTGAAGTAGACCTCTGGGCTTCTTTCTCTCGGCCTTCAGCTGTTGGCAATTCAGGCACTTAGACACAAATTCGGCAATATCTGACTTCATCTGTTTCCACCAGAACTGTGTCTTCAAGTCATTGTACATCTTCCTGCCACCAGGATGAATGCTGAACCGACTACAGTGTGCTTCTGATAAGATCTGTTGTTTCAATTCTGAAACATCTGGTACTACAAGACGGTTATTCACATACAGAACAAAATCATGTACCTGATATTCTGACTGATGTCCCGATCTGACCATCTGAATAGACTTCTGAACATTCTGATCAGTTCTCTGCGCTTCTTTGATTCACATAATCAAATCTGGTTCCACTTGAATCGAAGCAAGTCGCATAGGTCTCCTAGCTGTATCAAATGCTAAACCTGACAAGCAACAATCTTCAATCATATTTGAAACACATATCTTCAATAAGGATAAGGAACATACCTTTCGACTCAAGGCGTACGCTGCTGCATTTGACTTCCCTGGATAGTACTTAATCTCTCAATCAAAATCTTTCAGTAGATCAAGCCATCTACGCTGCCTCATGTTCAACTTTGACAGAGAAAATAGATACTTCAGGCTTTTATGGTCAGAGTAAATCTCAAACTTCTCGCCATAGAGATAATGACGCCAGATCTTCAATGCAAATACGATAGACGCCAATTCAAGATCATGAATTGGGTATCGGGTTTCATGTGGTGCTGTCCAGAGGCATATGCGATTACATGACCCCGCTGCATCAGAATACATCCTAGCCCTCTGTGGGATGCATCACAATATACAACGAAATCACCCGTACCTGAAGGAATCATCAAGACAGGTGTACTGGTCAGCCTTTTCTTCAACTCTAGGAAGCTAGACTCACAATCCTCAGACCATACAAATGGCGCATTCTTCTGTGTCAACTGGATAATCGGTTTCGCAATGCTGGAGAAATCTTTGATGAATCATCTATTGTACACTGCGAGACCCATGAAACTGCGTATCTCAGGCACGGAAGTCGGTCTCGGCCAACTGATAACAGCTTCAACTTTACTCGGATCCACAAAAATACCGTCTCCAGATATGATATGACTCAAGAAGACAACCTGTCTCAGCCAAAACTCACACTTGGACAGCTTAGCATATAATATTTCATTTCTCAGTGTTTGCAACACAATTCTCAAATGATTGGCATGCTCATTCAGATTCTTAGAGTACACCAAAATATCATCAATAAAAACAATCACCAACTCATCCAAGTACCTCTGAAAGATGCGGTTCATCAAACTCATAAATACCGCTGGAGCATTCGTTAAACCAAAATGCATGACAATAAACTCATAGTGTCCATACCTGGTTCGGAATGCTGTCTTCGGTATATCAACATCTCGAACTCTGAGTTGGTGTTATCCCGATCGCAAATCAATCTGAGAATAGATAGAAGATCCCTGCAACTGATCAAATAAGTCGTCGATACGAGGCAAATGATATTTATTCTTTATCGTTGCCTTGTTCAGTTTCCGGTAGTCTATACACAATATCATAGAACCGTATTTCTTGCGCACGAATAGCACCGGAGCGCCCCAAGGAGATACACTATGTCTGATATATCTCTTGGTTAACAAATCTTCTAACTATGCTTTCAATTCTTTCAACTCAATAGGTCCCATTCTATACGGAGCTCTCGAAATAGGAACTGTACCTGGCACAAGATCTATGCTGAAATCTACCTCTCAAACTGGAGGTAACCCTTGAATCTCGTCAGGAAATACATCTGCAAACTCCCGTTGATGTGATCCCGACCACGAGATCTCTGATTTTTCCCGATCTTTGAAACAAGTAATTGATAGGTGTGATAATCGCCTCTAGATCACGCGGTCTAGCAACAATTAATCAACGACAGAAACAATCGCGTTCAAGAGAACCTCCAAAGAACCCGCCCTTGGCAACCCTCGTGAAAATCGATCGACAAACGCCACAAAAGATAAATCTTTTGATAAGTTTGATTTGATACAACGCAAAAGTTATAACGAAACTTAAGCTTGTGTTGAGAGAATTCTCAAAGAAGTTATTATATACTCAATCAATGAACAAAAGTTGAATTGTTTACATGGTATTCTAGATTATATATAGATAACAAAATCCTAAATATAAAATTGCATATTTAAAGATATCAAATCTACTTGCCAAAATAACTAAAACTCTAAAGAAAGAAAAATCTTCTCTCCAATTCGTAAAGGACACGGACCCGGTGTAGAGGTCCGGAAGGGGGTCCGTGTAGGCACTGTAATTTTCATGTCTCGAAAGTAGTGGACACGGACCCCGTGTACAGGTCCGTGCTCGGGTCCGTGTAGGCTCGGGATTTCTCTTCCTCAAGTGTAATGGACACGGACCCCGTGTACAGGTCCGTGTACACGTCCGTGTAGCCTCGGTCGACCAGAATGATGTTTGAATAAGTTTCTTTTGATCTCCAGACATACTCCCATGCATCACGAGCCCTTCTTCCTTGATCATCACTCCTTGTAATGCCTATTTGAACTTCCTTAGCCGTCCTTTGAACACCATGCCCGGCCAGATTAACATCATACTCCCCTTCTTCAAAAAGATTTGTCCTCAAATCTTGCCTACCTACACAAAAACGAAACAAGTTAATAATAAAATGAATTAAATTATCAACATGCTTACCTTTAAGCTCAAGTTTGTAGACCTTATCATTTGCTCTCTCCTTCAGCACTGGAAATCCCAACATCACCGTTGTCTTTCCTATAAACTCATCAACTTCACCACATACCAAATAATAATTAACAACAAATGATAATATATCATTAAGTATCACAAAAATTAAATTCCTCCCCTTCTTAGACCTAGTTAACTGAAAGCGGACCGGTTACAGTGGCCGGAAGCGCAACGGAAGTCAGAAATATTTAAATTTCATCAAGAATTTTCGGCCACCATAGAATTTTGTGTAATATTTACAAAAACTAAAAACATGCATAGGATGTATTAGAATTTTTACCTATCAACTTCAAGAAGTTGATGATGGCTCCAACTTAGTTGCAAGCAACTAAGCTCTTCTTGGCAAGATAAGTCTACAAGCTTCCTTCCTCCAAAAATCAAGCCCACCACTTAACAAGGTAAATCCCCTCAAGTTTTGCACTAGAAAAACTTGAGGATTTTTCAAAGAGAATGATTTTTGCTCTCCAAAAATGAAGAACAAAAACTTAAAAATGAGAGAAAAGAACAAGCAAGTTTCGGCCAAGTGAGTGTGCAAGGGAGAGTGGGAGACTAGCCTAGGTATTGTGAAAAGTTGTCTCTCAAAAGTTGCATGCCTTTTGAATTTTTTAATAAAAAGTATTCCACACCTCTTCACCTCCCAAGCATGCAAACCCTAGCATGTCATGCATATATAATATGGTTTTTAACACATTAAAAACCATGGACTAAATTTTAATTATCTCAAACATTTTGAGATTAATTAAATATTACTTGAATTTATTCAAGTCCCACTAGTTAAATAATTATTTTAAATTGAGCTCTACAAGACTCAATATAATTAATTCAACACTTGAATTATTTTTAATTATTTGGACTCTACTAGGTCCACTAGTGTTTAATTAATTCAACACTTGAATTAATTTAATTTAGTCTCTAATAATGTTTATGAAAATCACAATTTTCAACTACATTATTTACTTGGCCAAATTTTAATCTTAGGAACACTTCCATAAATTAAAATTTATATTTCTCTCTTAGAAGTCATACTTCTATTTTTCTTAACGCTTATAAACACATTTATAAGCCGTTCAACACATTGAACTATTTTACTTCTCATCGGGATTTACAAAGCAAGTACTTGTGTGGCCCTCAATGGTTCATTGATACAACTAGCCGTGGGTTCACATCTCAATGTGATTCGGACTAAACATGTCCTTATTCGAGCATACCCCAATTGCTCCATTCTTACTTATCAACTCCTTGATAGTAAGAACGTCAGAACTCAAGTCTGATAGTACCCAACCAATCACTTTAAACGCCTAGCAGCATCGCTTACGTGATTCCCTAGGTATCACATGATAGTGCCTGCAAGAACCATTCAATTATGGTTAGCGTACAGTACGGTCCCTTCAACTCATATATCCCGACCGATTCGACAACTATTGGTCTATCGAGAGTTGTCAATGAATCGATACTATGTGTCATGTCGTGGTTGCATCGATGGTGTAATCTATGAAACCCCTTTCATAATTACCACCATACTCTGATCAGAGATTTCAATCCACACATACATGAAAAACATATAGGATATCCATACCCGTAGGTAAGCGGTGAATCCCCGACTACAATGCATCGACTCCTATACGTTTTGCCGTAACACCCAACCTTGCCACCTGATGACCCCATAAGAGTCGGTAAACAAGTCAAAGTGAAACGCTAGCACATAGAGTCTCAATGTTGTCCCGGGTCATAAGGACTAATGGTGTACAACCATAAACTAGGACGTTTCCACTCGATAAGTGAGAACCACTTGGAAAGTCCTTTATAGAGGGTTGTTCAGTGCACTCTACAAGGAGCACCTATCTGCATGTTCGGACATCACAATGTCCCCTACCAATGAAACATGGTACTCACATCGCAGATACTAGTCTCTAACTCGAGCGGCCTATATCCTTCTTAATGGCGGCTGAATCGACTAGGAACCGTTTAGAATATACAGTATTCCAAATATGAGTTTCATGATACTCATCTTATGAGCATCTCATATTCTTTCTACTATTTGTATATTCAAGGACTTTATCTATGCAACTAGCATGGGTATAAAGATAAAGATGCGCCAAATTAATAAATTCAAATATTATTAAAATAAAGATCGTTTATACATAGAGTTTCATTGTGAACACTCGGCCAACACTTGGCTCGACGTGCACCTACTCTAACAATCTCCCACTTGCACTAGAGCCAACTACCCATATGCTTCAGACCCATAGATTCGCGATGCTTCTCGAATGATGGTCCTGGTAAAGGCTTAGTTAGTGGATCAGCAACATTATCTGCGGAGCCGACTTTGTCAATCACGACATCTCCTCTTTCCACGATCTCTCTGAGGATGTGGTACTTTCTCAATACGTGTTTGGACTTCTGATGAGACCTTGGCTCCTTCGCCTGAGCTATGGCTCCCGTGTTGTCGCACATCACCGGGATAGGAGCAACTCCATTTGGAATGACGCCCAACTCTTGGACGAAATTCCTAATCCAAACAGCCTCCTTTGCTGCAGCCGATGCAGCAATGTATTCTGCCTCAGTGGTGGAATCCGCAGTACTGTCTTGCTTGGAACTCTTCCAAGAGACAGCACCACCATTGAGCATGAATATGAATCCGGAGGTTGACTTCGAGTCATCAACATCGCTTTGGAAGCTAGAGTCGGTATAGCCTTCCAATTTTAGTTCTCCACCCCCATAGACCAAAAACAACTTATTGGTCCTTCCCAAATACTTGAGGATGTCTTTCACAGCTTTCCAGTGTGGAAGACCAGGGTTGGATTGATATCTACTCACTACACTTAGTGCAAATGCCACGTCAGGACGTGTAGATATCATCCCATACATGATACTACCAATAGCCGAAGCATACGGAATTCGTGTCATCGCCGCTATCTCTGCATCAGTCTTGGGAGACATAGACTTGGATAGGGACACGCCATGACACATTGGTAGATGTCCTCTCTTGGACTCATCCATCGAGAACCGCTTCACGATGGTATCAATGTATGTGGACTGGGTGAGACCAAGCAATCTTTTTGATCTATCTCTATAGATCTGTATTCCCAATACAAAAGATGCTTCACCCAAGTCCTGCATTGAGAACTTACTTGCTAACCATATCTTAGTTGATTGCAACATTCCTACATCATTCCCAATGAGTAGAATGTCATCAACATAAAGAACAAGGAATGTCACAGCACTCCCACTGACCTTCTTATACACACAGGGTTCCTCAGGATTCTTAGTAAAACCAAACTCTTTGATTGTACTATCGAATCTGAGGTTCCAACTCCTCGATGCCTGCTTAAGACCATAAATAGATCTTTGAAGTTTGCATACCATATGCTCACTTCCAATGGATGTAAACCCTTCAGGTTGAGACATGTAAATCTCTTCCTTAATATCCCCATTAAGGAAGGCTGTCTTCACATCCATCTGCCATATCTCATAGTCATACCATGCAGCTATGGCTAGCAATATCCTAATGGACTTGAACATCGCAACTGGAGAAAAGGTTTCCTCATAGTCAACACCTTGCCTTTGAGTATACCCTTTTGCTACCAATCGCGCCTTGAAGGTCAATACCTTCCCATCCGCCCCAAGTTTCCTCTTGTAAATCCATTTACATCCTATGGGAACAGTTCCCTCAGGTGGATCCACAAGATTCCACACTTGGTTCGAATGCATGGAATTCATCTCAGATTCCATTGCTTCAAGCCATTTGGATGAATCGGCATCTGATAACGCTTCCTTGAAGGTCCTTGGATCACATCCAAGATTAGGCTCATCATGGCCCTCTTCAAGAAGCAGACCATACCTCACAGGTGGTCTCGAGACTCTCTCGGTTCTTCTAGGAGCTTGTATCTCCTCACTTGGCTTCTCGGGTGTGGGTTCTACAACTGTGGGTGTCTCTCGAACCTCTTCGAGTTCTATCATCTCGCCTTTTCTATCCAATAGAAATTCCTTTTCCAAAAAGGTTGCGTTCCTAGAAACAAACACCTTTGTTTCTTGAGGATGATATAAATAATATCCAGCTGAATTCCTTGGATATCCCACAAAGTAGCATAAAATGGATCGACTATCCAATTTATCTCCCACTACCTGCTTCACATAAGCAGGGCACCCCCATATTCTAAAATAAGAATATTTGGGTGGCTTACCCATCCATATCTCATATGGTGTCTTATCAACTGCTTTTGTATGGACATGGTTCAACAACAGTGCCGCTGTCTCAAGCGCATATCCCCAAAAGGATGGCGGCAACTCCGTGAACCCCATCATAGACCGAACCATGTCCATCAAAGTCCGGTTACGACGCTCCGAAACACCATTCAACTGTGGTGTAGCGGGCGGAGTCCACTGCGAGAGAATCCCATTCTCCCTTAGATACTCTTGGAACTCGGCACTCAAGTACTCGCCACCTCGATCCGATCGAAGTGTCTTGATGCTTCGTCCCAATTGTTTCTCTACTTCACTTCTGAATTCTTTGAACCGTTCAAAGGCTTCAGACTTGTATTTCATCAAATACACATACCCATACCTCGAATGGTCATCGGTAAAGGTGATGAAGTAGGCATGTCCATGCTTAGTGGTGATGCTAAGCGGACCGCACACATCGGTATGGATCAAATCCAATAACCCTTTGGCTCGCTCCGCATGGCCCTTAAAGGGAATTTTGGTCATCTTTCCTTTTAGACAGGATTCACAAGTCGTGAGAGCATTAACATCGGACATATCAAACATGCCAACTCCCACTAGCTTGTTCATCCTTCTTGAGGAAATATGTCCTAATCGAGCATGCCATAATTGTGCCGAATTAAGAGTATCTTGTTTGCGCTTATTTGTTGTTGTTATCGTTTGGACATTGTTAAGTGGAATATCTTTTAATTTTAAGGTGTAGAGATTGTTTTCAAGTTCACCGGTACCAACTAAACATTCATTCTTGTAAATATTGCAAACACCTTTGCCAAATAAACAAGAAAATCCATCGATATCAAGCATAGGAATGGAAATAATGTTTTTGATCAAGTCTGGTACAAATAAAACATCTCTCAAAACCAAATTAAAATCATTGTTCAAACATAAATAAACATCTCCCACAGCCTTGGCAGCAACCCTTGCTCCATTGCCCAACCTCAAGAAGGTCTCACCTTCCCTGAGCTTCCTACTTCTTCCCATCACCTGCAAATCATTACAGAGATGTGAGCCACAGCCGGTATCCAATACCCAAGAAGTAGAGTTAATAGAGATATTCACTTCAATGTAGAACATACCTTTGCCAGAACCCTTCTGCGCAAGATATTCCCTGCAATTACGCCTCCAATGTCCAGGCTTCTTGCAGTGGTGACAGATGTCAACAGTCTTTTCAGCCTTCACTGGCGCGGCTGCACTACGGGACTCGGACTTTGCCTCTTCAAGGGCACGCTCTTCTTGGTACGCTGGAAAGAACGCTTCTTTCCCTTCCCAGGTGGACCGGTCTTCGTGCCAGATGAAGAGCCCACATAAAGAACCTGCTTCTCCTTTTTGATTGTGGACTCAAAGGTCACAAGCATGTTCACCAACTCTTCAAGGCTGGGCTCGAGCTTGTTCATATTGAAGTTCACGACAAAAGGATCGAAAGAGCTGGGCAGTGACAACAGCAACACATCCGTGGTCAACTCCGATGGCAAGATCAAATCCATGCCTACGAGCTTATCCACGAGCCCAATCAACTTTAGGCCATGCTCATGGACCGAAGTCCCATCTCGCATGCGTAAAGTGATGAGCTCCTTTACTGTGGCATGCCTCAAAGGCCGAGTCTGCTCACCGAAGAGCTCCTTGAGGTGCATATGAATGTCAGCAGCATTCTTAGCATCCTCGAATCGCCTTTGCAGCTCATCATTCATTGAAGCCTGCATATAACACTTCGCCTTCAAGTCATGGTCGCACCAATCCTTGTAGGTCTGCAATTCCTCGGGACTGCAGTCAGTCGGAGCCTCATCAGGGGGCGACTCAGTCAGTGTATATGCGATTTTCTCCGAGTTTAAGACAATCTTTAAATTTCTTAGCCAAGTGATATAGTTTGGTCCGGTTAGAATGTGTTTTTCGAGAATTACGGAAAACGGGTTGCGAATTGATGACATTGTCACAGATTTGTACTGAAAAGTAAAACAGATAAATGTTAATGACTATTTTAAAATATTTAATAAGATATAAAGTTTGGACTTTTACTTTATAAATTATCGCTCCCACTGTTTTGACATTTTCACTACCCTCTAGTGAAAACGGGAAACTCCTTTCCTCTGTAGGTACGTAAGGTCCAATTAGCGAATTATGATCCCGATTATACAGCCAATCACAATTCCTAAAAGGTAGTTTCCCAATTGCATCACAATGCAACCCTTAACGTAAACTTTTGTCTCACGTTTGATTAGGACCCATTATAGACGTCGTTCATCTTTACGTGTCAAGCCTAACCCATCGATATTGAACCTTAATGGACGGTCGCCATGAGTTCCCTCAATAATATGAGCCGAAATCATGGGAGTTCCACGTAGTTCACATCACAATGTCAATGGATGTCACAGCTTTCCGGCACCCAAGGCTCCCCCAATAATATGAGCCGAACCCCGAGTACGGGTAGCGTTCATCATGCACCCATTGTCGATGGAAGACAAGGAAATTATAAACAAATTTATAATTCCCCTTTTCGGACTTGATATTAATTTTGAATCTTATTCAAAATGAGGGTTTTTAATTTTGAAAGGTCTCATCATTAATTTTATTTTAAAAGCTCGCCATGTTTGATCGTATGTTTGCCGGATTCATGCAACTTTGTTATTATCATAATAATAACGCACATACTCATTATTTATAACATATCATGCATATATTATAAATAGAAAACAGTACAAGGATGATCAATTGCCCCAACACTAATGGCCCGTGTGAGCCAAACACGGGCCTAGGTCACATCCTAGGGTAAATGCACGGGATGCAATGCAACTATACTATTACATTAGCATCCAATAATACATGTCTTCGATCTTCATAATCACCAAGGCCACCATCTTCCAATCTTGATCTTCCCCTATTCTAATATTTACAATTAAATATCCATGGCACATAGGGATACATCTCATGGGGTGGGAACGGGCCATAAACCAAGCCCACTTTATAAATTGATAATTATTACAATCATACAACACAAACATCCTAGCATACACCTAGCAAATTGGGCTTGGGCTTTTGATCATCCTTCATGCATAATATCACATATCATACACCATCAATTAATTATCACTATAATTAATTGATCCAATATTATATATCTTGATCCAATCACTAACCGCCACAATTATAAATTAAATTAACAAAGTATACAAACACCTTTGTCTACTTTCAAATTAATTTATTTATAATCGAATTTCTTGTAAATCACAATTTACTATAAATAATTAAAGTCCAACTTCAATTATTTATTTTATGAGAAAATATGTGCAACAATTGTAAATTTAAACTTAAGGGCCCAAAACTCATTTTTCACAAAAATACTTAGGCCCATTTAAATTTCACAAAATATGTTGACCATCTAATGGCCCAACATCTCAAGGCCCATGACACTAAGATTGTCCAAAACACTTTTGGAAACCCTAGCCGTCATCGCCGTCGCCGAGCTCCGTCGCCGGATTCCGGCAACAAAAAATTTTTTTTTATATTTAAAAACTGCACATTTCGGGCAGCCCCTTGGGTTGCCCCTCGGATGCCCGAAATTTTCGGGCAGCCCCCTCGGGCAGCCCCGAAAATTTTATTATTTTATTTTTTTTTTTTGTAAAATTTCGGTCCTTGTATTTTATGCACAAAAATTTCTCAAGCGGTTAGAAATCGATCTCAACATAATATTATGCAAATATTACACAAAAACCGTAACCATGGCTCTGATACCACTTGAAAGCGGACCGGTTACGGTGGCCGGAAGCGCAACGGAAGTCAAAAATATTTAAATTTCATCATGAATTTTCGGCCACCATAGAATTTTGTGTAATATTTACAAAAACTAAAAACATGCATAGGATGTATTAGAATTTTTACCTATCAACTTCAAGAAGTTGATGATGGCTCCAACTTAGTTGCAAGCAACTAAGCTCTTCTTGGCAAGATAAGTCTACAAGCTTCCTTCCTCCAAAAATCAAGCCCACCACTTAACAAGGTAAATCCCCTCAAGTTTTGCACTAGAAAAACTTGAGGATTTTTCAAAGAGAATGATTTTTGCTCTCCAAAAATGAAGAACAAAAACTTAAAAATGAGAGAAAAGAACAAGCAAGTTTCGGCCAAGTGAGTGTGCAAGGGAGAGTGGGAGACTAGCCTAGGTATTGTGAAAAGTTGTCTCTCAAAAGTTGCATGCCTTTTGAATTTTTTAATAAAAAGTATTCCACACCTCTTCACCTCCCAAGCATGCAAACCCTAGCATGTCATGCATATATAATATGGTTTTTAACACATTAAAAACCATGGACTAAATTTTAATTATCTCAAACATTTTGAGATTAATTAAATATTACTTGAATTTATTCAAGTCCCACTAGTTAAATAATTATTTTAAATTGAGCTCTACAAGACTCAATATAATTAATTCAACACTTGAATTATTTTTAATTATTTGGACTCTACTAGGTCCACTAGTGTTTAATTAATTCAACACTTGAATTAATTTAATTTAGTCTCTAATAATGTTTATGAAAATCACAATTTTCAACTACATTATTTACTTGGCCAAATTTTAATCTTAGGAACACTTCCATAAATTAAAATTTATATTTCTCTCTTAGAAGTCATACTTCTATTTTTCTTAACGCTTATAAACACATTTATAAGCCGTTCAACACATTGAACTATTTTACTTCTCATCGGGATTTACAAAGCAAGTACTTGTGTGGCCCTCAATGGTTCATTGATACAACTAGCCGTGGGTTCACATCTCAATGTGATTCGGACTAAACATGTCCTTATTCGAGCATACCCCAATTGCTCCATTCTTACTTATCAACTCCTTGATAGTAAGAACGTCAGAACTCAAGTCTGATAGTACCCAACCAATCACTTTAAACGCCTAGCAGCATCGCTTACGTGATTCCCTAGGTATCACATGATAGTGCCTGCAAGAACCATTCAATTATGGTTAGCGTACAGTACGGTCCCTTCAACTCATATATCCCGACCGATTCGACAACTATTGGTCTATCGAGAGTTGTCAATGAATCGATACTATGTGTCATGTCGTGGTTGCATCGATGGTGTAATCTATGAAACCCCTTTCATAATTACCACCATACTCTGATCAGAGATTTCAATCCACACATACATGAAAAACACATAGGATATCCATACCCGTAGGTAAGCGGTGAATCCCCGACTACAATGCATCGACTCCTATACGTTTCGCCGTAACACCCAACCTTGCCACCTGATGACTCCATAAGAGTCGGTAAACAAGTCAAAGTGAAACGCTAGCACATAGAGTCTCAATGTTGTCCCGGGTCATAAGGTATAATGGTGTACAACCATAAACTAGGACGTTTCCACTCGATAAGTGAGAACCACTTGGAAAGTCCTTTATAGAGGGTTGTTCAGTGCACTCTACAAGGAGCACCTATCTGCATGTTCGGACATCACAATGTCCCCTACCAATGAAACATGGTACTCACATCGCAGATACTAGTCTCTAACTCGAGCGGCCTATATCCTTCTTAATGGCGGCTGAATCGACTAGGAACCGTTTAGAATATACAGTATTCCAAATATGAGTTTCATGATACTCATCTTATGAGCATCTCATATTCTTTCTACTATTTGTATATTCAAGGACTTTATCTATGCAACTAGCATGGGTATAAAGATAAAGATGCGCCAAATTAATAAATTCAAATATTATTAAAATAAAGATCGTTTATACATAGAGTTTCATTGTGAACACTCGGCCAACACTTGGCTCGACGTGCACCTACTCTAACATTAACACCAAAGCAAGTATCATACAAATGTAAGTATATTGCTTACTAGGACTAAGAATTAAGTCATGCATGTCATAAAACCCTAGCCTAATCGCTATCTTCATACATGCAAGACCCTCGTCACAACACCATTCGACATACCTCTTCATATGTAACCAACATAGAAATTCATGCATCTTATCAATAATGAAATCATAACAATATGCATCACTAGCGGGTAACTCATAAAGTGAGCATAACATGAACAATTTAATCTCCTTAAAAATATATTCATCATGAACAAAGAAATTCTTATATTCATCCATTCTCTTCCCAAAGTCTTCATCAAACAAGTAGGAATCATGCAAATAGAACACACTAGGCGTACTACCCATGTAAACATTTAACTCATCACAAAGATTTAAACCTAATGCATACAATTCATTGTCATAACAAAAACTCATCAATTTGACAACTTTTGAAAAATCACAATCACTAACATTTAGATTTGATCTATTCAATATGTCATCATTCTCCAATCTATGACTCCTAGGGACAAAGGTTAATTCACCGTTAGACCATTTAAACATCCCATTCTCAATTCTCTCACCAAACTCTTGAATACAACATAACAATGAATTAAGATAAGGACTAAAATCATACCTCATGCTTGTTGCGTTGGCAATTATGCTTACCTCACGGTGATTGCTCTCAACACCAAATGGATCATCCCATTGCATTTTTACACCTTCCACATTTGCTTGTCTCCTCATCACAACTTCATCATAACCCTGCAAATGAGAAATAAAAATGCTCGGGATTGAACCGGCTATATCGTCACAAGAATAATAAACCACTTTGTACAAAGGTACTTCAAGGGGTTTATACAAAAGTAAACAACTCTCATCCTCACTCTTTTGGCCTTAAAATTATTTTTCTTTTCTTTTTCTTTTTCTTTGGCCTCTTTTTCTTTTTCATCTTTTCTCTCTTTTTTCTTTTCTATGGCCATGTCACTCTTTTGTGCACTCTATCTTTCGGCCATTTTAATTTCTTTTTCGCTCAATTCAAGGAATTTCAATTGATTCTCAAGAACATTTGGATTCAATTGAACCAATGAAACATTTAGTTCATCAAGGAATTTATGTACGATAACTTGTCCTTGCCTACTCTCTTCCTCCATAGTAGACAAATTAGGCATTTCTTCCCCACTAAATGAGTCAACCACTACAACCTCATTTCCAAGTTCAAACTCAACAACCGCCTCATCCTCCAATTGAGGTTCAAGCTCACCCACAACATCAACCTCCAATTGAGAATTAATCTCAACTGGCGATTTTACTATGGCCACCTTCTCACGTGGACATTGGCTAATATCATGCCCAATTTCAAAACACCAACAACATATAATATCACAAGTACTAGAATTTGAGTTTTTAAATGTACCTTGATATTCATATTTGCTAGCTTCACGTCTCGACTCCTTCTTTGGTGTATCACTGATTTTCTCTCCCAAGCTCCTCCGCCAAGTGGATGTCAAGGACTCTATATGCACATCTCTCCTACCACCTCTCATATTAATGTGTTTTGGAGCAAATTGCTTCCTCATCAACCTTTTCATCTCATCCCACGTAACTATAGGGTCATCCCCACATCGTCTCCTACGCAATACTAACTTATCCCACCAAGTCTTAGCATAGTCGGTAAACTCACTGCAAGCTCGTCTTACCTTCATTGCTTCAGTATAATCATCCCGGCTCTCAAATACACACCCCATTCTCTCTTCCGATTCAAGGTATGCCTTTGGATCGGCTTCCCCACTGAAAGATGGAATGATCTTTGTGCCACTCAGTCTATACCCTTCTCGGCTTCTATACCCCTTATCCTCATCAACTCTCCTATCATAATAACGATCCAAGTGCAATACTCTATCCCCACCAAATCTACTACCTCGTCTCTTCTCATTAGCACTACACTCAAGCCTATCCAACCTTTCATGTAAAGGCTTAAACTCCTTCTCCCACATTTCACCCAACCCCCTTAACAAGCTTTGAAATTGACGATCGTCAACCATTATACCTGCAAGAAAAGGTTAGTATAAAACAATAAAAAAAATAAAGTTTCCTCACCACAAATTCTCACTAGTCACTCCAATGAAAATTCACTCGCACTCGTCTTTTTCACTCACCACAAAACCTCACAAATCACTCCAATGAAAATTCACTCCACTCAAATATTTTCACTCAAGTGAGAATTCTCAAGGGGCGCTTAAGTATCGTGGCTTCCACGTATCAAACTTATGAGATCAATCCTGATACGCTTGAAATTCGACTCACTTAGACCACACAAGAATAAGCAACTTTGGAAATTGACTAGAATGCGACTAAACGACAAGGACAAACTTAACGCTGAAATAAAAGCGCTAAAATTCCAACAAACACCCAACTAATTTTTTTTTCGGTGAACAGTACCGTGAACAGTACTCTCGAAGTGAACAGTAATTTCGGATGAACAGTATTCGCGAAACCGGCGATGAACAGTAATTTCCGATGAACAGTAAATAAGGTAGGAATAGTACCCGTCGGATGAATAGTGCCAGCAGTGAACAGTAAATCAGCAATGAATAGTGATTCCGGAAATGAATAAAGATTTCGGCAATAAACAGTTTTTCCGCCGCTATGAACAGTTGTTCCGCCGCTATGAATAGTAAACGTCGGATGAATAGTGTCGGCGATGAACAGTAACCGCGAATATTTATTTTTTTTTCAACAAATCTGTGGGGACCCGGGCTCTAACTCAATTCTTTTGGGATTTAATTGGATCTTTGTTCGAAAATGTGGGTCAAAAATTTGCTTTTAACATTAATTCAAATGTACAATAAAAGCATGACATATATTTATAATAATTAAACAACATCAGATACATACAAATCTGTCTAGTACAATGATACAACTAATGTTCGAATCTCAAATACAAGTAGTTCAGATCTAGACAAAAACTACTAGTAATCTGCTGCTACACCCGGCATCACCACGCTATCAACTCTCTCTTCCTCGTCGTGACCCTGATCCTGCCCCACCTGTTGCCATGCACACATACAGACACGACAACAGCCGGATAACTCCGGTGAGAACATATCCCAGTATAAAACATGGATGCATGCAATGTAATAATCATGTACAAAAGCATAGCATATTTATCAAGTAACATGTATGTAAATCTAAACATGTAGAAGAATACAAATCTGTATTCAACATTTAAATTTTGACTCGACTCGTTTCTAATCTAGGGATCCCGTATGAATAAGACGATCTGTCACCTACCCAACCACTCGGGGCAACGGTACGTCTTATTCCTAGACTTCGGTCAACTCTGTATCGAGGGTCTGCACATATAGCAAATCTGCTCCTATGCGTCGATACACCGAAACGTCTAGTTTTGGCAAGTCTGCCAATATCTCCTATCTCAGGACTCGAATATAAATCAATAAACAAGGCATTACAAAATCAAATGTAATAACAATCTAGTATGTGATTTAGGGAAACTCGTATCAAGTCTGAATCGAGTTGTGCAATCCCGTGACCACATGAATTATACCTTTCTTGTCGCACTGTCTGTGTCGAGATCTTGAAGTCGGAATGTCACTCTGTCAAGACTAATCTGAAATGACAATGTGTAGACACGTTCTATCAAAATACATCTCACTCAACTCAATGCATAAATCTGTAATTGATTTCAATACAATTCAACAGCGTAACGGCGTAGTCCTTCGATACCAGTAACTCCATCTCAACATACTAATCCCAAATCAACTCCCAATATCATCAAAACATCAATACATACACAGAAATCTGCATAAACAACTCATAATATATGCTGGAAATCGAAACAATAGTATACTATGTCCGAAATTCGATCTGATAACGCATATAGTACACTCAACATATCCAGAACACATATTCACAACGAAATCATAATTTCCCCAGTATCTACAATCTGAATCATGCTGAAAAATGAGATATACTTACATCCTTAGATAGCCCTTGGTGTAAGGAACAATAATCTCAACTCGGTTTTTAATTTGGATGTGTAAATCTTGCACAATATGATTTCTAATCTATGAAGAAGCTTGAAGAATTCTTGGAGGAGGCTCTCGGTTCTGCTGATGGGAAATGAAGAGATGAAGTGTAATTTCAAGTTTATATATCACATGCCATGTGTCAATACGAAATTCAAAGGTGGCACTTTCGCATGCAAACCGCGGGTGCGGTGTCTCAAGAGCGCGGGTGCGCTAGGCTCACGGCAAATTCATTTTAAAGTGTCAGTGCTAAGACCGCGGGTGCGGTCCCTGCATGACCGCGGGTGCGTTCTCACCACCGCGGGTGCGGTCCTGTTAGCACCGCGGGTGCGGTGTGGCTTCGCACAAATTCATCAATTTCTTCTCAATGCACCACGGGTGCTGTATCTCTAACACCGCGGGTGCGGTATGGCTTCGGCCATTCCTTCAAAATTCTCATTTAAATGTCATGCATTCTTACGGCTTCAAGTCTAGCATCAATAACAACCGACAATTCTCGAGCCTTACAAAATCCGTAGAAATCGCTACACGAAAATCGGTATTGAAAATCCTACGAAGAATTGAATGGATACTCTTACTTGAATCAAAAACCTTGAGCTCTGATACCACTTGATGTGATCCCGACCTCGAGATCTCTGATTTTTCTCGATCTTTGAAACAAGTAATTGATAGGTGTGATAATCGCCTCTAGATCACGCGGTCTAGCAACAATTAATCAACGACAGAAACAATCGCGTTCAAGAGAACCTCCAAAGAACCCGCCCTTGGCAACCCTCGTGAAAATCGATCGACAAACGCCACAAAAGATAAACCTTTTGATAAGTTTGATTTGATACAACGCAAAAGTTATAACGAAACTTAAGCTTGTGTTGAGAGAATTCTCAAAGAAGTTTTTATAAACTCAATCAATGAACAAAAGTTGAATTGTTTACATGGTATTCTAGATTATATATAGATAACAAAATCCTAAATATAAAATTGCATATTTAAAGATATCAAATCTACTTGCCAAAATAACTAAAACTCTAAAGAAAGAAAAATCTTCTCTCCAATTCGTAAAGGACACGGACCCGGTGTAGAGGTCCGGAAGGGGGTCCGTGTAGGCACTAAATTTTCATGTCTCGAAAGTAGTGGACACGGACCCCGTGTACAGGTCCGTGCTCGGGTCCGTGTAGGCTCGGGATTTCTCTTCCTCAAGTGTAATGGACACGGACCCCGTGTACAGGTCCGTGTACACGTCCGTGTAGCCTCGGTCGACCAGAATGATGCTTGAATAAGTTTCTTTTGATCTCCAGACATACTCCCATGCATCACGAGCCCTTCTTCCTTGATCATCACTCCTTGTAATGCCTATTTGAACTTCCTTAGCCGTCCTTTGAACACCATGCCCGGCCAGATTCACATCACCCGTACTACTGGCAAATATGCCAATGCCGAGCTCGATTTCTGTAGATCTACATAATAAATAAGGAACCCCTATTCTCCTTTCTGTAACAATCTACTCATAGTCAAAGCAGATACTAAGGGAATTCGAGATCTGGAACCCTTACTGTAGAATTTCCACTCTTCTGTCATTTCGGGTCTGAATCTGACAATCTTGTGAAAACAATCTACGGTAGCTCTGTACTTAGTCAACACATCAATCCCGACAATACAATAAAAATCAGATAAACCAAGTACAATACAGTCTAAATCGATCTCATGCCCCTCAAACTGTAGTATACAGTGTCTAACTGAAGTCATAGATATCAGACCACTTCCCAACGGAGAAGAAATAAATATTACAGTAGACAATGACTCTACAGGCAATGCATGTGTCAATGCAAAACGTTCTGATATGAATGTATGTGATGCACCGGTATCTATCAATACATATGCAGGATATCCGCAAAGAAAACAGTTACCTGCAATCACATCGTCTGGCGCATCTTGTGCCTGCTCCTCTGTCAATGCAAACACCTGAGCCTGTTGTCTGGGAGGTTGGCTCACTGTCTGGCCACCTCTGGCTCTAGGCTGGGACTGTGTAGGCGTGGGCTGGAAGGAATGGATAGACGAAGCTTGCCTCTCGGGCTGAGTCACTGAGGCTAATGACCCTGCACTCTGAAATCTCTAGGCACCTTTTTGGGGACAACCTCTGGCAAAGTGTCCCGGCTGTCTACAATAATTACAGCGGCCCATGACTCCCTGACACTGCTCAGTGGCATGCCTACCTCCACAAGAACTGCAATACACACCTGCATAATCTAAACTCTGGCCAGGACCTCTCTGTCTTGACCCACTGGAGCTCGACGAACTGCTCCCTGCTCTCTTAAACTGCTTACCTGTAAGGCTCGAGAATTATCGGTATTATTGATGTGAGAATTGTAGAGATAAGAATGCATGAATTATGAAATTTTGAGCAGCAGGGCCGAAGCCCCACCGCACCCGCGGTACAGGAAGGACCGCACCCGCGGTGCCTTGATAGAGAATTGGTGAAATTGTGTGAACAGTCACCGCACCCGCGGTAATAACATGACCGCACCCGCGGTCATCGAATTTTGGAAAAATCATGGGGCTGCCGAGAGCATAGCGCACCCGCGCTCCCGAGTACACCGCACCCGCGGTCTTGCGTGTCAAGTGAAAAATAAACCACTTGCCGTTTTGACATGCATATATGATATGTGTCATCTTCCTCTTTTAGTTCAGAACCGGAGAGTCGAGGGAAGGCTTGGAAGAAAGCTTCATGTCCTTTTGATTTTCAACTTGTGCTTTTGAATAATTTTGTGTCCCGATTTTAATTCCGAGGTTAGATTTGTGTTCCTTGCATTTACGGCTACAAAGTGACGTACGTTTTATACATTTTCAGCATGGTTCGAAACATATGTGTTGGAGAATTTATGATTTTGTTGAAGATATGTGTTCTTGATAGTATGAGCTTGATATATTCACTACCGAATCGAATTATGGATGTCATATGCTATGGGTTCGATTCTCCAGCATGTATGGATCGAGTATATGCAGATTTCAGAATATATATGGATGTGTTGATGAGATTATGAGTTGATTGTGATTGAGTATGATGTTCTTGAGTTGACCAGTACCGAGAATTACGCTGTTATGCCGTCGATTTGTACCGAGATTTATTATTGATTTGCATATATGTTTCTTTGAGTTAGAGATTGATATGGTGTGTCTACACATTGCCATTTCAGAGTTGAAGGGACAGGTTGACATTTGATTCGAGATCTTGACAGACAGTGCGACAAGAAAGATATAATTCATGTGGTCACGGGATTGCACAACTCGATTCAGATTTGATACGAGTTTCCCTAAATCACATACTAGATTGTTATTACATTGATTATGTAATGTCTTGTTTATTGATTTATATTCGAGTCCTGAGATAGGAGATATTGACAGATTGCCAAAACTAGACGTTTCGGTGTATCGACGCATAGAAGCAGATTTGCTATATGTGTAGACCCTCGATACAGAGTTGACCAAAGTCTAGGAATAAGACGTACCGTTGCCCCGAGTGATTGGGTAGGTGACAGACCGTCTTATTCACACCGGGATCCCTAGATTAGAAACGAGTCGAGTCAAGATTTAAATGTTGAGTACAGATTTGTATTCTTCTACATGTTTAGATTTTATTCATGTTAATTGATATATGCTATGCTTTTGTACATGATTTATGACATTGCATGCATCCATGTTTTATACTGGGATATGTTCTCACCGGAGTTATCCGACTGTTGTCGTGTCTGTATGTGTGCATGGCAACAGGTGGGGCAGGATCAGGGTCACGACGAGGAAGAGAGAGTTGATAGCGTGGAGATCTCGGGCGTGGAAGATTCCTAGTGTTTCCTACTGGACTTGTAGCACTTATGTTTGTAGTTGTTATTGAACACTAGTGTATGTTTGTACGCACAGACTTGTATGTACATTACGTTGTTTAATTTCTATTGAGACATGTGATGCTTTCGTTAATACATTTGAATTAAAGTTAAAAGCAAATTTTTGACCCACATTTTCGAACAAAGATCCAATTAAATCCCAAAAGAATTGAGTTAGAGCCCGGGTCCCCACAACAGGTGGTATCAGAGCAGTAGGTTCTGTAGACTGAAATAGAATAGAATGAGCGGGGTAGATCGAGTTATCTTCCTTGCTTTTGAGATGCTAGCATGATTATTGCTTTCCCTATTATATGTTGTGTTGTATTATCTGAATTGATTTACAGCATTTCAAGCCTGAATCAGAACCGATTCTCGATCAGAGTCTATGATCAGAGGAGGGCTGAGACAGATGATATTAATTGTGTACTAATCAGTGTGATAATCAGATTTATGCCGCCTAGACATATACCACAGCCAGAGCAGGGTAGCACATCCGGTGTACAGATGGATGTCACCGCTACGCCGATGGAGACCTTATTGAAGAGATTTCAGTCTTTCCATCCGCCTACCCTGAAGGGCACAGAGAGTGCAGTAGAGTGCGAGAGTTGGCTTGATGATATCGAGATGTTGTTTGAGTCTTTGGCATATACTGATGAGCGACGTGTGAAACTAATAGGGCATCAGATGCAGGAGGTTGCCAAGAGCTGGTGGTTGACTTCGAAGAGAGCCTTGGAGCACCGAGGCATTGACATTACGTGGAAAGTCTTCAAGGATGAGTTCTATCAGCGCTTCTTCCCCGTTTCCTACCGAAAAGATAAAGGAGCTGAATTTGCGAATCTGAAGCAGGGACAGTGGAATATCGAGGAGTATGTTGCTAAATTTTCTGTATTGCTACGATTTGCACCGCATGTGGCCGGGAACGACGAGGCAGTGGCCGATCAGTTCATCAACGGGCTGAACCCCGATGTCTTTATCTTGGTGAACACGGGCCGGCCTAGTACTTTTTCAGAGGCATTGAACCGAGCGAAGGGAGCAGAGGCTTACTTGATCAGGCAGCGAGGGGCTTCCTACGGTGTTCAGGGGCAGAGACCGCCACAGCCTACTACCGTACAGTTTCCACCACTTCCTCCTCGTTTTGACAGTGGATCTAGTGGTAGTGGTAAGAAGGAATTTCTGAAGGCTAAAGACAAACAGTTTAAGAAATATGGGAGTAGTTCATCGAGTTCGAGTGGATCTCGACAGAGAGGTCAGGGGTCAGATTATAGTGGCGCATACTGTGGTTCGTGCGGAGGGCGACATGCGACGGAGCAGTGTCAAGGAGTTCTGGGACGCTGCAACATCTGTAGGCAACAGGGACATTTCGCCAGAGTTTGTCCCCAGAGAGGTGCACAACGATTCCAGAGCATCGGATCATCAGCACCAGCGCCACAGATGGAGAGACAGGCATCTTCTGTACACTCCTTCCAGCCACCCTCCACACAGACTCAGCAGAGACCAGGAGGTAGTCAGACGGTGAGTCAGCCTCCCCGACAGCAGGCACGTGTTTTTGCTCTGACAGAGGAGCAGGCGCAGGAGGCGCCAGATGACGTCATTGCAGGTAATTGTTTTCTTTGCGGTTATCCTGCATATGTGTTGATTGACACAGGTGCATCTCATACATTCATTTCTGAACATTTTGCATTGTGACATGCATTGCCTGTTGAGTCGATGTCTACGGTAGTGTCTATAGCTTCTCCGTTGGGGAGTGGGTTGATATCTGTGACTACTGTTAGACACTGTATGCTTCAGTTTGAGGGGCATGAGATTGATCTTGATTGTGTAGTACTTGGCTTAGCTGATTTTGATTGTATAGTTGGTATAGACATATTGACCAAGTACAGGGCCACTGTAGACTGTTTCCACGAGATTGTCAGATTCAGACCCGACATGACAGATGAGTGGAAATTCTACGGCAAGGGTTCCAGATCTCGGATTCCCTTAGTATCTGCTCTGACTATGAGTAGATTGCTTCAGAGAGGAGCAGAGGGCTTTCTCGTATATTCAGTAGATCTACTGAAGTCGAGTCCAGCATTGGCAGATTTGCCAGTGGTTTGCTAGTTTGCAGATGTTTTTCCTGATGAGATTCCAGGGTTGCCTCCGGTTCGAGAGGTTGATTTCAGCATAGATCTTATGCCCGGTTCTGTTCCTATTTCGAGAGCTCCGTATAGGATGGCACCGATAGAGCTGAAAAAGTTGAAAGCACAGTTAGAAGATCTTCTGTCCAAGGGATATATCAGACCCAGTGTATCTCCTTGGGGTGCTCCGGTGCTTTTTGTTAGAAAGAAAGATGGCTCGATTCGATTGTGTATTGATTACAGGCAGTTGAATAAGGCAACAGTGAAGAACAAGTATCCTTTGCCGCGCATCGACGACTTGTTTGATCAGCTACAGGGATCTTCTGTATACTCGAAGATCGATTTGAGATCAGGGTATCATCAGCTCCGAGTTAGAGACGTTGATATTCCGAAGACTGCATTCCGAACCAGGTATGGACATTACGAGTTTGTTGCTATGCCTTTCGGTTTGACGAATGCACCTGCGGTGTTTATGAGTTTGATGAACCGCATTTTTCAGAGATATTTAGATGATTTTGTGATTGTGTTTATTGACGATATTTTGGTGTATTCGAAGAATTTGACTGAGCATGCAGATCATCTGAGAATTGTACTGAAGACTTTAAGAAAAGAGCAGTTGTATGCCAAACTGTCCAAGTGTGAATTCTGGTTGCGACAGGTTGTCTTCTTGGGGCATATTATATCTGGAGATGGTATTGCGGTAGATCCGAGTAAAGTTGAGGCTGTTATCAGTTGGCCGAGACCGACTTCTGTGCCTGAGATACGCAGTTTCATGGGTTTAGCCGGGTATTATCGACGTTTTATTCGAGACTTCTCCAGTATAGCGAAGCCGATTACCCAGTTGACACAGAAGAACATGCCATTTGTGTGGTCGGAGGATTGTGAGGCCAGTTTTGTAGAGTTGAAGAAGAGGCTGACTAGTGCGCCTGTCTTGACGATTCCTTCAGGTACAGGTGAGTTCGTTGTATATTGTGATGCATCCCACAGAGGGCTAGGGTGTGTTCTTATGCAGCGAGGGCACGTGATAGCGTACGCCTCTAGACAGTTGAAGCCGCACTAGACCCATTATCCGATTCATGATCTTGAATTGGCGGCGATTGTATTTGCACTCAAAATCTGGCGTCATTATCTGTATGGCGAGAAATTTGAGATCTATTCCGATCATAAGAGCCTGAAATATCTCTTTTCTCAGTCAGAGTTCAACATAAGGCAGCGACGATGGCTTGATCTGCTGAAATATTTTGATTGCGAGATCAAATACCATCCAGGAAAGTCGAATGCAGCGGCAGACGCCTTAAGTCGAAAGGTATGTGCTCTTTCCTTGTCGACTGTAGGTGTATCGAATTTAGTAGAAGATTGTTGCTTGTCTGGATTGACATTTGATACAGAGAGTAGACCGTTACGACTTGCTGCGATTCAGATTGAGCCAGATCTGATTTTGAGGATCAAAGAAGCACAAAGAACTGATCCGAACGTTCAGAGATCGAGTGATATGGTCAGAACTAGACATATCTCAGAATATCAGGTTAGAGATTCTATTCTGTATGTGAATAACCGTCTAGTGGTGCCAGATGTTTCAGATTTGAGACGACAGATCATGTCAGAGGCACACTGTAGTCGGTTCAGCATTCATCCTGGAGGCAGAAAGATGTACAATGACTTGAAGACGCAATTCTGGTGGAAGCAGATGAAGACAGATATTGCAGAATTTGTGTCTAAATGTCTGAATTGCCAACAGGTGAAGGCAGAGAGGAAGAAGCCCGGAGGTTTACTTCAGAGTTTGTCTGTTCCTGAATGGAAATGGGACCACATTTCCATGGATTTCGTGACGAAGTTACCTCGATCATCCCGAGGCTGTGATTCGATATGGGTCATCATTGATAGATTGACCAAATCAGCTTGCTTTATTCTGTACAGAATGACCTATCGACACGATCAGATGGCAGAGTTGTATGTCAGAGAGGTCGTCAGATTGCATGGTGTGCCGAAGTCGATCGTATCAGATCGTGATCCACGATTCACTTCTCATTTTTGGCACAGTTTGCAGCAGGCTTTGGGTACGACTTTACACCTGAGCACTGCTTATCATCCCCAGACAGACGGACAGTCAGAACGGACTATCCAGACTTTAGAGGATATGTTGAGAGCTGTAGTACTAGATTTTGGTACTAGTTGGCAAGATTCATTGCCGTTGTGTGAGTTTTCATACAACAACAGTTATCAGACTAGCATTGAGATGGCACCGTTCGAAGCTTTATACGGAAAGAAGTGCAGATCTCCGTTGTACTGGGATGATATCTCTGAAGTACCAGAGTTGGGGCCTGATATGATTCGTGAGATGACCGAGAAAGTGAAGATCATTCAGAAGCGAATGAAAACGGCACAGGATAGGCAAGCGAAGTATGCCAATAGTCAGACGCAGACCGTTAGTATTTGAGCAGGGAGACAGAGTATTTTTGAAGATTTCACCTTTCAGAGGCGTTGTCAGATTTGGCAAGCGAGGGAAGTTGTCTCCTAGATACGTCGGTCCGTATGAGATCCTTGAGAAGATTGGCGATCGAGCTTACCGACTTGCTCTTCCTCCTTCACTGTCCGGTATACATGATGTTTTTCATGTATCGATGTTGCGCAGATACATGCCGGATGATTCTCATGTCATTCACACTGACGAAGCCGAGTTAGATCAGACTTTGAGCTATGTTGAGAGACCGATTACAGATTCTTGATCGGAAGGAGAAACAGCTTAGAACCAAGACTATTCCGCTTGTGAAGATCCAGTGGAGTCGTCATGGCATCGAGGAAGCAACTTGGGAGACAGAGTCTGAGATGAGACAGAGGCATCCCGAGCTATTCTGTATGATGTGAGTCTTTCTTCCCGCTTTGACTTTACTGTTTTGTGTATATTGGTGTGATTACTGGTTTACGAGTTCGAGGACGAACTCCTGTCTAAGAGGGGGAGAAATGTAAGGCTCGAGAATTATCGGTATTATTGATGTGGGAATTGTAGAGATAAGAATGCATGAATTATGAAATTTTGAGCAGCAGGGCCGAAGCCCCACCGCACCCGCGGTACAAGAAGGACCGCACCCGCGGTGCCTTGATAGAGAATTGGTGAAATTGTGCGAACAGTCACCGCACCCGCGGTAATAACATGACCGCACCCGCGGTCATCGAATTTTGGAAAAATCATGGGCTGCCGAGAGCATAGCGCACCCGCGCTCCCGAGTACACCGCACCCGCGGTCTTGCGTGTCAAGTGAAAAATAAACCACTTGCCCTTTTGCCATGCATATATGATATGTGTCATCTTCCTCTTTTAGTTCAGAACCGGAGAGTCGAGGGAAGGCTTGGAAGAAAGCTTCATGTCCTTTTGATTTTCAACTTGTGCTTTTGAATAATTTTGTGTCCCGATTTTAATTCCGAGGTTAGATTTGTGTTCCTTGCATTTACGGCTACAAAGTGACGTAAGTTTTATACATTTTCAGCATGGTTCGAAACATATGTGTTGGAGAATTTATGATTTTGTTGAAGATATGTGTTCTTGATAGTATGAGCTTGATATATTCACTACCGAATCGAATTATGGATGTCATATGCTATGGGTTCGATTCTCCAGCATGTATGGATCGAGTATATGCAGATTTCAGAATATATATGGATGTGTTGATGAGATTATGAGTTGATTGTGATTGAGTATGATGTTCTTGAGTTGACCGGTACCGAGAATTACGCTGTTATGCCGTCGATTTGTACCGAGATTTATTATTGATTTGCATATATGTTTCTTTGAGTTAGAGATTGATATGGTGTGTCTACACATTGCCATTTCAGAGTTGAAGGGACAGGTTGACATTTGATTCGAGATCTTGACAGATAGTGCGACAAGAAAGGTATAATTCATGTGGTCACGGGATTGCACAACTCGATTCAGATTTGATACGAGTTTCCCTAAATCACATACTAGATTGTTATTACATTGATTATGTAATGTCTTGTTTATTGATTTATATTCGAGTCCTGAGATAGGAGATATTGGCAGATTGCCAAAACTAGACGTTTCGGTGTATCGACGCATAGAAGCAGATTTGCTATATGTGTAGACCCTCGATACAGAGTTGACCGAAGTCTAGGAATAAGACGTACCGTTGCCCCGAGTGGTTGGGTAGGTGACAGACCGTCTTATTCACACCGGGATCCCTAGATTAGAAACGAGTCGAGTCAAGATTTAAATGTTAAGTACAGATTTGTATTCTTCTACATGTTTAGATTTTATTCATGTTAATTGATATATGCTATGCTTTTGTACATGATTTATGACATTGCATGCATCCATGTTTTATACTGGGATATGTTCTCACCGGAGTTATCCGGCTGTTGTCGGTCTGTATGTGTGCCTGGCAACAGGTGGGGCAGGATCAGGGTCACGACGAGGATGAGAGAGTTGAGTTGATAGCGTGGTGATGCCGGGCTGTAGTAGCAGATTACCCAGTAGTTTCTGTTTAGATTTGAACTACTTGTATTTGAGATTCGAACACTAGTTGTCATGATTGTACCAGCCTAGACAAGATATGTATGTACCATTTATGTTGTTTATTTCCGTTATACGACACTGTTATGCTTTATCTATTAAATTTGAATTAATTGTTTAAAGCAATTTTTGACCCAGATTTTCGAACCAAAAGATCCCAATTAAATCCCAAAAAGAATTGAGTTAGACAGCGCCTCAGAAAAAGTGTTGGGTCGCCCCGTGTTCACTAAGGTGAAAATATCCGGATTCAAACCATTTATGAATTGATCGACGACCGCCTCGTCATTCCCTGCTACATGTGGTGCAAATCGAAGCAAGGAAGAAAACTTGGCAACATACTCCTCTATGTTCCATTGCCCCTGTCTCAAGTTGGCGAACTCTGCCCCTTTATCTTTTCGGTATGACACTGGAACGAAACGTTGATAAAATTCATCTTTAAAGACTTTCCAAGTAATATCAATACCTCGATGTTCTAGGGCTCGTTTCGCCGTTAGCCACCAACTCTTGGCCACTTCTTGCAATTGATGCCCAATCAGCTTTACTCTACGTTCATCTGTATAGGCAAGTGATTCAAATAACATTTCTATATCATCCAGCCAGCTTTCGCAATCCGCTGCATTCTCAGTGCCTTTCAAAGTCGGGGGTCAGAACGACTGAAACTGCTTCAATAGAGTCTCCATAGGTGTGGCAGTCAATCCATCTGATGTACCTGATGTCCTCCCTGGTTCTGGCACTGAACCTGCAGCTTGTTGCGTTATCTTCTAGGCGGAATATCTGATTATCAAACAATTAGTACACAGGCTATACATCTGTCTCAGCCCTCCTCTAATCATATACCTCGATCCAGAACGGTTCTGATTCAGTCTTGGCCAATTATATGCGTAAATCATCAGCTACAATACAACACATAATAGGGAAAGCAATAAATCATGCTAGCACAGTAAATCAAGGAATATGACTCAATCTACCCCGTCCATTCTATTCTATCTCAATCTACAGAACCTACTGCTATGATACCACCTGTTGTGGGGACCCGGGCTCTAACTCAGTTATTTTCGGGATTAATCGGATCATTGTTCAAAAATACGGGTCAAACTTTTGCTTTTAACATTAGATCAAATGTATATAACTCAAGCAAAAGATAGTTCTATGTTTATTTCATTACCACAAACATAATATACATGTCTTGTTTCATCCATATTCTACAAACCAGTATCTAAATACAATACATGTCAAAAGTACAACTACTAGTTCATCTGCTGCGCCCGTGATCACCACGCTATGTCCATCTCTCATCTCTGTCGCGACCCTGATCCTGCCCCACCTGTTGTTATACACACATACAGACATAACAATAGCCGGAAACTCCGGTGAGAACAAATCCCAGTATAAAACATGTATGCATGCTAATACAAAATCATGAATCATGCATAACAGCAATAATAATGGGTTCCATAGTCTATGAAACCAATATATATAAGCATGCAATGCAATTCAAATCATGTCTTAACTCAACTCGACTCTACTCTAGGGATCCCGGTGGGAATAAGACGTCACTGTCTGTTACCTACTCTCCCAATCGGGGTAACTGTACGTCTTATTCCTAGACTTCGGTCGTGTCTGTATCGAATGTCTACAATCGGAGGAAGTCTGCTCCTATGCGTCGATACACCGAACGTCTAGTTTGACAAATCTGTCAATGACTCTCCTATCTCAATGCTTGAATATAAATCTATAGACAAAGCATGATCATATCAAGAGATTTGAATATAAATCTATAAACAAATCCAAATCATATCAAAGAGATAAACAATAAATCTAGTATGTGATTTTGTTGGGAAACTCAAATTGAATCTCATTTGAGTTGTGTCTTCCCAAACAAAACATGAATTATACCTTTCGTCGCACACTATCTGTCGATGTCGAAGTCTCAATGACGACTCGGTCAATATCAATCTGAAATGGCAATGTATAGATATAATCTATCAAAATACAATTCAAGTCAAGTCCTGTACAATTTATTATTCAGTCTCAATACAATTCGACAGCGTAACGGCATGAGTTCTCGATACCAATCAACTCAAATCTCAACATATATCAATACATTATAATTCTCAATTCAAAATCAACCTAATCTACTCATTAGCATCTCCAAATCTGCAGAATTTCGTACATACATCTACTGGAATTTCATATCAATAGCGTAACATATCTGTTCTTCGATTCGTTTACCATTCTACGATTCTCATAATCATGGAAACACATAATATAAATCAAGTTTGAGTTCTCCCAACACATATATTTCGAACCATGCTGAAAATGAACCAAACTTACATCCTCTTGTAGCCTTTGGATTGAGGAACAAGAATCTAACCTTAGATTAACTTTTTGACGAGTAAATCTTACACAATCAAATGGTTAGGATGGAAGGAAAGCTTGGAACCCTTTCCTTTTCTCGTTTTCAGCTGCTGAAAGTGTTAAAATAAAGACTCAGCACAATTCTATATATATACCATGCCATGTGTCAACTTGAGAAGCAAAGGTGGATTTTTCGCATGCAGCACCGCAAGTGCGCTCATTCTGGACCGCGGGTGCGCTCAAGCTTCGGCATCCATTTTATTTTCAAAAATTCAACGACCGCGGGTGCGGTGTATCGAGCACCGCGGTTGCGGTGTTGCTTCGTACCAAAATCCCTACCCTACTGGCCATCCACCGCGGGTGCACTCCCTCTGGACCGCGGGTGCGGTGACCCTACTGAAAAAATGGCCAACTTTCTGTCCATCAACCGCAGGTGCGGTATCTTCTTAGCGCGGGTGCGGTGTCAATTGTTCAACAAGCACACCCTACTTCCACTCAACCGCGGGTGCGGTACAACACAGGGCGCGGGGGCGGTCTCCCTTCAAGCAACATTTCATCTTTGCATTTTAATTATAAACAATCTAGGGCATTACAACTTACCTTGTCTTCATCCACTTGTATCCCCTGTGAGCTTACCACAAAACCAAGAAAGACAAGTGTGCTTGTACAAAAATCACATTTCTTTAGGTTAGCATATAGATTTTCAGCCCTTAGTGTGATTTGCATAAGTTTCAAGTTACCAACATGCTCATCCAAGTCTTTGCTATATACTAGGATATCATCAAAGTAAACAACAACAAATTTTCCTATGTATGCATGCAAGACATGGTTCATTAACCTCATAAAGGTGCTAGGAGCGTTAGTTAAGCCAAAAAGCATGACCATCCACTCATATAACCCGTACTTGGTTTTAAAAGCTGTTTTCCACTCATCACCTTCCCTCATCCTAATTGGGTGATAACCACTCTTCAAATCAATTTTGCTAAATATACAACAAGCACCATGCAATTCGTCTAACATATCATCTAGTCTAGGTATGAGATGCCTATACTTAATCGTTATGTTATTAAATGCCCTACAATCTACACACGTACGCCAAGAGCCATCCTTCTTAGGAACTAATAAAACAAGTACGGGACAAGGGGACATGGACTTACGCACAAAACCCCTATCTAACAACTCACTTACCTGCCGTTGAAGCTCCTTAGTCTCCTCCGGATTGCTTCTATAGGCTGGACGATTTGGCAATGCACTCCCAAGTACCAAATCAATTTCGTGTTCAATCACCCTCAATGGTGGTAGCCCTTGAGGTCGCTCCTCCGGAAATATATCATCAAATTCCTGCAAAAGTGAAACAACAATGCTTGGAAGGGACCCGGCTAAATCACTTGTGTTTAGGAGTATCTCCTTATAAACAATTAACACAAGTGGTTCATGTGTGTGCAACAATTGTTTCAACTCACCTTTTTGGGTCATATATGATTTCTTTTTGTCCTCTTTCCTCTCAATTTCTTTTCCCTCAATTTCTTTCCTCTCATTTTTCTTTTGCATTGTGGGGACCCGGACGCTAATCATTTTCTTAATCATCTTTTGGGATTTAATTCTCAATTAAGATAAACAGGGTCTAAAATTTTTTTCTTTTAACATATAAGGTGCAGAAGGTAATGGAATCAATCTAATATACAAATCAGTATAATAATACAAATCTTGTACAACATACTTCTAGATCAAACTAGTCTAAGGTTTGACTACTAAATTCAAGTATGAAACCAGTCTACAATAAGTCCGGAGTCACCACGCTAAACTCGTCTTCTCTCCTCATCATCTGAGCCCGATCTTGTCCCACCTGTTTTCATGCACACATACAAAACAAGACAACATCCGGATACTCTGGTGAGAATAAATCCCAGTATCAAACATGGTAAACATGCATATACATAAACATATCATGAAATATTCTATCATGAATAAAATTAAAGCAATAGATTTCATAATCTATGAAATCAAATCAAAATAAGCATGCAACTCAAATCAGCTAAACATGCTATTCACATTAAATCATAAAAACATGCTATCATAACTGAAAGCAATAAAAATGGGTTTCATAGTCTATGAAACCACATCCATAAACGCATGCAGTTCTAGTCAAATCATGTCTAGACTCGACTCAACTATAACTCTAGGGATCCCGGTGTGAATAAGACGTCACTGATCTGCCACCTACCCTCCCAATCGAGGTGTCGTACGTCTTATTCCTAGACTTCGGTCTGATCTGTATCGACATCTACAATAGGGGAGGTGATCTTCCCCTAAGCTGCGATATCACCGAACGTCTAGAAGTCTGACTGTTCCGTCAAGACTTTCCGATCTTATATGCAATTAATATCGATCTATAAACAAGGCATACTCATTTCAAAGGATATGAATATAACATCTATAAACACATCATAATCATATCATAAAATAAACAACAATAATTCTAGTATGTGCTTTTATTGGGAAACTCAAATGAGATCTCAATTGAGTTGTATCTTCCCGAATATCACATGAATTATACCTTTGTCGTCCCTGTCAGACGAAGACGATGACCTGTATTCAAATCTGTCCATATCAAATCTGAAATGACAATATCGAATACGCTATGTCAGTAAATAATTCAATACACAATCTGTTCTGATCAATACTCAACTCAGTACATAATCTGATCAATATCTGAACAAGACACAATTCAATTCATATCATTGACATCACAATATAATCGAAATCATATCTGAATCTGATTAATCTAAATCAACTGATGTTTCGACGGCATAACAATACAATCTGAATAACCTCGTCAATCTCAACATCACAGATATAATACTATAACTCATAATCAATACTGATATTACTCGTAATCTCAATGATAACACAAATTTGATATCGAAATCGTAGTCAATATTTTTCGAAAATCATAATAATTGCATAACCATGTCTATTCTGAAATCTGACTTCAATTATACAATATATACGGTAGTAGAAACACCAAATCTGAATCATATTCGATTCTAGCAACATCATATTTTTCAAAACATCTCAAAACGTAACAAAAATTACGTCCTTTTGTAGCTTGAGTCAAGAGGAGCACGATACTGCGTTCGGATTCAAATTCTGGTACACGGATTCTTCGTAAATTGAATTCTAAACTCAAGAGTCCAAGGTACTTCCCCCAACTCTCGATTTTTCCTCTGCATCAGTGAATAATAACCGAGCTCCACATATATATCCATGCAATAACATAAAACGTGACATAACTCTTTGTACTGCACGTCGCACCGCGGGTGCGCTATGCGTGCTGATCCTCATCCAAAATTTCCCGAAGCTTGACCGCGGGTGCTCTTGGTTCTAGACCGCGGGTGCGGTCACCCTACTGTAACTGCACCGCGGTTGCGGTCTTAGTTGCACCGCGGGTGCGGTGTGGCTTCGGCCTTTCTTGCAAAAATCCACAATTGCATGACCGCGGGTGCACTCCTGTTCTGGGCGCGGGTGCGGTCTTGCAAAACCCAAATTTCTCATGTCTTTTCTTCCTTCATTGCATGTCACACATTCTCATATCTTCCGAGTATCACATTAATGAAGATTAATAATCTTGGTTTATCAATTCTATAATTCTTGGGCATTACATGCATGGAAATCTTACTCTTTTTATCACTCTTTTTTTCAGCCATTTCATTTTTATTTTCAAAGGCCACCTCACTTTTTGATTCACTCTTTTTTACGGCCTCATCTCCCTTCTTTTTTTTTTCAATTGGTCCTCCAACACTTGCTTTGGGGACAAAGGAAGTAATACAATGGACTCCTTCAATACAAATGAGTACTTATTCTTGAACCCATCATGTGTCACCCGCCTATCATATTTCCAAGGTCTACCCAAAAAGATATGACATGCATGCATGGGTACCACATCACACAAGATCTCATCCACATACTTCCCAATATAAAAGGAATCCAACACTTGTTTGTTCACCTTCACCTCCGCACAATCGTTCAACCATTGAAGCCTACATAGTTGAGGATGCTTTAATGTAGGTAAACCCAATTTTTCCACCATCTCACTACTAGCCACATTGGTACAACTCCCCCCATCTATGATTAAATTGCAAACCCTTTGGTTTACAAAACACTTAGTGTGGAACAAGTTCTCTCTTTGGTTAGTATCCTCCGCCTTGACTTGAGCACTCATGGTTCAACTAGTCACTAATGCTTCACCTACAACCGCCTCATACCCCTCATCAGAATCCTCTAGCGCAGGCATCTCATCATCATCATCACCCTCACTATGCGACTCATACTCACCATAATCATTTAAAATCATCACTCTTTTATTTGGACATTCACTAGCAATATGACCCAACCTTTGACACCTAAAACATCTAGTATCTCTAGCTCGAGTAAGAGGAGTTTCAGATTTACCTTGCACTACTTGTTTAGGCGTCTCTTGTTTTGTCTCAACCTTGGGCTTGGTCATCAACTTGCTTTCATCACGTTTTGCCCCATTTGGTCGCCACAAAGTTGACGAACTCCCAATTTGATTGGTGTGGACAACTCCTCGCCTCTTGAGTTGTTGCTCCACCTTACGGCCATTTGCACAATTTCGTCTAGATCCAAGTCGTGCCTAAGCTCCACTTGATCTTTTATCTCCCTGTTCAAACCAAAAAGAAAACGTGCCATGGTAGCCCCACTATTGATGCGAACACGGATGGTCAAGCCCCAAGGAAGGCGTGGGACCCTTTAGAGTTGTCGAAGGGACCAATTACGAGGGGACGATTGAAGAAGTTGAAGGAAGCGTTGCACGGACTTATGAGCAATGAAGAAGGACTTACAAGCAAGGGGCAGAGTGCTGAAGGGTTTGTGGTGCATGGGTTTGAGTTCGGAAGTCATAGGAACACCATTCAAGTGATGAACGAAGAAAAGTGTCAGAATGCTCCGCGCCCGAGCGGTAAAACACTACCGCCCGAGTGCCAGATGTACTGTCCAATGCGTTATTTCCAGAACACTCGGCGCCCGAGCGGCCACATCCTACTGCCCGAGCGCGAGTAGTCCAGAACCCTTGGCGCTCGAGCGGTAATATTTAACCCCCCGAGCGCGAGTAAGTTTCGGGAAGAATCCTAGTTTCCTAGTTAGAGTTTTAATTATTATGGCAACTAGATTTTTTTTTATCTTTTGATATATAAATATATTTTGCACGAAATTTTGGACACAATTCAGATTTTATTATTGAGTTTATCAACTTTTGAGAATTTTCTCTCAAGCTTCTCAAGGCTCTTGCTTTGTCAACCCAAAATCAAACTTATCAAAGTTTTTAACTTTGTGGCGTTTGTCGATCGTTCATGCGCGGATTGTCAAAGACGAGTTCTTTGAAGGTTCGTTTGAGTTTGCGGTTATTTATTTTGTGATTGTTTTTTGCTAAACTCTTCGTAGTTTAGAGGTGAAAATCACGTCGTACTTGTTTCAAAAGATCGGGACAACACAACGATTCTTTGTTCGTTATTGAATAGAGGGCGCGGTTCGATTTTAATCGTGTTTTCTATTTATTTGTACTAACATTCACAGAGCTCAGGTTCATTGAATTCAGGTAAGTATCTTGTTATTCAATTGTCAGATCTGTTATTTCTTCGTCGTTTCCAGATCTGTTTTCTTTTATCGTTCTTCGTCTCTTCGTGAATCTGTGATTCTCGAAGAAAAGTTGATTTTTTGTATTTTTTTTGGTGATTTTCGAGCAAGTACTCAGCCAAAAAAAATAAATACAAAAATTCCGAAAATTCACCATTAATTCTTTTTGATATCTTGTTCTACTTCCTTTAGAGAGTCGTAATCAATTGCCTCCCACAGTCAAAAAAAAATTATTTATCTTCAAATTGTTTGTCTACGCAATCTAAGTGAGTCGATCACAATTGTTCACAAGTTGAACTTGATTGTTTGATATACAAATAAAAATCTTGAGCACACTTTCGAGAATACTATCACATTTGAGTAAAATTACTTGAGTGCGAGTGAATTTTCTTTCGAGTGACTAGTGAGTATTTGTTTTGAGCAAAAAAATTGAGAGAAAAGACGAGTGAATTTCTTTGGAGTGACCGTGAGCATTTGGGTGAGGATTATTTTGTTTCTACTAACGTTTTCTTGCAGGTACAAGTTTGAAATTAGATGGAGAGGGAGGTATGAGATAGTTCGAACCCAGGGTTGTCTAAGGTTCAAATGGAGGCGTTGTTTGGGCATTTTAGTAGGATGATGAGGAGTGAATTAGAGCCCTTGCATGAGAGGTTGGATAAGCTTGAAGTTGGTACTAGTGGGGGTAAGGCTAAGTCTAAAGATTTGGGTAGAGGAGGAATATGCTTTGGGAGGAGAGGAGAGTCAAAATGAAAATTGGGGCAGGAATGGAAGAGGTAGAGGATTCGGTAGAGGAAGAAGAGAAGCCATACGGGGTAGATATGATGGGAGTAGGGAAGATGGTAACATGGGTAGCATTAAGATGAAAATTCCATCGTTCCATGGGAATTTTGACCCGGAGGCGTACTTAGAGTGGGAAAAGAGGGTATAGTTTGTGTTTGAGTGTCACCACTACTCCGAACAAAAGAAGGTGAGGTTGGCGGTGGTGGATTTCTTAGACTATACTCTCATTTGGTGGGATCAACTAGTGACCACTGGGAGGAGGTATAATGGGAGACCCATTGAATCTTGGGATGAGATGAAGAGGGTCATGAGGAAAAGGTTTGTGCCTAATCACTACTATAGGGAGATGTTTAAGAGGCTACAAACTTTGAGGCAAGGGTTGAAGAGTGTTGAGGACTACTATAAGGAGATGGAGGTAGTCATGATCAGGGCAAATATTGAGGAGGATAGTGAGGCGACCATGGCTCGTTTTCTTTGTGGTTTGAACAGGGAAATTCAAGATCAAGTGGAGCTTCGACACTACTTGGATCTAGACGAGATGGTGCAAATGTCCATTAAAGTGGAATAACAACTCAAAAGGCATGGAGTTGGCCGCAGCAACCAAACTGGGGGTTCATCATCTTCTTGGAGGGAAAGTGTGGTGAAACGTGAGGAGAGTAAACTGGTGGCCAAGCCCAAATTTAAGACCAAACCAGAGGCGCCTAAGCAAGGAGTGCAAGATACTAGTGACTAGGCGTATCATGAGTGCCCAAATATTGCTAGTGAATGTCCAAATAAAAGAGTGATGATTTTGAATGAATATGGTGAGTATGAGTCTCAAAGTGAGGGGGAAGACGATGATGATGAGATGCCTGTGTTAGAGGATCCCGATGAGGGATATGGGGCGGTTGTAGGTGAAGCACTAGTGACTAGGCGTATCATGAGTGCCCAAGTCAAGGAGGAGATTAACCAAAGGGAAAACTTGTTCCATACTAGGTGTTTTGTAAGTCAAAAGGTTTGCAATTTAATCATAGATGGTGGGAGTTGTACCAATGTGGATAGTAGTGAGATGGTGGAAAAATTGGGTTTACCTACATTAAAGCATCCCCAACCATATAGGCTTCAATGGTTGAACGATTGTGCGGAGGTGAAGGTGAACAAACAAGTGTTTGTGTCTTTTTCTATTGGGAAGTATGTGGATGAGGTTTTGTGTGATGTGATACCCATGCATGCATGTCATATCTTTTTGGGTAGACCTTGGCAATATGATAGGCGGGTGAAACATGATGGGTACAAGAATAGGTATTCATTTATGATGAAGAAAGATTCCATTGTCCCCAAAGCAAGCGTTGGAGGACCATTTGAAAAAAAAGAAAAGAGATGAGGCCGAAAAAAAGAGTGAACTAAAAAGTGAGATGGCCATTGAAAACAAAAATGAGGTGGCTGAAAAAAGGAGTGATAAAAAGAGTGAGATAGCCATACAAAAGAAAAATGAGAGGAAAGAAAATGAGAGGAAAGAGGCCAAAAAGAAATCATATATGACCCAAAAAAGTGAGTTGAAACACTTGTTGCACACACATGAACCACTTGTGTTGATTCATTATAATGAGATCCTCTTTAACACAAGTGATATAGCCGGGTCCCTTCCGAGCATTGTTGTTTCACTATTGTAGGAATTTTATGATATATTTCCGGAGGAGCTACCTCAAGGACTACTGCCTTTGAGGGGGATTGAACACCAAATTGATTTGGTGCCCGAGAGTGCATTGCAAAATCGTCCAGCTTATAGGAGCAATCCGGAGGAGACGAAAGAGCTTCAACGGCAGGTAAGTGAGTTGTTAGTTAGGGGTTTTGAAAGGGGATCGGTTACGGTGATCTGAAGCGCAACGGAAGTTAAAAATTTGAATTTTTCATACAATAAATTCGGCCACCCCTATTCTTGTGTAGCAAATACAATAAAACACAAAAATGACATTCATAGTGTGTTTAGAATTTTACATATCAACCTCTTGAGGTTGATGATGGCTCCAACCAAGGTATAAACAACTTGGCTCTTGAAAAGGATGACAATCTACAAGCTTCCTCCTTACTCCAAATTAGGCCCACCACCAACTAGGTAGATCCCCTCAAATTTTGCACTAGAAAAATAGGAGGATTATTCAAAGAGAAGTATTTTTCATTCCTCAACACTTGAAGAAGAAAAATGAGAGAAAAACTTGGAGAGAATTGAGGGGGAGAGTTCGGCCATTGTGGATGCAAGAATAGGGAAGGGAGACTTGTCTTGGTAGTGGAAAAAGTAGAAATCACTTTTTGCATACCATGCCTTGAAAACTCAAAAAGTAGTCTCCCAACCTTTCACCTCCCATGCATGCATATTATATGGTTTTTAACAAATTAAAAACCATGGACTAAATTTAATTATCTCAAACATATTTGAGACTAATTAAACATTACTTGAATTTACTCAAGTTCCCCTAGTTAAATAATTATTTAAATTGAGCTCTACAAAACTCAATATGATTTAATTAATTCAACACTTGAATTAATTTAATTATTTGGACTCTACTAGGTCCACTAGTGTTTAATTAATTCAACACTTGAATTAATTTAATTTAGTCCATAATAATGTTTATGAAAATCACAATTTTCAAATACATTATTTACTTGGCCAAATTTTAATTTAGGAACACTTCCATAAATTAAAATTTACATTTCTCTCATAGAAGTCATACTTCTATTTTTCCTTATACCTATAAACTCATTTATAAGCCGTTCAACACATTGAACTATTTTCTCCTTTATAGAAGTCATACTTCTAATTTCTTACGCTTATAAACTTCTTTATAAGCCGTTCAACACATTGAACTATTTTACTTCTCAATGGGATCTAAAAAGCTAGTACTTGTGTGGCCCTCAATGGTTCACTGATATAACTAGCCAGGGGTTCACATCTCTATGTGATTCGGACTAAACATGTCCTTATCAGAGCATACCCCAATTGCTCCATTCTTACTTATCAACACCTTGATAAGAAGAACGTCAGAACTCAAGTCTGATAGTACCCAACCAATCATGTTAAACGCCTAGCAGCATCGCTTACATGATTCCCTAGGTATCAAATGATAGTTCCTGCAAGAACCATTCCATTATGGTTAGCGTACAGTACGGTCCCTTCAACTCATATATCCCGACCGATTCGACAACCATTGGTATATCGAGAGTTGTCAATGAATCGATACTATGTGTCATGTCGTAGTTGCATCAATGGTGTAATCTATGAAACCTTTTTCATAATTACAACCATACTCTGGCCAGAGATTTCAACCTACATACACATGATAACACATAGGATATCCATACCCGAAGGTAAGCGGTGAATCCCCGACTACAATGCATCGACTCCTATATGTTTCGACATGACACCCAACCTTGCCACTTGATGACCCCATAAGATTCGGTAAACAAGTCAAAGTTAAATGCTAGCACATAGAGTCTCAATGTTGTCCCGGGTCATAAGGACTAATGGTGTACAACTATAAACTAGGACGTTTCCACTCAATAAGTGAGAACCACTTGGAAAGTCCTTTAATGGAGGGTTGTTCGGTGCACTCTACCAGGAGCACCTATCTGCATGCTCGTACATCACAATGTCCCCTACCAATGAAACATGGTACTCACATCGCAGATACTAGTCTCTAAATCGAGCGGCCTATATCCTTCTTAGTGGTGGCTGAATCGACTAGGAACCGTTTAGAATATACAGTATTACAAATATGAGTTTCATGATACTCATCATATGAGCATCTCATATTCTTTCTACTATTTGTATATTCAAGGGCTTTATCTATGCAACTAGCATGGGTATACAGATAAAGATGTGCCATAATAATAATCTCAAACATTATTAAAATAAAGATTGCTTATACATAGAGTTTCATTGTGAACACTCGGGCAACACTTGGCTCGACGAGCACCTACTCTAACAATCTCCCACTTGCACTAGAGCCAACTACCCGTATGCTTCAAACCCATTGATTCGCGATGCATCTCGAATAATGGTCCAGGTAAAGGCTTAGCTAGTGGATCAACAACATTGTCTGCGGAGCCGACTGTGTCAATCGACACTTCTCCTTTTCCCACAATCTCTCACAGGATGTGGTACTTTCTCAATACATGTTTGGATGTCTGATGAGACAGGCTCCTTTGCTTGAGCTATAGCTCCCGTGTTGTCACACAACACCGGGACAGGAGCAACTCCATTAGGAATGACGCCCAACTCTTGGACGAAATTCCTTATCCAAACAGCCTCCCTTGCTGCATCCAATGCAGCAATGTATTCGGCCTCTGTGCTGGAATCCGCAGTATTGTCTTGCTTGGAACTCTTCCAAGAGACAGCAGCACCATTGAGCATGAATACAAACCTAGAGGTTGACTTCGAGTCATCGATATCGCTTTGTAAGCTAGAGTCAGTATAGCCTTCAAATTTCAGTTCTCCACCCCCATAGACCAAGAACAATTTATTGGTCCTTCTCAAATACTTGAGGATGTCTTTCACAACTTTCAGGTGTGGAAGACCAGGGTTCTATTGATATCTACTCACTACACTTAGTGCGAAAACCACTGTCAAGACGTGTAGATATCATCTCATACATGATGCTACCAATCGTAGATGTATAAGAAATTGCTGTCATCGCCGCTATCTCTGAATCAGTCTTGAGAGACATAGACTTGGATAGGGACACGCCATGACACATTGGTAGGTTTCCTCTCTTGGACTCACCCATCGAGAACCGCTTCACGATGGTATCAATGTATGTGGACTGGGTGAGATCAAGCAATCTTTTCGATCTATCTCTATAGATCTGTATTCCAATACAAAAGATGCTTCACCCAAGTCCTGCATCGAGAACTTACTCGCTAACCATATCTTAGTCGATTGCAACATTCCTACATCATTCCCAATGAGTAGAATGTCATCAACATACAACACCAGGAATGTCACAGCACTCCCACTGACCTTCTTATACACACAGGGTTCCTCAGGATTCTTAGCAAAACCAAACTCTTTGATTGTATTATCGAATCTGAGGTTCCAACTCCCAGATGCCTGCTTTAGACCATAAATAGATCTCTGAAGTTTGCATACCATATGCTCACTTCCGATAGATGTAAACTTTTCAGGTTGAGACATGTAAATCACTTTCTTAAAATCCCCATTAAGAAAGACTGTCTTGAAATCCATCTGCCATATCTCATAGTCATACCTATGCAGCTATGGCTGGCTATATCCTTATAGACTTGAACATTGCAACTGGTCAAAAGGTTTCCTCAAAGTCAACTCCTTGTATTTGAGTACATCATTTTGCCACCAATCGCGCCTTGAAGGTCAATACCTTCCCATCCGCCCCAAGTCCCTATGGGAACCGTTCCCTCAGGTGGATCTATAAGATCCCACACTTGGTTTGAATGCATGGAATTCATCTCAGATTCCATAGCTTCAAGCCATTTGGATGAATCGGCATCAGATAACGCTTTCTTGAAGGTCCTTGGATCACATCCATGGTTAGGCTCATCATGGCCCTCTTCAAGAAGCTGACCATACCTCATAGGTGGTCTCGAGACTCTCTGGGATCTTCTAGGAGCTTGTATCTTCTCACTTGGCTCTTCGGGTGTGGGTTCTACAATTGTGGGTGTCTCTCGAACCTCTTCGAGTTCTATCATCTCCCTTTTTTCTATCCAATAGAAACTCCTTTTTCAAATAAAAAGGTCGCATTCCTAGAAACAAACACTTATGTTTCTTGGGGATGATAGAAGTAGTATCCAATCGAATTCATTGGATATCCCACAAAGTAGCATAAAATAAATCGACTATTCAATTTATCTCCCACTACCTGCTTCATAAGCAGGGCACCCCCATATTCTAAGATAAGAATACTTATGAGGCTTACCCATCCATATCTCATATGGTGTTTGCCTTTGAATGGACATTTAGTGGAATATCTTTTAATTTTAAGTTATAGAGATCTTTTTCAAGTTCTCAAGTACCAATTAAACATTCATTCTTGTAAATGTTGCAAAAATCTTTGCTAAATAGACAAGAATATCCATCTTTATCACAATAGAAATGGAAATAATGTTTTTCACCAAAAAGGTACAAACAAAACATCTCTTAAAAATTAACTTAAAATCATTGTTCAACAATAAGTAAACATTTCTTAAGGTCTTGGCAGCAACTCTTGCTCCATTGCCCATCCTCAAGAAGGTCACACCTTCCCTAAGCTTCCTACTTCTTCCCATCACCTGCAACACATTACAGAGATGTGATCAACATTTGGTATTTAATACCCAAGAAGAAGAGTTAACTGAAATGTTTACTTCAATGTAGAACATACCATTTCCAGAACTTTTCTGGGCAAGATATTCTTTGCAATTACGCCTCCAATGTCCAGGCTTCTTGCAGTGAGGACAAACATCAGCAGTCTTGTCAGCCTTAACTGGTGTGGCTGCCATAACAGGATTCGGAGATTGCCTCATCAAGGGCACGTTCTTCTTGGGACGTTGGAAAGAACTCTTCTTTCCCTTCCCATGTGGATCAATCTTCGTACCAGATGAAGAACCCACATAAAGAACCAACTTCTCTTTCTTGATGGTGGACTCAAAAGTCACAAGCATGTTCACCAACTCCTCAAGGGTCGGTTCCATCTTGTTCATGTTGAAGTTCACCAGAAAAGGATCAAATGAGCTAGGCAGCGATAAGAGCAACACGTCGGTGGTCAACTCCGAAGGCAAGATCAGATCCATGCCAACGAGCTTGTCCACGAGCCCGATCATCTTTAGGCCATTCTCTTGGACCGAGGCCCCATCTCGCATGCGCAAAGTGATCAGCTCCTTGACGGTAGCATGCCTAAGAGGCCGTGTTTGCTCACCAAAGAGCTCCTTGAGATGCAAATGAATGTCAGCAGCACTCTTTGCACCCTCAAAACGCCTCTGCAGCTCATCATTCATAGAAGTCAGCATATAACACCTGGCTATCAAGTCATGGTCACACCATTCCTTGTAAGTTTGCAATTCCTCAGGAGTGCAGTCAGCCGGAGCCTCAACAGGGGGCGACTAAGTCAGTGTATATGCTACTTTTTCCGAATTCAAGACGATTTTCAGGTTTCTTAGCCAAGTGAGGTAATTAGGTCCAGTTAATATGTGTTTGTCGAGTATTACAGATATCGGATTGCGCATCGAAGACATTGTCAATTTGTACTGAAAAGTAAAACTGATAAATGTTGATGGCTATTTTAAAATATTTAGTAAGATATAATGTGACACCTTGACCCGTTACAATTAAAAATACAGCGGAAATTAAAATTTTCAATTGAAGGATGGAAGGATTACAATTTCATAAAATAAAATCATTTACAAAATATTTGCAACCAAAATAAATACATGATCATTCAAATGACATAACAAAAATACAAAATATCATTCCTATGATCATGTCCAAAAATGTCATCCTTCCAACTTCGTATGCATATGACTTCGGGCCACAATCACAGTCCTGGTCCGTCGCTCTTAGCTGCATCACATGAAATAACTGAAATGAGTATAAAACTCAGCAAGTGGAACTCTTACATAACAATAGACATAGCATACTCTGTAAAACATGGCTTTAAAACATTGAATACCATCAATCTATGAATCATAAATAACATAGCAATAACAATAACAAGAACACATTAAAACGTTTGAAATACAATACATATACATCATGTGAGCACAAGGGATGAAATTCCACTTACAAACCACAAGAACACTTCAATCTAAGCTCTTGATACACCACCTACAACAATAATCCATAAATAACACCATCATCAACTCAATAACCAAGAACATAAGCCAAATAATCCATTAAACCAACTCAAACAACAATCCCATATCATCTCTTCTCCAAAGCCAAGAAATAAAACAACCAAAAGCGTACCTTAGCTTCTTAGAGTAACAAGGAACCTCGATCTCAACTCGGAAATCCAACTAGAAGCTTGAATCAAAGATGGGAAGTGAAAGAAATAAGAGAAAACCCTTGTCTTCCAAGAGAAAATCGAGATGGAGAAGAAAAGAAAGGGAAAAAGTGAAGTCAACTTATCCAAAAAGCACTTTAAATCTCGACCATACCTCTACTGTTCATCACCACGGGTGCGCTACTCTTGTACCGCGGGTGCGGTAAGCTCACGGCACTCCACCAAAAATTCTGAAATCGATGACCGCGGGTGCGGTCCTGCAATTACCGCGGGTGCGGTCTACACCGCGTGTGGGGACCCGGGCTCTAATTCTTTTTCTTGGGATTAAATGGATTGTTATTAAAAACGTGGGTCAAATTTTTGCTTTTTACAATAAATCAAATGTAACTAAACAAACATAATTCTTAGTTTAACTTACAATATAAACATGAAGTACAAGTCTTGTTCTTACAACTAGTGTTCAATACCATCTATAAACAAACGGTAGTACAAGTCTAACAAAAGAACCACTAGTCCTCTGCTGCGCCCGAGATCACCACGCTATCACGATCATCTCTGTCTCGACCCAGATCCTGCCCCACCTGTTGTTATGCACACATACAGGCATAACAACAGCCGAAAAACCGGTGAGAACAATCCCAGTATAAACATGTAACATGCATATAAACAATCAAACATGAAACATGCTGATATGAATGTCATTCATATAAAATCATACAATGTGAATCTAATCATGTCTAGACTCGACTCGACTAGAACTCTAGGGATCCCGTTGTGAATAAGACGTCACTGGCTATCACCTACCCTACCAATCGGGGTGCTGTACGTCTTATTCCTAGACTTCGGCCTGATCTGTATCCGCGTCTACAATAGGAGTTCCAGACTGCCCTATCTTAATGCATGAATACAAAATCTGTAAGCAAGCATAATGTAATGCTACACGATCTGTAAACAAAGCATAGCAAGATCTGCATACAAATTCTATAACAATCATAATCATATCAAGGTATGAACAATAAAACAAGTATGTGATTTTGGTTGGGAAACTCAAATGTGATCTTATTTGAGTCATGATTCCCCAAACAAAACATGTACTATACCTTTCGTCGTAGAATCGCTGTCACGATCGCCAATACGAATCTGAAATGGAAATGTTGATATAAACTCTATCAATTCCTAATCTAATCAACACATATCCAAGTCACTACGTGATCTCAAAACAATCTGACGGCATAACGACGTAATTCCCGATACCGGTCAATCAAATTCTCAACAGATATCAACATAGATTAATATCCAATCTCCACAATCAATAATCGATCTCATAAATACATTATACTCTCCCAAATCTGCACATAACTCAAGTTATACAACTAAAATTCTATTACAATAGCATATGACATCCGTTTTTCAATCCGGTTTCGATTCTATAGTCCTCAACTTAACAAGAACACATAATCTAGTGTAATTCATAATTTCCCCAATCCATATATTCAAAACATGCTGGAATCAAAGAAAACTTACGTAACCTTGCAGCTAATACGGAGAGGAGTTCGAAACCGAAGTCGGATCAAAGTTTGGATAGTTAAATCTTATACAATCACAATGTAAAGGTGTTTAAGAAAGAAAGCTTTCCTCCTCAGCAACCTGCCGATTCTTCTGTTGAATGAGGAGAATTCGTGCCACCTTATATATATATCTTGCATGCCTAACACACATGGCTCATCCTTTGCATTACACGTCTCGCGCATATGCGCGGCATTACTCGCGCATATGCGCCGAACCTACTGTCTCGGCAGATTTAGCACTCGCGCATATGCGCCACTAACTCGCGCATATGCGCCAATGGTTCTGGACGCTCCGCGCATATGCGCCACTACTCTCGCGCATATGCGCCAAGGCTGCTGTACATGTCGCGCATATGCGCCACTCTTTCCGCGCATATGCGCCAATGCTACTGGAATTCTCATGCATATGCACGCATTCCTTCGCGCATATGCGCCATAGCTTCGGCCTTACTTATTCTTTTGACTATCTTTCACATCTTTATTATACATTTCCCTTTCTTTTCTAGTCCAATGAAATACATCTACAATCATCTTAATTATCAACGAATCCATCTGATTATGATAACTAAATCTTCGAGCCTTACACCGCGGGTGCGGTACTAACATCACCGCGGGTGCGGTGTCACTACGGGAAAAACACCAAAATCCAACAATTACGACCGCGGGTGCGGTCCTTACACTGAGCGCGGGTGCGGTCTGGTCACGGCCAAGACAAAATCTAAGGCAACTAAAATCGAACCAAAACACTGAAACAACGCAACAACCAACAACTAACAACATCAAAACCACCAAGCAACTATAACCAATCATACTATGGCCCATAATCACAACTCTTAACATCACAACTAAACTCAAACTTAATCAATAAATCTATAACATACGAAAACTTAAACCGTACTGTACACCGGGCTCGGCTATTAAAATCTCTCCTCCTTAGAGGAATTTCGTCCTCGAAATTGACGTCACTGCACGAACAACTCAGGATACTTCTCTCTCACCTCATCCTCCGGTTCCCATGTAGCCTCTTCGATCAAATGGTTCCTCCAAAGAACTTTGACGATGCCGATCTCTTTGCTCCTCAAAACTTTAACTTTGCGGTCCAGAATCTGAACCGGAATCTCTTGGTACGTCAAATTCGGCGTCAAGTCCAATGGCTCGTGGCGAAGAACATGGGAAGGATTCGCAATATACTTCCTGAGCATCGATACGTGAAAAACATTATGGACTCTGTCAAGATCTGGCGGTAGGGCTAACCTGTAGGCTCGATCACCAACTCTGTCCAATATCTCGAATGGAACAATAAACCTTGGACTCAACTTACCCTTCTTGCCAAACCGCATCAAACCCTTGAGAGGTGCTATCTTCAGGAACACGTGATCGCCAACCTCAAACTGCAAAGGTCTACGACGAACATCTGCATAACTCTTCTGTCTCGACTGCGCAGTCTTCATCCTCTCTCGGATAACAGAAACAACATCGGCCGTCTGTTGGACCAACTCTGGTCCCAACATCTTCCTCTCACCAACCTCATCCCAATACAAAGGAGATCTACACTTCATGCCATAAAGTGCCTCATACGGTACCATCCCAATCGTCGCTTGGTAGCTATTGTTGTACGTGAACTCAACAAGAGGCAACTTAGAATCCCAGCTACTAGAATAATCAATAGTGCAAGCTCTGAGCATATCCTCAAGATTCTGAATGACTCTCTCTGATTGACCGTCGCTCTGAGGGTGATAAGCTGTACTGAACGCTAACCGTGAACCCAAAGCTCTGTGCAAACTCTTCCAAAACTCTGAAGTAAATCTAGGGTCACGATCAGGCACGATCGACACAGGGACACCTTGAAGTCTAACAATCTCTGCTATGTAATCCTCGGCATACTGGTTCATGGAATACGTCGTCTTGACTGGAAGAAAGTGCGCTGACTTGGTCAATCTATCGACAATAACCCAAATGGAATTAAAACCCTTCTGCGTCTTGGGAAGACCAGTCACAAAATCCATCGTAATATGCTCCCACTTCCACTGAGGAATCGGCAAAGATAGCAATGTCCCAGCAGGTCTCTGGTGCTCAATCTTCACCTGCTAACAAGTTAGGCACTGAGAAATAAATACGACAATGTCTTTCTTCATACCTGGCCACCAATAAAGTCGACGAAGATCCTGATACATCTTGGTACTACCTGGGTGTATCGAATATGGCGTGGTATGAGCCTCTGACAAGACGTATCGCCGAATATCATCACCCACGGGAACACAAATACGGCCTCTGAAAGATACCATACCATCACCATTCAACACAAACTCTGAGTTACCCCTCTCCTCAGCTCTAGCTCTCAACTCTAACAACTGCAAATCAGTAGCTTGCTCTCTACGGATCTTGCCCGTCAATGTATCCCGAATGACCAACGCTGATAGACGAGCAATGGTCCCCGGAACTACTAAATCAATCTCCTCTCTCTGCAAATACATCAACAAAGGCTTCTGAATCAAAGAACTCAAAGAAGAACTCGACTTACGGCTCAAAGCATCAGCCACAACGTTCGCCTTCCCCGGGTGGTAACTAATAGTCACATTATAGTCTTTAACAAGCTCTAACCACCTCCTCTGCCGCATATTGAGCTCTTTCTGGGAAAACAGATACTTCAAACTCTTGTGGTTTGTGAAGATCTCACACTTTTCGCCATACAAATAATGTCTCCAAATCTTCATGGCGAAAACCACAGCTGCCAGCTCCAAATCGTGCGTCGGATAATTCTTCTCGTATCCTTCAACTGACGAGAAGCATAGGCTATAACCTTACATCGCTGCATTAGCACTGCATCAAGGCCTTTCTTCGACGCATCGGTATACACAACAAAATCCTCTGAACCACATGGCAATGAAAAAACAGGAGCTGTCGTCAACTTATCCTTCAACTATTGGAATGAACTTTGGCAATCAATGGACCACTCAAACTTCACAGTCTTCCTCGTCAATTTGGTCAATGGCAAGGAAATCTTGGAAAAATCTGAAATAAAGCGACAATAATAACCCGCCAAACCAAGGAAACTGCGTACCTCAGAAACAGTAGTAGGAATAGGCCACTTCTGAACTGCCTCTATCTTCACTGGATCAACAGCTATGCCATCTTTCGAAACAACATGGCCTAGAAAAGAAATCTGCTCCAACAAGAACTCACACTTCTTCAACTTGGCAAACAACCTCTTCTCCCTGAACAATCGGAGAACAACTCTAAGATGCTCTGCATGAAGCTCTCTGGTCTTGGAATAGATCAAGATATCGTCGATGAAAACAATGAAGAAACTATCCAAATAAGGCTTGAACACACGGTTCATCAGATCCATAAAGACTGAAGGAGCATTGGTCAGACCAAAAGACATCACAAGAAACTCATAATGACCATACCTGGTCCGGAACGCTGTCTTAGGGATATCAGACTCCCTAACCTTCAACTGATAGTAGCCAGACCGAAGATCAATCTTCGAAAATACAGTAGCACCATGAAGCTGATCAAACAAATCATCTATCCGTGGCAACGGATACTTATTCTTGACAGTCACTTTGTTGAGCTCCCTATAGTCGATGCACAGCCGCAAAGACCCATCTTTCTTCTTAACGAAAAGAACCGGAGCTCCCCAAGGCGAAGAACTCGGACGAATAAAACCCTTGTCCAAAAGATCCTGCAACTGCGTCTTCAACTCCTTCATCTCGGTAGGGGCCATTCGGTACGGAGCCTTAGAAATAGGAACCGTACCTGGAGCTAGATCAATAACAAACTCAATATCTCTATCAGGCGGCAAACCCGGCACATCATCCTCAAACACATCGGCAAACTCCCTCACAACATCGATATCATCAATGTTCAACTTAATCATTCTATCTACATCCACAATCGAAGCCAGAAATACATCACAACCTCTACACATCAACTTCTCAGCATCAAGACAAGAAATAAAAGGAAGGACCAGCGAAGTATCTGCACTGGCGAGAACTCCTCCCTTAATGCTATCATCTGCAAAGGTCACCGTCTTAGCAACGCAATCAATAACCGCACGATAGGTCGACAGCCAATCTATGCCAAGAATAACATCAAAGGCAACCATCGGGATAACAATCAAATCAGCAAAAACAACTCGCTCCTCAATAAGAACAGGGCATGCATAAACAATAGAAGTCGGGCACAACACGTCCCCCGAAGGTAAAACAACATTGAACTGGAGGGGAAGAACAGAAGGAACTATACCCAACGATCTCAAAAACAATTCAGACATAAAAGAATGAGTAGCACCTGTATCAATCAAAGTCGTAGCTACTCTGCCTGAAATCAAAATAGCGCTAGAGATCACAGAAGAATCATGATTTATACCTTCCTTGGTCATCGAAAAGATGCGACCCTGAACTTTATCCTTGCTCACTCCCCTTGTACAATCTTTAGCAATGTGGCCTGCTGTGCCACAACGATAACAAGAATGAGTGCCAAATCTGCACTCTCCTCGATGATGTCTGCTGCACTTAGGACACAGTGGCTTCTCGAGATCAACTGGAACTGACGATGGTCTAGGACTCGATTCCACCTTGCCCTTCCCTTTGAAACGATCCTTGCCTCTCTGATTCAAGCCCTGGCCTCTCTGAGCAATAGCTTGATGCCTCTCCTGCCTCTCTCTGGCGATATCCTTCTCGTCTTGCTCGGCCAACAACGCCTTCGACACGATCTCTTTGAAAGTCACAGCTTTGGACATGTTGATATCCCTCTGAATCTCTGCTCTAAGGCCTCGAATGAAGTGAGCGCCTTTGTCTTTGTCGTTTGAAGCAATGTACGTAGCAAATAGGCAACCCTCCTCGAACTTGAGAATGTACTCATCAACGTTCATGCCTCCCTGTCGAAGCTCCAGAAACTCTGTCACCTTCCTAGCTCGGAGTGCGTCGGGAAAGTACTTGTCATAAAACAAATCAGTGAACTCTGACCACTTCAGAGCTGAAACATCGACACCAACCTTTATCGCATTCCACCAGATACAGTGCAGCCTTTACCAACATGAATACTGCACAGCTGATCCTGTCTTTATCTTCATACTAGAGATGGTCGAAGATTGCTTCAAGCGCCTTGACCCACTCGACAGCCACTAACGGATCATTACTACATGCGAATTCTGGTGGATCCATTCTCTTGAAAGCAGAAAAGACGGCATCAGTGCCAACTGCCTGAGCTACTTGGCCTCTACCTTGTCTTGTTCCTTGCAATCGAAGCAGCTGCTGAATCTGCTCGCTATGGACTTTGGCCTGCTCCTTAAGCAACTTGCCGAACTCGTCGACAACTCTCGAGGAAGAACTATCCTCACCCTCTACAGCTTTCCTCTTAGGAGGCATACTCTACATGAAAGGGATCGAATAAGGTGACCGAAAAACACAACGGAAGCTACAAAATTTTCGAAAATCACATTTTCTTGCAAGGAAATTTTCGGCCACCATGTGTACTAGTGTAGCATATACAAAAATCTCAACTTTCAAGCATAGGGTGTTGAGAAAATTACCTATCAATCTCAAAGATTGATTGTGGCTCCAACTAAGGTGTAAACACCTTAGCTCTTGAAGGTAGACAATCTACAAGCTTCACCTTTCTTTTGGACTCCTTTCTTCCAATCAAGCCCACCACTAACTAGCTAGAACCCTTCTTATTTTGCACTAGAAAAATAAGAAGATTATTCAAAGAGAAGTGATTTCTTTCCTCAACAATTGAAGAAGAAAATTGAGAGAAAAACTTGGAGAAAAAATGTGAATAGTAACTCGGCCACTATTCATGCTAGGAGAGAAGGAGAGACATTTTTTTGGTTGTGGGAAAAGTTGTTCCAAAAAATTGCATGCCATGCCATTGAAAACACAAAAAGTAGTCTCCCAACCTTTCACCTCCCATGCATGCATATTATATGGTTTTTAATCAAATTAAAACCTTGGACTAAATTTTAATTATCTCAAACATATTTGAGACTAATTAAACATTACTTGAATTTACCCAAGTCCCACTAGTTAAATAATTATTTTAATTGAGCTCTTCAAGACTCAATATAATTTAATTAATTCAACACTTGAATTAATTTAATTATTTGGACTCTACTAGGCCCACTAGTGTTTAATTAATTCAACACTTGAATTAATTTAATTTAGTCCATAATAATGTTTATGAAAATCACAATTTTCAATTACATTATTCACTTGGCCAATTTTAATTTAGGAACACTTCCTTAAATTAAAATTTACATTTCTCTCATAGAAGTCATACTTCTATTTTTCTTTACACTTATAAACTCATTTATAAGTCGTTCAACACATTGAACTAATTTCTCCTTTATAGAAGTCATACTTCTAATTTTCCTCACGCTTATAAACTCCTTTATAAGCCGTTCAACACATTGAACTATTTTTACTTCTCAACGGGATCTAGAAAGCTAGTACTTGTGTGGCCCTCAATGGTTCATTGATACAACTAGCCGTGGGTTCACATCTCTATGTGATTCGGACTAAACATGTCCTTATATGAGCATACCCCAATTGCTCCATTCTTATTTATCAACACCTTGATAATAAGAACGTCAGAACTCAAGTCTGATAGTACCCAACCAATCATGTTAAACGCCTAGCAGCATCGCTTACATGATTCCCTAGGTATCAAATGATAGTGCCTGCAAGAACCATTCTATTATGGTTAGCGTACAGTACGGTCCCTTCAATTCATATATCCCGATCGATTCGACAACCATTGGTTTATCGAGAGTTGTCAATGAATCGATACTATGTGTCATGTCGTAGTTGCATCGATGGTGTAATCTATGAAACCCTTTCATAATTACCACCATACTCTGGCCAGAGATTTCGATCTACATACACATGATAACACATAGGATATCCATACCCGAAGGTAAGCGGTGAATCCCCGACTACAATGCATCGACTCCTATGTGTTTCGACAGAACACCCAACCTTGCCACCTGATGACCCTATAAGAGTCGGTAAACACGTCAAAGTGTAATTCTAGCACATAGAGTCTCAATGTTGTCCCGGGTCATAAGGACTAATTCTGTACAACCATAAACTAGGACATTTCCACTCGATAAGTGAGAACCACTTGGAAAGTCCTTTTATGGAGGGTTGTTCAGTGCACTCTACAAGGAGCACCTATCTGCATGTTCGGACATCACAATTTCCCCTACCAATGAAACATGGTACTCACATCGCAGATACTAGTCTCGAACTCTAGCGGCCTATATCCTTCTTAGTGGCGGCTGAATCGACTAGGAACCGTTTAGAATATACAGTATTACAAATATGAGTTTCATGATACTCATCATATGAGCATCTCATATTCTTTCTACTATTTGTATATTCAAGGGCTTTATTTATGCAACTAGCATGGGTATACAGATAAAGATGTGCCATAATAATAATCTCAAACATTATTAAAATAAAGATTGCTTATACATAGAGTTTCATTGTGAACACTCGGCCAACACTTGGCTCGACGGGCACCTACTCTAACAATCTCCCACTTGCACTAGAGCCAACTACCCATATGCTTTAAACCCATTGATTCGCGATGCTTGTCGAATAATGGTCCAGGTAAAGGCGTAGCTAGTGGATCAACAACATTATCGGCGGAGCCAACTTTGTCAAAAGACACTACTCCTCTTTCCACAATCTCTCCGAGGATGTGGTACTTTCTCAATACTAGTTTGGATTTCTGATGAGACCTAGGCTCCTTTGCTTGAGCTATAGCTCCCGTGTTGTCACACAACACCGGGACAGGAGCAACTCCATTAGGAATGACGCCCAACTCTTGGACGAAATTCCTTATCCAAACAGCCTCCCTTGCTGCATCTGATGCAGCAATGTATTCGGCCTCTGTGCTGGAATCCGTAGTATTGTCTCGCTTGGAACTCTTCCAAGAGACAGCAGCACCATAGAGCATGAATACAAAACCAGAGGTTGACTTCGAGTCATCGATATCGCTTTGGAAGCTAGAGTCGGTATAGCCTTCCAATTTTAGTTCTCCACCCCATAGACCAAGAACAATTTATTGGTCCTTCTCAACTACTTGAGGATGTCTTTCACAGCTTTCCAATGTGGAAGACCAGGGTTCGATTGATATCTACTCACTACACTTAGTGCGAAAGCCACGTCAAGACGTGTAGATATCATCCCATACATGATGCTACCAATTGCCGAAGCATACGGAATGCGTGTCATCGCCACTATCTCTGCATCAGTCTTGGGAGACAGACTTGGATAGGGACACGCCATGACACATTGGTAGATGTCCTCCCTTGGACTCATCCATCGAGAACGGCTTCACGATGGTATCAATGTATGTGGACTGGGTGAGACCAAGCAATCTTCTCGATCTATCTCTATAGATCTGTATTCCCAATACGAAAGATGCTTCACCCAAGTCCTGCATCGAGAACTTACTCGCTAACCATATCTTAGTTGATTGCAACATTCCTACATCATTCCCAATGAGTTGAATGTCATCAACATATAACACCAGGAATGTCACAACACTCCCACTGACCTTCTTATACACATAGGGTTCCTCAGGACTCTTAGTAAATCAAACTATTTGATTGTACTGTCGAATCTGAGGTTCCAACTCCTAGATACCTGCTTTAGATCATAAATAGATCTCTGAAGTTTGCATACCATATGCTCACTTCCGATAGATGTTAACCCTTCAGGTTAAGACATGTAAAAAACTTTCTTAAAATCCCCATTAAGAAAGTCTGTCTTGACATCCATCTGCCATATCTCATAGTCATACCATGCAGCTATTGCTAGCAAAATCCTTATGGACTTGAACATTGCGACTGGGGAAAAAGGTTTCCTCAAAGTCAACTCCTTGTCTTTAAGTATATCCTTTTTCCACCAATCGCACCTTGAAGGTCAATACCTTCCCATCCGTCCCAAGTCCCTATGGGAACCTTTCCCTCAGGTGGATCTATAAGATCCCACACTTGGTTTGGATGCATGGAATTCATCTCAGATTCCATCGCTTCAAGCCATTTGGATGAATCGGCATCAGATAACGCTTCCTTGAAGGTCCTTGGATCACATCCATGGTTAGGCTCATCATGGCCCTCTTCAAGAAGCTGACCATACCTCATAGGTGGTCTCGAGACTTTCTCGTATCTTCTAGGAGCTTGTATCTCCTCTCTTGGCTCTTCGGGTGTGGGTTCTTCAATTGTGGGTGTCTCTCGAACCTCTTCGAGTTCTATCATCTCCCTATTTCTATCCAATAGAAATTCCCTTTCAAAAGGGTCGCATTCCTAGAAACAAACACTTTTGTTTCTTGGGGATGATAGAAGTAGTATCCAATAGAATTCATTGGATATCCCACAAATTAGCATAAAATGGATCGACTATCCAATTTATCTCCCACTACCTGCTTCATAAGCAGGGCACCCCATATTCTAAGATAAGAATACTTAGGAGGCTTACCCATCCATATCTCATATGGTGTATACCTTTGAATGGACATTTAGTGGAATATCTTTTAATTTTAAGTTATAGAGATCGTTTTCAAGTTTACCAGTACCAATCAAACATTCATTCATGTAAATGTTGCAAACACCTTTGCAAAATAAACAAGAATATCCATTTTTATCACCATAGAAATGGAAACAATGTTTTTACAAAATTAGGTACAAACAAAACATCTCATAAAATTAACTTAAACTATTGTTCAATAATAAGTAAACATCTTCAATAGCCTTGGCAGCAACTCTTGCTTCATTGCCCAGCCTCTAGAAGGTCACTCCTTCCTTAAGCATTCTACTTCTTCCCATCACCTATAACTCATTATAGAGATGTGAGTCACATCCGGTATCTAATACTCAAGAAGTAGAGTTAATTAAAACGTTTACTTAAATTAGAACATACCGTTTCCAGAACACTTCTGGGCCAGATATTCCTTGCAATTTCGCCTCCAATGTCCAGGCTTCTTGCAGTGATGACATTCATCAGCAGTCTTGTCAGCCTTAACTGGTGTGGACTGCCACAACGGGATTCGGAGATTGCCTCAACAAGGGCACGTTCTTCTTGGGACGTTGGAAAGAACGCTTCTTTCCATTCCCATGTGGATCAATCTTCGTACCAGATGAAGAACCCACATAAAGAACCAACTTCTCTTTCTTGATGGTGGATTCAAACGTAACAAGCATATTCACCAACTCCTCAAGGGTCGGTTCAATCTTGTTCATGTTGAAGTTCACCACAAAAGGATCAAATGAGCTAGGCAGCGATAAGAGCAACACGTCGGTGGTCAACTCCGAAGGCAAGATCAGATCCATGCCAACGAGCTTGTCCACGAGCCCGATCACCTTTAGGCATGCTCATGGACCGAGGCCCCATCTTGCATGCGTAAAGTGATCAGCTTCTTGACGGTAGCATGCCTAAAAGGACGTGTTTGCTCTCCAAAGAGCTCCTTGAGGTGCAAATGAATGTCAGCAGCACTTTTTGCACCCTCAAAACGCCTCTGCAGCTCATCATTCATAGAAGTCAGCATATAACACCTGACTATCAAGTCATGGTCACACCATTCCTTGTAAGCCTGCAATTCCTCAGGATTACAGTGAGTCGGAGCCTCAACAGGGGGCGACTCAGTCAGTGTATATGCTACCCTTTCCGAATTCAAGACGATTTTTAGGTTTCTTAGCCAAGTGAGGTAATTAGGTTCAGTTAATATGTTTTTGTCGAGTATTACGGATATTGGATTGCGAAGCGATGACATTGTCAATTTGTACTGAAAAGTAAAAACAGATAAATGTTGATGACTATTTTAAAATATTTAGTAAGATATGAAGTTTGGACTTTTACTTCATAAATATTGGCTCCCACTGTTTTGACATCTTTCACTACCCTCTAGTGAAAGCGGGAAACTCCTTTCCTCAGTAGGTACGTAAGGTCCAATTAGCGAATTATGATCCCGAATAATATCAGCCAATCACAATTCCTAAAAGGTAGTTTCCAATTGCATCACAATGCAACCCTTAACGTAAACTTTTGTCTCACGTTTGATTAGGACCCAATAATATGACGTCGTTCATCTTTACGTGTCAAGCCTAACCCATCGATATTGAACCTTAATGGACGGTCGCCATGAGTTCCCTCAATAATATGAGCCGAAATCATGGGAGTTCCACGTAGTTCACATCACCATGTCAATGGATGTCACAGCTTTCCGGCACCCAGGGCCCCCCCAATAATATGATCCGAGCCCCGAGTACGGGTAGCGTTCATCATGCACCCATTGTCGATGGAAGACAAGGAAATTATAACCAATTTTATAATTCCCCTTTTCGGGCTTGATATTAATTTTGAATCTTATTCAAAATGAGGGTTTTTAGTTTTGAAAGGTCTCATCATTAATTTTTCATTTAAAAGCTCGCCATGTTTGATCGTATGTTTGCCGGATTCATGCAACTTTGTTATTATCATAATAATAACGCACATACTCATTATTTATAACATATCATGCATCTATTATAAACAGTAAACAAACAAGGATGATCAATCGCCCCAATACTAATGGACCGTGTGAGCTAAACACGGGCCTAGGTCCAATCCTAGGGTAAATGCACGGGATGCAAATGCAACTATTACATTAGCTTCCAATATTTACATGTCTTCGATCTTCATAATCAGTCATGGCCACCATCTTCCAATCTTGATCATCCACTATACTAATATTTACAAATAAATATCCATGGCAAATAGGGATACATCTCATGGGGTGGGAACGGGCCATAAACCAAGCCCACTTTATAAATTGATAATTATTACAATCATTCAACACAAAATATCCTAGCATACACCTAGCAAATTGGGCTTGGGCTTTTGATCATCCTTCATGCATAATATCACATATCATACACCATCAATTAATTATCACAATAATTAATTGATCCAATATTATATATCTTGATCCAATCACTAACCGCCACGATTATAAACTAAATTAACAAAGTATACAAACACCTTTGTCTACTTTTCAATTAATTTATTTATAACCGAATTTCTTGTAAATCACCATTTACTATAAATAATTAAAGTCCAACTTAAATTATTTATTTCATGAGAAAATATTTGCAACTTTTGTAATTTTAAACTTAAGGGCCCAAAAACTCATTTTTCACTAAAAATATTTTGGCCCATTTAAAATCACAAATGTGTTGGCCATCCAATGGCCCAACAACTCAAGGCCCATGACACTTCGATATTCCAAAACACTTTTGGAAACCCTAGCCGTCATCTCCGTCGCCGGAGCTCCGTCGCCGGATTCCGGCCAACATGCAAAAAATTTTTTTTTTAATTAAAAATAGGGGGGCTGTTCGGGCAGCCCCTCGGGCTGCCCTTGCTGCCCAAAATGGGCAGCCCCTCGGGCAGCCCGAGCTGCCCGAAAAACGCCCCAACAAGCCTTGAGTTTCGTTGCAAATTTTCGGTCTCATGCGGTTAGAAATCAATCTCAACATAATATCTTGTAGTTGCTACACAAAATCGTAACCATAGCTCTGATACCACTTGAAAGGGATCGGTTACGGTGACTGGAAGCGCAACAGAAGCTACAATATTTTCGAAAATCACATTTTCCTTTTGTGTAGCAAATACATTTAAACACCAAAATGTCATACATAGGGTGTTTTAGAAATTACCTATCAATCTCAAAGATTGATTGTGGCTCCAACTAAGGTGTAAACACCTTAGCTCTTGAAGGTAGACAATCTACAAGCTTCACCTTTCTTTTGGACTCCTTTCTTCCAATCAAGCCCACCACTAACTAGCTAGAACCCTTCTTATTTTGCACTAGAAAAATAAGAAGATTATTCAAAGAGAAGTGATTTCTTTCCTCAACAATTGAAGAAGAAAATTGAGAGAAAAACTTGGAGAAAAAATGTGAATAGTAACTCGGCCACTATTCATGCTAGGAGAGAAGGAGAGACATTTTTTTGGTTGTGGGAAAAGTTGTTCCAAAAAGTTGCATGCCATGCCTTGAAAACACAAAAAGTAGTCACCCAACCTTTCACCTCCCATGCATGCATATTATATGGTTTTTAATCAAATTAAAACCTTGGACTAAATTTTAATTATCTCAAACATATTTGAGACTAATTAAACATTACTTGAATTTACCCAAGTCCCACTAGTTAAATAATTATTTTAATTGAGCTCTTCAAGACTCAATATAATTTAATTAATTCAACACTTGAATTAATTTAATTATTTGGACTCTACTAGGCCCACTAGTGTTTAATTAATTCAACACTTGAATTAATTTAATTTAGTCCATAATAATGTTTATGAAAATCACAATTTTCAATTACATTATTCACTTGGCCAATTTTAATTTAGGAACACTTCCTTAAATTAAAATTTACATTTCTCTCATAGAAGTCATACTTCTATTTTTCTTTACACTTATAAACTCATTTATAAGTCGTTCAACACATTGAACTAATTTCTCCTTTATAGAAGTCATACTTCTAATTTTCCTCACGCTTATAAACTCCTTTATAAGCCGTTCAACACATTGAACTATTTTTACTTTTCAAATGGGATCTAGAAAGCTAGTACTTGTGTGGCCCTCAATGGTTCATTGATACAATTAGCCGTGGGTTGACATCTCTATGTGATTCGGACTAAACATGTCCTTATATGAGCATACCCCAATTGCTCCATTCTTATTTATCAACACCTTGATAATAAGAACGTCAGAACTCAAGTCTGATAGTACCCAACCAATCATGTTAAACGCCTAGCAGCATCGCTTACATGATTCCCTAGGTATCAAATGATAGTGCCTGCAAGAACCATTCTATTATGGTTAGCGTACAGTACGGTCCCTTCAACTCATATATCCCGATCGATTCGACAACCATTGGTTTATCGAGAGTTGTCAATGAATCGATACTATGTGTCATGTCGTAGTTGCATCGATGGTGTAATCTTGAAACCCTTTCATAATTACCACCATACTCTGGCCAGAGATTTCGATCTACATACACATGATAACACATAGGATATCCATACCCGAAGGTAAGCGGTGAATCCCCGACTACAATGCATCGACTCCTATGTGTTTCGACAGAACACCCAACCTTGCCACCTGATGACCCTATAAGAGTCGGTAAACAAGTCAAAGTGTAATTCTAGCACATAGAGTCTCAATGTTGTCCCGGGTCATAAGGACTAATTCTGTACAACCATAAACTAGGACATTTCCACTCGATAAGTGAGAACCACTTGGAAAGTCCTTTTATGGAGGGTTGTTCAGTGCACTCTACAAGGAGCACCTATCTGCATGTTCGGACATCACAATGTCCCCTACCAATGAAACATGGTACTCACATCGCAGATACTAGTCTTGAACTCTAGCGGCATATATCCTTCTTAGTGGCGGCTGAATCGACTAGGAACCGTTTAGAATATACAGTATTACAAATATGAGTTTCATGATACTCATCATATGAGCATCTCATATTCTTTCTACTATTTGTATATTCAAGGGCTTTATCTATGCAACTAGCATGGGTATACAGATAAAGATGTGCCATAATAATAATCTCAAACATTATTAAAATAAAGATTGCTTATACATAGAGTTTCATTGTGAACACTCGGCCAACACTTGGCTCGACGGGCACCTACTCTAACACTACAATGTGTTCACAAAAGACATATCAATAAATAACAATAGATAGATGCAAAGAAAACATACCCGGACAGTATAAAGTAGACGAAGTCATATGCATTGGTCCGAAGAACGGAGCTCTGATACCACTAAATGTGACACCTTGACCCGTTATAATTAAAAATACAGCGGAAATTAAAATTTTCAATTGAAGGATGGAAGGATTACAATTTCATAACATAAAATCATTTAAAAAATATTTGCAACCAAAATAAATACATGATCATTCAAATGACATAACAAAAATACAAAATATCATTCCTATGATCATGTCCAAAAATGCCATCCTTCCAACTTCGTATGCATATGACTTCGGGCCACAATCACTGTCCTGGTCCGTCGCTCTTAGCTGCATCACATGAAATAACTGAAATGAGTATAAAACTCAGCAAGTGGAACTCTTACATAACAATAGACATAGCATACTCTGTAAAACATAGCTTTAAAACATTGAATACCATCAATCTATGAATCATAAATAACATAGCAATAACAATAACAATGAGATGGTATTTCTCTTTTCTCTGGTATGGATTGATATCAATAGTAACTCTATCTGTGGTGCTCGTATCCCATCGATATAAATCGACAACTCTGAGGGATATAAGCCTATGGTCGTTGTTCAACTAATTGCATGCAATCTCTGAGTATATATCTATCAATCCATAAAACATTTAAACTCTTTCTCTTTGGCATTTAAACAACACTTTGCAATCACTTACTCTTTTGTATTCCCTTTTCAATACAATCGAGACATACAATGCCTCCAATAGATATAAAAGTGAATCAATACATAATAATGAAGCCAATTGTAATGCCCTAGATTGGATATGAATAGAAGGAAATTGAGAAATGTAATGCCTGAGATTCTTGTAGATAGTTGAATACGAAATGCAAGAACAGACGGGGCGAAACGATGCGATAATATATGAAATTTTAGCTGTGCAAGACCGCACCCGCGGTCTGGCAAGCACCGCACCCGCGGTGCAATGGGCAGAAAATGAGTGAATTCCCGTAGCCACACCGCACCCGCGGTATTTACATGACCGCACCCGCGGTCATCACTTGTGAAAAATAAAAAGTTCTGCCGAAGCCATAGCGCACCCGCGCTCCTAGCGTTACCGCACCCGCGGTGATACCTCCGAGAAATCCACCTTTGTTCTCCACTTGACACATGGCAGGGTATATATATGGAATGGTGCTGACTCGTGTTTTCTTCATTTCCAACAAAGAGAATCGAGACTTTCTCTAAGAATCCTCAAGTTTTCTTAAAGGTTTGAGGTAAGATATCTCAAGATTTAGCCATCCAAATTATAATCCGAGTTGAGATTCTTGTTCCTTGCGTCGAAGGCTTTGAAAGGGTACACTTTTTATTCAGTTCAAACATGTTTCAAAAAATTCATGTAAGGAAAATGCTATTATGACTATATTTAGATATTCTAGTAAGGATTATGAGGTTATAATCGAAACTAGAACAAAGAAAGGATGTCGTATGCATTTCTTAGGAATTTCAGCATGTTTAGGAATAAAAGATATCGATTTTGAATATGGTGTTATGCATTTGATTTGAGTATGAGTTGAGGATGATATAGTGTTGATATTTATTGAGATTGGACTGACCGGTATTAAGAATATACGTCGTTATGCCGTCAAATTGTATCGAGATCACGTAGTGACTTGGATTTGGGTTGATTAGATAAGAGATTGATAGATTTTGTATCAACATTTCCATTTCAGATTCGTATAGTCAACCGTGACGGCAACTGTGCGACGAAAGGTATAGTACATGTTTTGTTTCGGGAATCACGACTCAAATGAGCTCACATTTGAGTTTCCCAACCAAAATCACATACTTGTTTTATTGTTTATATCTAGATATGATTATGATTGGTTATAGATTTGTTTATAGAACTTGTATACAAATCTTGCTATGCTTTGTTTACAGATCATGTGGCATTGCATTAGAATGATTATGCTTGTTTACAGATTGTGTATTCATGCATTAAGATAGGACAGTCTGGAGATCAGGCAGACTACTAGACGTTCGGCGATATCACAGCTTAGGGGAAGATCACCGCCCCTATTATAGACGCGGATACAGATCAGGCCGAAGTCTAGGAATAAGACGGACAGCACCTCGATTGGGAGGGTAGGTGACAGACAGTGCCGTCTTATTCACAACGGGATCCCTAGAGTTCTAGTCGAGTCGCGTCTAGACATGATTAGACTCGCATTGCATGATTATATATGAATGACATTCATATTAGCATGTTTCATGTTTTAGATTGTTTGAATGCATGTATACATGTTTATACTGGGATTTGTTCTCACCGGTTTTCCGGCTGTTGTTATGTCTGTATGTGTGCATAACAACAGGTGGGGCAGGATCTAGGTCGAGACAGAGATGATCGGGTTAGCGTGGAGATCACGGGCGTAGCAGATGAACCAGTAGTTGTCTTTTATTATGTACTGTATTTTAATACTGGTTAGTTGAGGACATACAGAGCAAGACATGTATTTTGTGTTTGTATGTTGTAAATTTAATAAAGAATTCTGCTTGTTTAGTTACATTTGATTTAATGTAAAAAGCGAAAAATTGACCCATATTTTAGAATAACGATCTATTTAATCCCAAGAAAAAGAATTAGAGCCCGGGTCCCCACAACAGGTGGTATCAGAGCCAGAGTTCCTTTAGAGTGAGATAAGATAGAATGAGCGGGGTAGATTGAGTCTTCTTCCTTGCTTTATGATGTGCTAGCATGATTAGTACTTTCTTTATTGCGTGGGTGTTATCTGATTTGATTATGACATGTGCTTAACTGAATCAGAACCAATTCTAGATCAGAGGTAACTGACTAGAGGAGGGCTGAAACGGTTGTATATTTGGTATACTAATCAGTTGGATTATTAGATACATGCCTCCTCGAAGAGTAGCAGTGCCTCTACGACCCACAGCACCAGAACAGGGTAGCACATCCGGAGATCCAATGGACGTTACTGCTACGCCAATGGAGACGCTGCTCAAAAGATTTCAATCCTTCAGACCACCTACCTTGAAAGGTACAGAACTGGCAGTGGATTGTGAAAGTTTGCTTGAGGACATTGAGATGTTATTTGAGTCTTTGGAGTACGGTGACGAGAAAAGAATAAAGCTTATTGGCCATCAAATCCAGGATGTAGCCAAGAATTGGTGGTTGAACATGAAGAGAGCACTAGAGCAACGTGGTACCGAAATTACATGGAAAGTGTTCAAGACGGAGTTCTATCTGCGTTTCTTTCCTGTATCCTACCGTAAAGATAAAGGCGCTGAATTTGCAAACTTGAGGCAAGGGCAACTAAATATTGAAGAGTATGTTGCTAAATTTTCTTCTTTGCTTCGCTTTGCACCCCATGTTTCAGGGAATGACGAGGCCATGGCGGATCAATTTATCAATGGCTTAAACCCGGACATCTTTACGTTGGTAAATACGGGGAGACCCAACAACTTCGCAGATGCATTAAATCAGGCCAAAGGAGCGGAAGCAGGACTGATAAGACAACGGAGTGCTCCATATGTTGCTCCTGTGCCAAGACCACCACAACCTTCAGTGCAATCTCCTCCTCCTAGATTTGAAAGCGGCGGTAGCAGCAGTGGCAGAAAGGATCAATTGAAAGTAAAGGGTAAACAGTTTAAAAGACCGGGGAGCAGTTCGTCCAGCTCCAGCGGATCAAGACAGACTGGTTTTGATCAAAGTTCAAGGACTTCAGGTGTCTACTGCAATTCTTGTGGAGGTAGGCATGCGACTGAACAGTGCCAGGGAGTTACAGGCCGATGCAACATTTGTAGGCAACCGGGGCATTTTGCCAAAGTCTGCCCACAGAGGAGTGTACAGCCTGCCCAGAGTGGACGAGTATCTTGGCCAGTACCTCAGTTTGAGCGGCAGGCATCATCGGTTCACTCTTTCCAGCCTCCACCAGCACCGACTCAACCCAGAGCTCGTGGTTGTCAGACAGTGAGTCAACTTCCGAGGCAACAGGCTCAAGTGTTTGCAATGACAGAAGAGCAAGCACGAGATGAACCAGATGATGTTATAGCAGGTAACTGCTCTCTTTATGGTTATCCTGCTTATATCTTGATAGATACAGGTGCATCGCATACATTCATTTCGGAGCGATTTGCATTGTTGCATTCATTGCCTGTTGAGTCTTTGTTAGAGGTTGTATCTATTAATTCTCCGTTGGGAAGTGGATTGATATCTGTAACTACGGTTAAACATTGCATTCTACAGTTTGAGGGGAATGAGATTGACCTAGATTGTATAGTATTGGGTCTAGCTGATTTTGATTGTATAGTCGGTATTGACATGCTAACGAAGTACAGAGCCACTGTAGATTGTTTCCATAAGATTGTCAGATTCAGACCCGAGATGACAGACGAGTGGAAATTCTACGGGAAGGGTTCCAGATCTCGGATTCCCTTGATTTCGGCTCTTACTACGAACAGATTGTTACAAAAAGGAGCAGATGGTTTCTTTATTTATGCTGTAGATATGCAGAAGTCGAGCCCGGCATTGGCAGATTTGCCAGTAGTACGGGAATTTCCAGATATTTTTCCAGATGAAATCCCAGGATTACCTCCAGTGCGAGAGGTAGATTTTAGTATCGATCTGGTACCAGGTACCGTCCCTATTGCGAGAGCTCCGTATAGGATGGCACCCATCGAACTAAAAGATTTGAAAGCACAATTAGAAGATCTTCTGGCCAAGGGATATATCAGACCTAGTGTATCTCCTTGGGGCGCTCCGGTGCTGTTTGTGCGAAAGAAAGACGGTTCGATGCGATTATGTATAGACTACCGGCAACTGAATAAGGCAACGATCAAGAATAAATATCCTTTGCCTAGAATTGATGATCTATTCGATCAGTTGCAGGGATCTTCTGTCTATTCTAAGATTGATTTGCGTTCTGGGTATCATGAGCTCAGAGTTCGAGATGTAGATATACCGAAGACAACATTTCGAACCAGGTATGGACATTACGAATTTATTGTCATGCCTTTTGGTTTAACAAATGCTCTAGCGGTATTTATGGGCTTGATGAATCAAGTGTTTCTGAGGTATTTAGATGATTTTGTGATCGTTTTCATAGATGATATTCTGGTGTATTTTAAGAATAGGAATGAGCATGCAGAGCATCTCAGAATTATTTTGCAGACACTAAGAAATGAGAGATTGTATGCGAAATTGTCAAAATGTGAGTTTTGGCTGAATCGAGTTGTATTCTTGGGACATATCATTTCTGGAGATGGTATTTCTGTAGATCCCGAGTAAAGTGGAAGCTGTGATAAATTGGCCAAGACCAACTTCGGTACCAGAGATACGTAGTTTCATGGGTCTGGCAGGATACTACCGAAGATTTATCCAAGATTTCTCCAGTATTGCAAAGCCAATCACACAATTGACACAGAAGAATATACCATTCGTTTGGTCAGAGGAATGCGAGTCTAGCTTCCTAGAACTGAAGAAAAAGCTGACTAGTGCTCCAGTGTTGACGATACCTTCAGGTACGGGTGATTTCGTTGTATATTGTGATGCTTCGCACAGAGGTTTGGGATGTGTGCTTATGCAACGAGGTCATGTGATCGCATACGCCTCAAGACAATTGAAGCCACATGAAGTTCGATACCCCATTCATGATTTGGAATTGGCGGCTATCGTATTCGCATTAAAGATTTGGCGTCACTATCTCTACGGCGAGAAATTTGAGATCTTTTCCGATCACAAGAGCCTAAAGTACCTATTCTCTCAATCAGAATTGAACATGAGGCAGCGTAGATGGTTAGATTTATTGAAAGATTTTGACTGCGAAATCAAATACTATCCAGGAAAGTCAAACGCAGCAGCAGACGCCTTGTGTCGAAAGGTTTGTTCTCTATCCTTATCGACGATAGGTGTTACAAAACTTGTTGAAAATTGCTGTTTCTCTGGACTAGAATTTGATACAGATAGGAGGCCACTACGACTTGCTGCTATTCAAGTTGAGCCGGACTTGATCAGGAGGATCAAAGAAGCTCAACGAACCGATCAGCACGTGCAAAGATCAATTCAGATGGTCAGAGCAGGACATTTGTCAGAACATCAGGTACGCGATCATGTGCTGTACGTGAATAACCGTCTTGTTGTACCAGATGTTGCCGAGTTGAAACAGCAGATTCTGTCAGAGGCACATTGTAGTCGGTTCAGTATTCATCCTGGTGGCAGGAAGATGTACAATGACGTGAAGACACAGTTCTGGTGGAAACAGATGAATTCAGACATTGCCAAATTTGTGTCTAAGTGCTTGAATTGCCAATAGGTGAAGGCTGAGAGAAAGAAGCCTGGAGGTTTACTTCAGAGTTTATCTATTCCAGAATGGAAATGGGACCACATTTCCATGGATTTTGTGACGAAGTTACCTCGATCATCCAGAGGCTGCGATGCGATTTGGGTTATTATTGACAGATTGACCAAATCTGCTTGTTTCATTCCGTATAGAATGACGTATAGACAAGATCAAATGGCGGAGATATATATTCGAGAGGTAGTCAGGTTTCATGGAGTGCCGAAGTCTATCGTATCAGATCGTGATCCACGATTCACTTCTCACTTTTGGCACAGTTTACAGCAGGCCTTAGGTACGACATTACACCTGAGTACTGTTTACCATCCTCAGACAGACGGACAGTCAGAGCGGACTATCCAGACATTAGAGGATATGTTGAGAGCCGTTGAGCTAGATTTTGGCATTAGTTGGCAAGATTCCCTACCTCTTTGCGAATTTTCTTACAATAATAGCTATCATACGAGTATCGAGATGGCACCGTTTGAAGCTTTGTATGGCAAGAAGTGCCGATCTCCGCTATATTGGGATGATATCTCAGAAGTACCAGAACTAGGGCCAGACATGATTCGTGACATGACTGAGAAGGTGAAAGTTATTCAGAAAAGAATGAAGACAGCACAGGATAGACAAGCGAAATACGCCAATGTCAGACGTAGACCGTTGGTATTCGAGCAAGGAGACAGAGTATTCTTGAAGATTTCTCCTTTCCGAGGCGTTGTTAGATTTGGAAAACGAGGGAAGCTGTCTCCTAGATATGTCGGTCCTTACGAAATTCTTGAAAAGATTGGCGATCGAGCTTATAGACTTGCTCTTCCTCCTTCTCTATCCGGTATACATGACGTGTTTCATGTATCAATGTTGCGAAGATATATGCCAGATATTTCTCATGTCATTCAACCCGACGAAGTTGAACTTGATCAGACTTTAAGCTATGTGGAACAACCGATACAGATTCTTGATCGGAAAGAAAAGAAGCTCAGAACGAAGATTATTCCACTTGTGAAAGTTCAGTGGAGTCGTCATGGCATTGAAGAAGCGACTTGGGAGACAGAGGCTCGCATGAAACAGAAACACCCTGAGTTATTTTTGTGACGTAAGTAATTATTCAGCTTTTGATTTTAATGCTGCTTTAAATACCTTGATTAATTTAATTCAAGTTCGAGGACGAACTTATGTCTTAGAGGGGGAGAAATGTAATGCCCTAGATTGGATATGAATAGAAAGAAATTGAGAAATGTAATGCCTGAGATTCTTGTAGATAGTTGAATACGAAATGCAAGAACAGACGGGGCGAAACGATGCGATAATATATGAAATTTTAGCTGTGCAAGACCGCACCCGTGGTCTGGAAAGCACCGCACCCGCGGTGCAATGGGCAGAAAATGAGTGAATTCCCGTAGCCACACCGCACCCGCAGTATTTACATGACCGCACCCGCGGTCATCACTTGTGAAAAATAAAAAGTTTTGCCGAAGCCATAGCGCACCCGCGCTCCTAGCGTTACCGCACCCGCGGTGATACCTCCGAGAAATCCACCTTTGTTCTCAGCTTGACACATGGCAGGGTATATATATGGAATGGTGCTGACTCGTGTTTTCTTCATTTCCAGCACAGAGAATCGAGACTTTCTCTAAGAATCCTCAAGTTTTCTTAAAGGTTTGAGGTAAGATATCTCAAGATTTAGCCATCCAAATTATAATCCGAGTTGAGATTCTTGTTCCTTGCGTCGAAGGCTTTGAAAGGGTACACTTTTTATTAAGTTCTAACATGTTTCAAGAAATTCATGTAAGGAAAATGCTATTATGACTATATTTAGATATTCTAGTAAGGATTATGAGGTTATAATCGAAACTAGAACAAAGAAAGGATGTCGTATGCATTTCTTATGAATTTCATGTTAGAGTAGGTGCACGTCGAGCCAAGTGTTGGCCGACTGTTCACAATGAAACTCTTTGTATAAACGATCTTTATTTTAATAATATTTGAATTTATTAATTTGGCGCATCTTTATCTTTATACCCATGCTAGCTGCATAGATAAAGCCCTTGAATATACAAATAGTAGAAAGAATATGAGATGCTCATATGATGAGTATCATGAAACTCATATTTGTAATACTGTATATTCTAAACCGTTCCAAGTCGATTCAGCCGCCACTAAGAAGGATAAAGGCCGCTCGAGTTAGAGACTAGTATCTGCGATGTGAGTACCATGTTTCATTGGTAGGGGACATTGTGATGTCCGAACATGCAGATAGGTGCTCCTTGTAGAGTGCACTGAACAACCCTCCATAAAAGGACTTTCCAAGTGGTTCTCACTTATCGCGTGGAATAGTCCTGGTTTATGGTTGTACAGAATTAGTCCTTATGACCCGGGACAACATTGAGACTCTATGTGCTAGCGTTTCACTTTGACTTGTTTACCGACTCTTATGGGGTCATTAGGTGGCAAGGTTGGGTGTTACGGCGAAACATATAGAAGTCGATGCATTGTAGTCGGGGATTCACCGCTTACCTACGGGTATGGATATCCTATGTGTTTTTCATGTATGTGTGGGTTGAAATCTCTGATTAGAGTATGGTGGTAATTATGAAAGGGGTTTCATAGATTACACCATCGATGCAACCACGACATGACACATAGTATCGATTCATTGACAACTCTCGATAAACCAATAGTTGTCGAATCGGTCGGGATATATGAGTTGAAGGGACCGTACTGTACGCTAACCATAATTGAATGGTTCTTGCAGGCACTATCATGTGATACCTAGGGAATCACGTAAGCGATGCTGCTAGGCGTTTAACGTGATTGGTTGGGTACTATCAGACTTGAGTTCTGACGTTCTTACTATCAAGGAGTTGATAAATAAGAATGGAGCAATTGGGGTATGCTCGAATAAGGACATGTTTAGTCCGAATCACATAGAGATGTGAACCCACGGCTAGTTGTATCAATGAACCATTGAGGGCCTCACAAGTACTGGCTTTGTAAATCCCGATGAGAAATAAAATAGTTCAATGTGTTGAACGGCTTATAAATGTGTTTATAAGCGTTAAGAAAAATAGAAGTATGACTTCTAAAGAGAAATATAAATTTTAATTTATGGAAGTGTTCCTAAGATTAAAATTTGGCCAAGTAAATAATGTAGTCGAAAATTGTGATTTTCATAAACATTATTGGGGACTAAATTAAATTAATTCAAGTGTTGAATTAATTAAGCACTAGTGGACCTAGTAGAGTCCAAATAATTAAAAATAATTCAAGTGTTGAATTAATAATATTGAGTCTAGTAGAGCTCAATTAAAATAATTATTTAACTAGTGGGACTTGAATAAATTCAAGTAGTATTTAATTAATCTCAAATGTGTTTGAGATAATTAAAATTTAGTCCATGGTTTTTAATGTGTTAGAAACCATATAATATATGTGAGACATGCTAGGGTTTGCATGCTTGGGAGTTGAAGAGACTTTGAATACTTTTTAATAAAATAATGCATGGCATGGGGAACATTTTTTTCCACTTTTCCCACACCCAAGTCTAGACTTCACTCCCTCATTCTTGCATCTCTCCTTGGCCGAATTACTCTCCCAAAAAATTCTCTCAAAATTTTTCTTGTTTTGTTCTTCAAGTCTTGGAGAATAAAAGTCCTCTCATTGAAAAATCTTCTTGCTTTTCTATTGCAAAGTAAGAAGGGATTTACATTGCTTGTGGTGGGCTCAATTTTTGGAGTTGGAGGAAGAGCTTGTAGATTGCCAACCTTCAAGAGCTAAAGTGTTTACACTTTAGTTGGAGCCACACATCAACCTCAAGGGGTTGATAGGTAAATCTCTAAACATCCTATGTTTGATGTTTTTGATTTTGTAAATATTACACAAAGAAATCTAGGTGGCCGAAAATATGAGCTAGAAAATAAAATTTTTGACTTCCGTTGCGTTTCCGGCCACCGTAACCGGTCCGCTTTCAAGTGGTATCCGAGCTATGGTTACGTTTTTTGTGTAATATTTGCATAATATTATGTTGAGATCGATTTCGAACCGTTTGCGATTTTTTGTGCAATAAAAACATCAATGCCGAAATTTTGATGCAAAACAAAAAAAAAAACATTTTTTTCGGGCAGCCGAGGGGCTGCCCGAGGGGGCTGCCCGAAAATTTCGGGCAGCCGAGGGGCAGACCAAAGGGCTGCCCGAAATGCAGTTTTTTAAAATAAAAAAAACTTTTTTTGTTGCCGGAATCCGGCGACGGAGCTCCGGCGACGGCGATGACGGCTAGGGTTTCCAAAAGTGTTTTGGATAATCTTAGTGTCATGGGCCTTGAGATGTTGGGCCATTGGATGACCAACATATTTTGTGAAATTTAAATGGGCCAAAGTATTTTTGGTGAAAAATGAATTTTGGGCCCTTAAGTTTAAATTTACAATTGTTGCACATATTTTCTCATAAAATAAATAATTGAAGTAGGACTTTGATTATTTATAGTAAATTGTGATTTACAAGAAATTCGATTATAAATAAATTAATTTGAAAGTAGACAAATGTGTTTGTATACTTTGTTAATTTAATTTATAATTGTGGCGGTTAGTGATTGGATCAAGATATATAATATTGGATCAATTAATTATAGTGATAATTAATTGATGGTGTATGATATGTGATATTGTGCATGAAGGATGATCAAAAGCCCAAGCCCAATTTTCTAGGTGTATGCTAGGATATTTGTGTTGTATGATTGTAATAATTATCAATTTAAAGTGGGCTTGGTTTATGGCCCGTTCCCACCCCCATGAGATGTATCCCTATGTGCCATGGATATTTAATTGTAAATATTAGAATAGTGGAAGATCAAGATTGGAAGATGGTGGCCTTGGTGATTATGAAGATCGAAGACATGTAATATTGGATGCTAATGTAATAATTTAGTTGCATTGCATCCCGTGCATTTACCCTAGGATTGGACCTAGGCCCGTGTTTAGCTCACACGGGCCATTAGAACTTGGGGCGATTGATCATCCTTGTATTGTTTTCTATTTATAATATATGCATGATATGTTATAAATAATGAGTATGTGCGTTATTATTATTATAATAACAAAGTTGCATGAATCCGGCAAACATACGATCAAACATGGCGAGCTTTTAAAAATAAAATTAATGATGAGACCTTTCAAAATTAAAAAACCCTCATTTTGAATAAGATTCAAAATTAATATCAAGTCCGAAAAGGGGAATTATAAATTTGTTTATAATTTCCTTGTCTTCCATCGACAATGGGTGCATGATGAACGCTACCCGTACTCGGGGCTCGGCTCAGATAATTGAGGGGGCCCTGGGTGCCGGAAAGCTGTGACATCCATTGACATAGTGATGTGAACTACGTGGAACTCCCATGACTTCGACTCAGATAATTGAGGGAACTCATGGCGACCCTCCATTAAGGTTCAACATCGATGGGTAAGGCTTGACACGTAAAGATGAACGACGTCTATAATGGGTCCTAATCAAACGTGAGACAAAAGTTTACGTTAAGGGTTGCATTGTGATGCAATTGGTAAACTACCTTTTAGGAATTGTGATTGGCTGTATAATCGGGATCATAATTCGCTAATTGGACCTTACGTACCTACTGAGGAAAGGAGTTTCCCGTTTTCACTAGAGGGTAGTGAAAATGTCAAAACAGTGGGAGCGATTATTTATAAAGTAAAAGTCCAAACTTTATATATTATTAAATATTTTGAAATAGTCATTAACATTTATCTGTTTTACTTTTCAGTACAAATCTGTGACAATGTCATCAATTCGCAACCCGTTTTCGGTTATTCTCGAAAAACACGTTCTAACCGGACCTAACTATATCACTTGGCTAAGAAATTTAAAGATCGTCCTAAACTCGGAGAGAATCGCATACACACTGACTGAGTCGCCCCCTGATGAGGCTCCGACTGACTGCAGTCCCGAGGAACTGCAGACCTACAAGGATTGGTGCGACCATGACTTGAAGGCCAAGTGTTACATGCAGGCTTCGATGAACGATGAGCTGCAAAGGCGATTCGAGGATGCAAAGAATGCTGCTGACATTCATTTGCACCTCAAGGAGCTCTTCGGTGAGCAAACTCGACCTTTGAGGCATGCCACAGTAAAGGAGCTCATCACTTTACGCATGCGAGATGGGACTTCGGTCCATGAGCATGGCCTAAAGTTGATTGGGCTCGTGGACAAGCTCGTGGGCATGGATTTGATCTTGCCATCAGAGTTGACCACGGATGTGCTACTGTTGTCACTGCCTAGCTCTTTCGATCCTTTTGTCGTGAACTTCAATATGAACAAGCTCGAGCCCAGCCTTGAAGAGTTGGTGAACATGCTTGTGACCTTTGAGTCCGCCATCAAGAAGGAGAAGTCGGTTCTTTATGTGGGCTCTTCATCTGGCACAAAGACCGGTCCACATGGGAAGGGAAAGAAGCGTTCTTTCCAGCGCCCCAAGAAGAGCGAGCCCTTGAAGAGGCAGACTCCGAGTCCCGTAGTGGCAGCCGCGCCAGCCAAGGCTGAGAAGACTGTTGACATCTGTCACCACTGCAAGAAGCCTGGACATTGGAGGCGTAACTGCAGGGAATATCTTGCGCAGAAGGGTTCTGGCAAAGGTATGTTCTACATTGAAGTGAATATCTCCATTAACTCTACTTCTTGGGTATTGGATACCGGCTGTGGCTCACATCTCTGTAATGATTTGCAGGTGATGGGAAGAAGTAGGAAGCTCAGGGAAGGTGAGACCTTGTTGAGGTTGGGCAATGGAGCAAGGGTTGCTGCCAAGGCTGTGGGAGATGTTTATTTATGTTTGAACAATGATTTTAATTTGGTTTTAAGAGATGTTTTATTTGTACCAGACTTGATCAAAAACATTATTTCCATTCCTATGCTTGATATCGATGGATTTTCTTGTTTATTTGGAAAAGGTGTTTGCAATATTTACAAGAATGAATGTTTAGTTGGTACCGGTGAACTTGAAAACAATCTCTACACCTTAAAATTAAAAGATATTCCACTTAACAATGTCCAAACAATAACAACAACAAATAAGCGCAAACAAGATACTCTTAATTCGGCACAATTATGGCATGCTCGATTAGGTCATATATCCCTAAGAAGGATGAACAAGTTAGTGGGAGTTGGCATGTTTGATATGTCCGATATTAATGCTCTCACGACTTGTGAATCCTGTCTAAAAGGAAAGATGACCAAAATTCCCTTTAAGGGCCATGCGGAGCGAGCCAAAGGGTTATTGGATTTGATCCATACCGATGTGTGCGGTCCGCTTAGCATCACCACTAAGCATGGACATTCTTACTTCATCACCTTTACCGATGACCATTCGAGGTATGGGTATGTGTATTTGATGAAATACAAGTCTGAAGCCTTTGAAAGGTTCAAAGAATTCAGAAGTGAAGTAGAGAAACAATTGGGACGAAGCATCAAGACACTTCGATCGGATCGAGGTGGTGAGTACTTGTGTGCCGAGTTCCAAGAGTATCTTAGAGAGAATGGGATTCTCTCGCAGTGGACTCCGCCCGCTACACCGCAGTTGAATGGTGTTTCGGAGCGTCGTAACCGGACTTTGATGGATATGGTTCGGTCTATGATGGGGTTCACGGAGTTGCCGCCATATTTTTGGGGATATGCGCTTGAGACAGCGGCACTGTTGTTGAACCATGTCCATACAAAAGCAGTTGATAAGACACCATATGAGATATGGATGGGTAAGCCACCCAAATATTCTTATTTTAGAATATGGGGGTGCCCTGCTTATGTGAAGCAGGCAGTGGGAGATAAATTGGACTGTCGATCCATTTTATGCTACTTTGTGGGATATCCAAGGAATTCAGCTGGATATTATTTCTATCATCCTCAAGAAACAAAGGTGTTTGTTTCTAGGAACGCAACCTTTTTGGAAAGGGAATTTCTATTGGATAGAAAAGGCAAGATGATAGAACTCGAAGAGGTTCGAGAGACACCCACAGTTGTAGAACCCACACCCGAGAAGCCAAGTGAGGAGATACAAGCTCCTAGAAGAACCGAGAGAGTCTCGAGACCACCTGTGAGGTATGGTCTGCTTCTTGAAGAGGGCCATGATGAGCCTAATCTTGGATGTGATCCAAGGACCTTCAAGGAAGCGTTATCTGATGCCGATTCATCCAAATGGCTTGAAGCAATGGAATCTGAGATGAATTCCATGCATTCGAACCAAGTGTGGAATCTCGTGGATCCACCTGAGGGAATTGTTCCCATAGGGTGTAAATGGATTTACTAGAGGAAACTTGGGGCGGATGGGAAGGTATTGACCTTCAAGGCGCGACTGGTTGCAAAAGGGTATACTCAAAGGCAAGGTGTTGACTATGAGGAAACCTTTTCTCCAGTTGCGATGTTCAAGTCCATTAGGATTTTGCTAGCCATAGCTGCATGGTATGACTATGAGATATGGCAGATGGATGTCAAGACTGCCTTCCTTAATGGGGATATTAAGGAAGAGATTTACATGTCTCAACCTGAAGGGTTTACATCTATCGGAAGTGAGCATATGGTATGCAAACTTCAAAGATCTATTTATGGTCTTAAGCAGGCATCTAGGAGCTGGAACCTCAGATTCGATAGTACAATCAAAGAGTTTGGTTTTACTAAGAATCCTGAGGAACCCTGTGTGTATAAGAAGGTCAGTGGGAGTGCTGTGACATTCCTTGTTCTTTATGTTGATGACATTCTACTCATTGGGAATGATGTAGGAATGTTGCAATCAACAAAGATATGGTTAGCAAGTAAGTTCTCAATGCAGGACTTGGGTGAAGCATCTTTTGTATTGGGAATACAGATTTATAGAGATAGATCAAAAAGATTGCTTGGTCTCACCCAGTCAACATACATTGATACCATCGTGAAGCGGTTCTCGATGGACGAGTCCAAGAAAGGACATCTACCAATGTGTCATGGCGTGTCCCTATCCAAGTCTATGTCTCCCAAGACTGATGCAGAGATAGCGGCGATGACACGTATTCCGTATGCTTCGGCTATTGGTAGCATCATGTATGGGATGATATCTACACGTCCTGACGTGGCTTTTGCACTAAGTGTAGTGAGTAATCTATCAATCCAACCCTGGTCTTCCACACTGGAAAGCTGTGAAAGACATCCTCAAGTATTTGAGAAGGACCAATAAGTTGTTCTTGGTCTATGGGGGTGGAGAACTGAAATTGGAAGGCTATACCGACTCTAGCTTCCAAAGCGATGTTGATGACTCGAAGTCAACCTCCGGATTCATATTCATGTTCAATGGTGGTGCTGTCTCTTGGAAGAGTTCCAAGCAAGACACTACTGCGGATTCCACCACTGAGGCAGAATACATTGCTGCATCGGCTGCAGCAAAGGAGGCCGTTTGGATTAGGAATTTCGTCCAAGAGTTGGGCGTCATTCCAAATGGAGTTGCTCCTATCCCGGTGATGTGTGACAACACGGGAGCCATAGCTCAGGCGAAGGAGCCAAGGTCTCATCAGAAGTCCAAACACGTATTGAGAAAGTACCACATCCTCAGAGAGATCGTGGAAAGAGGAGATGTCACGATTGACAAAGTCGGCTCCGCAGATAATGTTGCTGATCCACTAACTAAGCCTTTACCAGGACCATCATTCGAGAAGCATCGCGAATCAATGGGTCTAAAGAATATAGGTAGTTGGCTCTAGTGCAAGTGGGAGATTGTTAGAGTAGGTGCACGTCGAGCCAAGTGTTAGCCGACTGTTCACAATGAAACTCTTTGTATAAACGATCTTTATTTTAATAATATTTGAATTTATTAATTTGGCGCATCTTTATCTTTATACCCATGCTAGCTGCATAGATAAAGCCCTTGAATATACAAATAGTAGAAAGAATATGAGATGCTCATATGATGAGTATCATGAAACTCATATTTGTAATACTGTATATTCTAAACCGTTCCTAGTCGATTCAGCCGCCACTAAGAAGGATAAAGGCCGCTCGAGTTAGAGACTAGTATCTGCGATGTGAGTACCATGTTTCATTGGTAGGGGACATTGTGATGTCCGAACATGCAGATAGGTGCTCCTTGTAGAGTGCACTGAACAACCCTCCATAAAAGGACTTTCCAAGTGGTTCTCACTTATCGAGTGGAATAGTCCTGGTTTATGGTTGTACAGAATTAGTCCTTATGACCCGGGACAACATTGAGACTCTATGTGCTAGCGTTTCACTTTGACTTGTTTACCGACTCTTATGGGGTCATTAGGTGGCAAGGTTGGGTGTTACGGCGAAACATATAGGAGTCGATGCATTGTAGTCGGGGATTCACCGCTTACCTACGGGTATGGATATCCTATGTGTTTTTCATGTATGTGTGGGTTGAAATCTCTGATCAGAGTATGGTGGTAATTATGAAAGGGGTTTCATAGATTACACCATCGATGCAACCACGACATGACACATAGTATCGATTCATTGACAACTCTCGATAAACCAATAGTTGTCGAATCGGTCGGGATATATGAGTTGAAGGGACCGTACTGTACGCTAACCATAATTGAATGGTTCTTGCAGGCACTATCATGTGATACCTAGGGAATCACGTAAGCGATGCTGCTAGGCGTTTAACGTGATTGGTTGGGTACTATCAGACTTGAGTTCTGACGTTCTTACTATCAAGGAGTTGATAAATAAGAATGGAGCAATTGGGGTATGCTCGAATAAGGACATGTTTAGTCCGAATCACATAGAGATGTGAACCCACGGCTAGTTGTATCAATGAACCATTGAGGGCCTCACAAGTACTGGCTTTGTAAATCCCGATGAGAAATAAAATAGTTCAATGTGTTGAACGGCTTATAAATGTGTTTATAAGCGTTAAGAAAAATAGAAGTATGACTTCTAAGAGAGAAATATAAATTTTAATTTATGGAAGTGTTCCTAAGATTAAAATTTGGCCAAGTAAATAATGTAGTCGAAAATTGTGATTTTCATAAACATTATTGGGGACTAAATTAAATTAATTCAAGTGTTGAATTAATTAAACACTAGTGGACCTAGTAGAGTCCAAATAATTAAAAATAATTCAAGTGTTGAATTAATAATATTGAGTCTAGTAGAGCTCAATTAAAATAATTATTTAACTAGTGGGACTTGAATAAATTCAAGTAGTATTTAATTAATCTCAAATGTGTTTGAGATAATTAAAATTTAGTCCATGGTTTTTAATGTGTTAGAAACCATATAATATATGTGAGACATGCTAGGGTTTGCATGCTTGGGAGTTGAAGAGACTTTGAATACTTTTTAATAAAATAATGCATGGCATGGGGAACATTTTTTTCCACTTTTCCCACACCCAAGTCTAGACTTCACTCCCTCATTCTTGCATCTCTCCTTGGCCGAATTCCTCTCCCAAAAAATTCTCTCAAAATTTTTCTTGTTTTGTTCTTCAAGTCTTGGAGAATAAAAGTCCTCTCATTGAAAAATCTTCTTGCTTTTCTAGTGCAAAGTAAGAAGGGATTTACATTGCTTGTGGTGGGCTCAATTTTTGGAGTTGGAGGAAGAGCTTGTAGATTGCCAACCTTCAAGAGCTAAAGTGTTTACACTTTAGTTGGAGCCACACATCAACCTCAAGGGGTTGATAGGTAAATCTCTAAACATCCTATGTTTGATGTTTTTGATTTTGTAAATATTACACAAAGAAATCTAGGTGGCCGAAAATATGAGCTAGAAAATAAAATTTTTGACTTCCGTTGCGTTTCCGGCCACCGTAACCGGTCCGCTTTCATTTCAGCATGTTTAGGAATAAAAGATATCGATTTTGAATATGGTGTTATGCATTTGATTTGAGTATGAGTTGAGGATGATATAGTGTTGATATTTATTGAGATTGGACTGACCGGTATTAAGAATATACGTCGTTATGCCGTCAAATTGTATCGAGATCACGTAGTGACTTGGATTTGGGTTGATTAGATAAGAGATTGATAGATTTTGTATCAACATTTCCATTTCAGATTCGTATTGTCAACCGTGACAGCAACTGTGCGACGAAAGGTATATTACATGTTTTGTTTGGGGAATCACGACTCAAATGAGCTCACATTTGAGTTTCCCAACCAAAATCACATACTTGTTTTATTGTTTATATCTAGATATGATTATGATTGGTTATAGATTTGTTTATAGAACTTGTATACAAATCTTGCTATGCTTTGTTTACAGATCATGTGGCATTGCATTAGAATGATTATGCTTGTTTACAGATTGTGTATTCATGCATTAAGATAGGACAGTCTGGAGATCAGGCAGACTACTAGACGTTCGGCGATATCACAGCTTAGGGGAAGATCACCGCCCCTATTGTAGACGCGGATACAGATCAGGCCGAAGTCTAGGAATAAGACGGACAACACCTCGATTGGGAGGGTAGGTGACAGACAGTGCCGTCTTATTCACAACGGGATCCCTAGAGTTCTAGTCGAGTCGCGTCTAGACATGATTAGACTCGCATTGCATGATTATATATGAATGACATTCATATTAGCATGTTTCATGTTTTAGATTGTTTGAATGCATGTATACATGTTTATACTGGGATTTGTTCTCACCGGTTTTCCGGCTGTTGTTATGTCTGTATGTGTGCATAACAACAGGTGGGGCAGGATCTGGGTCGAGACAGAGATGATCGGGTTAGCGTGGAGATCACAGGCGTAGCAGATGAACCAGTAGTTGTCTTTTATTATGTACTGTATTTTAATACTGGTTAGTTGAGGACATACAGAGCAAGACATGTATTTTGTGTTTGTATGTTGTAAATTTAATAAAGAATTATGCTTGTTAGGTTACATTTGATTTAATGTAAAAAGCGAAAAATTGACCCATATTTTAGAATAACGATCCATTTAATCCCAAGAAAAAGAATTAGAGCCCGGGTCCCCACACCAATGAAGGGAATAACACATTAAAACCTTTGAAATACAATACATATACATCATGTGAGCACAAGGGATGAAATTTCACTTACAAACCACAAGAACACCTCAATCTAAGCTCTTGATACACCACCTACAACAATAATCCATAAATAACACCATCATCAACTAAATAACCAAGAACCTAAGAAATAATCCATTAAACCAACTCAAACAACAATCCCATATCATCTCTTCTCCAAAGCCAAGAAATAAAACAACCAAAAGCTTACCTTAGCTTCTTAGAGCAACAAGGAACCTCGATCTCAACTCGGAAATCCAACTAGAAGCTTGAATCAAAGATGGGAAGTGAAAGAAATAAGAGAAAACCCTTGTCTTCCAAGAGAAAATCGAGATGGAGAAGAAAGGAAAGGGAAAAAGTGAAGTCAACTTATCCAAAAAGCACTTTAAATCTCGACCATACCTCTACTGTTCATCACCGCGGGTGCGCTACTCTTGTACCGCGGGTGCGGTAAGCTCACGACACTCCACCAAAAATTCTGAAATCGATGACCGCGGGTGCGGTCCTGCAATTACCGCGGGTGCGGTCTACACCGCGGGTGCGGTACTAACATCACCGCGGGTGCGGTGTCACTACGGGAAAAACACAAAAATCCAACAATTACGACCACGTGTGCGGTCCTTACACTGAGCGTGGGTGCGGTCTGGTCACGGCAAAATCTAAGGCAACTAAAATCGAACCAAAACACTGAAACAACGCAACAACCAACAACTAACAACATCAAAACCACCAAGCAACTATAACCAATCATACTATGGCCCATAATCACAACTCTTAACATCACAACTAAACTCAAACTTAATCAATAAATTTATAACATACGAAAACTTAAACCGTACCGTACACCGGGCTCTGCTATTACATATAAAGTATGGACTTTTACTTTATAAATTTTTACTCCCACTGTTTTGACATATTTCACTACCCTCTAGTGAAAACGGGAAACTCCTTTCCTCAGTAGGTACGTAAGGTCCAATTAGCGAATTATGATCCCGAATAATATCAGCCAATCACAATTCCTAAAAGGTAGTTTCCAATTGCATCACAATGCAACCCTCTACGTAAAATTTTGTCTCACGTTTGATTAGGACCCAATAATATGACGTCGTTCATCTTTACGTGTCAAGCCTTACCCATCGATGTTGAACCTTAATGGACGGTCGCCATGAGTTCCCTCAATAATATGAGCCGAAATCATGGGAGTTCCACGTAGTTCACATCACTATGTCAATGGATGTCACAGCTTTCCGGCACCCAGAGCTCCCCCAATAATATGAGCCGAGCCCCGAGTACGGGTAGCGTTCATCATGCACCCATTGTCGATGGAAGACAAGGAAATTATAAACAAATTTATAATTCCCATTTTCGGGCTTGATATTAATTTTGAATCTTATTCAAAATGAGGGTTTTTAATTTTGAAAGGTCTCATCATTAATTTTATTTTAAAAGCTCGCCATGTTTGATCGTATGTTTGCTGAATTCATGCAACTTTGTTATTATCATAATAATAACGCACATACTCATTATTTATAACATATCATGCATATATTATAAACAGTAAACAAACAAGGATGATCAATCGCCCCAATACTAATGGGCCCTTGAGAGCTAAACACGGGCCTAGGTCCAATCTTAGGGTAAATGCACGGGATGCAAATACAACTATTACATTAGCTTCCAATATTTACATGTCTTAAAACTTCATAATCATCATGGCCACCATCTTCCAATCTTGATCATCCACTACACTAATATTTACAAATAAATTTCCATGGCAAATAAGGATACATCTCATGGGGTGGGAACGAGCCATAAACCAAGCCCACTTTATAAATTTTTAATTATTACAATCATTCAACACAAAATATCCTAGCATACACCTAGCAAATTGGGCTTGGGCTTTTGATCATCCTTCATGCATAATATCACATATCATACATCATCAGTTAATTATCACAATAATTAATTGATCCAATATTATATATCTTGATCCAATCACTAACCGCCACGATTATAAACTAAATTAACAAAGTATACAAACACATTTGTCTACTTTCCAATTAATTTATTTATAACCGAATTTCTTGTAAATCACCATTTACTATAAATAATTAAAGTCCAACTTAAATTATCTATTTCATGAGAAAATATTTGCTACTTTTGTAATTTTAAACTTAAGGGCCCAAAAACTCATTTTTCACCAAAAATATTTTGGCACATTTAAAATTTACAAACAAGTTAGCCATCTAATGGCCCAACAACTCAAGGCCCATGACACTTTGATATTCCAAAACACTTTTGGAAACCCTAGTCGTCATCGCCGTCGCCGGATTCCGGCCAACATGCCAAAATTTTTTATTTTTTTTCGAAAGGGGGCTGTTCGGGCAGCCCCTCAGGCTGCCCTTGCTGCCCGAAACGGGCAGCCCCACGGGCAGCCCGAGCTGTCCGAAATGGGCAGCAACATGCTGCCCAAAAACACCCCAAAAATCGGCCCTCGATTTGTTGTTTTGGTTGTCTCATGCGGTTAGAAATCGATCTCAACATAATATCTTGTATTTTGCTACACAAAAACGTAACCATAGCTCGGATACCACTTGAAAGGGGATCGGTTACGGTGATCGGAAGCGCAACGGAAGTTAAAAATTTAAATTTTTCATACAATAAATTCGGCCACCCCTATTCTTGTGTAGCAAATACAATAAAACACAAAAACGACATTCATAGTGTGTTTAGAATTTTACCTATCAACCTCTTGAGGTTGATGATGGCTCCAACCAAGGTGTAAACAACTTGGCTCTTGAAAAGGATGACAATCTACAAGCTTCCTCCTTACTCCAAAATTAGGCCCACCACCAACTAGGTAGATCCCCTCAAATTTTGCACTAGAAAAATAGGAGGATTTTTCAAAGAGAAGTATTTTTCATTCCTCAACACTTGAAGAAGAAAAATGAGAGAAAAACTTGGAGAGAATTGAGGGGGAGAGTTCGGCCATTGTGGATGCAAGAATGGGGAAGGGAGACTTGTCTTGGTAGTGGAAAAAGTAGAAATCACTTTTTGCATGCCATGCCTTGAAAACTCAAAAAGTAGTCTCCCAACCTTTCACCTCCCATGCATGCATATTATATGGTTTTTAACAAATTAAAAACCATGGACTAAATTTAATTATCTCAAACATATTTGAGACTAATTAAACATTACTTGAATTTACTCAAGTCCCACTAGTTAAATAATTATTTAAATTGAGCTCTACAAGACTCAATATGATTTAATTAATTCAACACTTGAATTAATTTAATTATTTGGACTCTACTAGGTCCACTAGTGTTTAATTAATTAAACACTTGAATTAATTTAATTTAGTTCATAATAATGTGTATGAAAATCAAAATTTTCAAATAAATTATTTACTTGGCCAAATTTTAATTTAGGAACACTTCCATAAATTAAAATTTACATTTCTCTCATAGAAGTCATACTTCTATTTTTTCTTATGCCTATAAACTCATTTATAAGCCGTTCAACACATTGAACTATTTTCTCCTTTATAGAAGTCATACTTCTAATTTTCCTTACGCTTATAAACTTCTTTATAAGTCGTTCAACACATTGAACTATTTTACTTCTCAATGGGATCTAAAAAGCTAGTACTTGTGGGGCCCTCAATGGTTCACTGATACAACTAGCCGTGGGTTCACATCTCTATGTGATTCGGACTAAACATGTCCTTATCAGAGCATACCCCAATTGCTCCATTCTTACTTATCAACACCTTGATAATAAGAACGTCAGAACTCAAGTCTGATAGTACCCAACCAATCATGTTAAACACCTAGCAGCATCGCTTACATGATTCCCTAGGTATCAAATGATAGTGCCTACAAGAACCATTCAATTATGGTTAGCGTACAGTACGGTCCCTTCAACTCATATATCCCGACCAATTCGACAACCATTGGTATATCGAGAGTTGTCAATGAATCGATACTATGTGTCATGTCGTAGTTGCATCAATGGTGTAATCTATGAAACCTTTTTCATAATTACAACCATACTCTGGCCAGAGATTTCAACCTACATACACATGATAACACATAGGATATCCATACCCGAAGGTAAGCGGTGAATCCCCGACTACAATGCATCGACTCCTATATGTTTCGACATGACACCCAACCTTGCCACCTGATGACCCCATAAGATTCGGTAAACAAGTCAAAGTGAAATGCTAGCACATAGAGTCTCAATGTTGTCCCGGGTCATAAGGACTAATGGTGTACAACCATAAACTAGGACGTTTCCACTCGATAAGTGAGAACCACTTGAAAGTCCTTTAATGGAGGGTTGTTCAGTGCACTCTACCAGGAGCACCTATCTGCATGCTCGTACATCACAATGTCCCCTACCAATGAAACATGGTACTCACATCGCAGATACTAGTCTCTAACTCGAGCGGCCTATATCCTTCTTAGTGCCGGCTGAATCGACTAGGAACCGTTTAGAATATACAGTATTACAAATATGAGTTTCATGATACTCATCATATGAGCATCCATATTCTTTCTACTATTTGTATATTCAAGGGCTTTATCTATGCAACTAGCATGGGTATACAGATAAAGATGTGCCAAAATAATAATTTCAAATATTACAAAAATAAAGATTGCTTATACATAGAGTTTCATTGTGAACACTCGGCCAACACTTGGCTCGACGGGCACCTACTCTAACAGGTTTTGTGCGTGAGTCTATGTCACCTTGTGCGGTACCTGTTTTATTAGTTCCTAAGAAAGATGCCTCATGACGTATGTGTGTAGATTGTTGGGCAATCAATAACATAACCATTAAGTATAGGCATCCCATACCTAGGCTAGATGATATGTTTGATGAATTTTATGGTGCTTGTATCTTTAGCAAAATTGATTTGAAGAGTGGTTATCACCAAATTTGAATGAAGGAAGGTGATGAGTGGAAAACGTCTTTTAAAACCAAGTATGAGTTATATGAGTGGATGTTCATGCTTTTTGGCTTAACTAACGCTCCTAGAACCTTTATGAGGTTAATGAACCATGTCTTGCGTGCATACATAGGAAAATTTTTTGTTGTTTACTTTGATGATATCCTAGTATATAGCAAAGACTTGGATGAGCATGTTAATCACTTGAGACTTGTGCTAATCACACTAAGGGCTGAAAATCTATATGCTAACTTAAAGAAATGTGATTTTTGTACAAGCAAACTTGTCTTTCTTAGTTTTGTGGTAAGCTCACAGGGGATACAAGTGGATGAAGACAAGGTAAGTGCTATTTTAGATTTAACATCGCCTACTACTGTTGGTCTAGTCCGAAGTTTTCATGGACTTGCAAGCTTCTATAGGAGGTTTGTAAAGGAATTTAGCACACTTGCAGCACCGATGACGGCAGTAATTATGAAGAACGTTCCATTCTATTGGGGCGAGTAGCAAGAGAAGTCTTTTAATCTTATTAAGCACAAATTGATTAATGCTCCTTTACTTGTTTTACCTGATTTTTCTAACACTTTTGAAATTGAATGTGATGCGTCAGGTGTAGATATTGGCGGAGTTTTGATGCAAGGAGGACGGCCAGTGGCGTACTTTAGCGAGAAGCTCAATGGAGCAGCCTTGAACTACCCCACGTATGATAAGGAGTTCTACGCACTTGTGAGGACTCTAGAGACGTGGCAGCACTACCTGGTGCCTAAGGAGTTTGTGATTCACACGGATCATGAGTCTCTTAAGCACCTTAAGGGGCAGCAGAAGTTGAACAAGCGGAACGCCAAGTGGGTGGCATTCATTGAAACATTTTCCTACATCATCAAGTACAAGCAAGGTAAGGAAAATGTAGTGGCCGACACACTATCACGGAGGTATGTACTAGTCTCTACTTTGGAGTCTAAAGTTTTGGGATTTGAGCATGTGAAGGAATTATATGTGCTAGATGAGGATTTTAAGAATGAATTTGAAACATGTATACATGGTCCACATGACAAATTTTATTTGCATCATGGTTTCTTGTTTAAGAAAGATAGATTGTGCATCCCTAGATCATCCATTCGTGAATTACTTGTTAGGGAAGCGCATGGGGGTGGTCTAATGGGACATTTTGGTGTGGCTAAAACTTTAAGTGTATTGCATGAACACTTCTATTGGCCACACATGAAACGTGACGTTGAGCGTGTTTGTGATAAGTGCATTACTTGTAGACAAGCTAAATATAAAACACAACCACATGTCTTGTATACACCACTTCCCGTCCCCAGTTAACCTTGGGTTGATATTTCTATGGACTTTGTTTTGGGGTTGCCTAGGACAAAGAAGGGGTGGGATTCTATATTTGTTGTTGTGGATAGGTTTTCTAAGATGTCACATTTTATTGCTTGTCACAAAACTGATGATGCATCTCATATTACGGATCTATTCTTTAGAGAAGTCGTTAGGTTGCATGGCATGCCTAGGACTATTGTTTCTGACCGTGATGTTAAATTCTTGAGTTACTTTTGGAAAATGTTATGGGCTAAACTTGGCACAAAATTGTTATTTTCTACTACATGTCATCCTCAAACGGATGGACAAACTGAAGTTGTCAATAAAACTTTAGGAACACTTTTGCATGCTATTCTTAAAAAGAATTTAAAGAATTGGGAAGATTGTTTGCCATTTGTCGAGTTTGCATATAATCATTGCATGCATTCAACTACAAATTATTCGCCATTTGAGATTGTTTATGGTTTTAATCCTTTGACTCCATTGAATTTGATGTCTTTACCTGTGAGTGAAAGGTTAAACACTGATGGCAAAAAGAAAGCTGAATTAGTTAGGAGTTTGCATGAAAAGGTAAAGGCCGATATTGAAAAGAAGAATGAGCAAAATGCCAAGCAAGCCAACAAGGGAAAGAAGAAGGTGATATTTGAGAAGGGATATTGGGTGTGGTTACTGTTAGAGTAGGTGCCCGTCGAGCCAAGTGTTGGCCGATTGTTCACGATGTAACTCTATGTATAAACGATCTTTATTTTAATGATATTTGAATTTATTATATTGGCGCATCTTTATCTGTATACCCATGCTAGTTGCATAGATAAAGTCCTTGAATATACAAATAGTAGAAAGAATATGAGATGCTCATATGATGAGTATCATGAAACTCATATTTGGAATACTGTATATTCTAAACGGTTCCTAGTCGATTCAGCCGCCACTAAGAAGGATATAGGCCGCTCGAGTTAGAGACTAGTATCTACGATGTGAGTACCATGTTTCATTGGTAGGGGACATTGTGATGTCCGAACATGCAGATAGGTGCTCCTTGTAGAGTGCACTGAACAACCCTCCATAAAAGGACTTTCCAAGTGGTTCTCACTTATCGAGTGGAATAGTCCTAGTTTATGGTTGTACACCATTAGTCCTTATGACCCGGGACAACATTGAGACTCTATGTGCTAGAATTACACTTTGGCTTGTTTACCGACTCTCATGGGGTCATCAGGTGGCAAGGTTGGGTGTTCTATCGAAACATATAGGAGTCGATGCATTGTAGTCGGGGATTCACCGCTTACCTTCGGGTATGGATATCCTATGTGTTCTCATGTGTATGTAGATTGAAATCTCTGATCAGAGTATGGTGGTAATTATGAAAGGGGTTTCATAGATTACTCCATCGATGCAACTACAACATGACACATAGTATCGATTCATTGACAGCTCTCGATAAACCAATGGTTGTCGAATCGGTCGGGATATATGAGTTGAAGGGACCGTACTGTACGCTAACCATAATTGAATGGTTCTTACAGGACACTATCATTTGATACCTAGGGAATCATGTAAGCGATGTTGCTAGGCGTTTAACATGATTCGTTGGGTGCTATCAGACTTGAGTTCTGACGTTCTTGTTATCAAAGAGTTGATAAGTAAGAATGGAGCAATTGGGGTATGCTCATATAAGGACATGTTTAGTCCGAATCACATGGTGATGTGAACCCACGGCTAGTTGTATCAATGAACCATTGAGGGCCACACAAGTGCTGGCTTTCTAGATCCAGTTGAGAAGTAAAAATAGTTCAATGTGTTGAACGACTTATAAATGAGTTTATAAGTGTAAGGAAAAATAGAAGTATGACTTCTATGAGAGAAATGTAAATTTTAATTTATGGAAGTGTTCCTAAATTAAAATTTGGCCAATTGAATAATGTATTTGAAAAATTGTGATTTTCATAAACGTTATTATGTACTAAATTAAATTAATTCAAGTGTTGAATTAATTAAACACTAGTGGACCTAGTAGAGTCCAAATAATTAAATTAATTCAAGTGTTGAATTAATTATATTATATTGAGTCTTGTAGAGCTCAATTTAAATTAATTATTTAACTAGTGGGACTTGGGTAAATTCAAGTAATGTTTAATTAGTCTCAAATATGTTTGAGATAATTAAATTTAGTCCATGGTTTTTATTTTGATAATAAACCATATAATATGCATGCATGGGAGGTGAAGGGTTGGAGACAACTTTTGCAACTATCAAGGCTTGGCATGCTACTTTTGTCTCTACTTTTTGCAAGTCCAAGACAAGTCTCCCTTCCCCCATTCAAGACATGCAATGGCCGAAATTCCTCTAACAATTCTCTCAAGTTTTCTCTCAATTTTTCTCTTCAAGTGTTGAGGAATAAAAATACTTCTCCTTGAAAAAACCTTTTATTTTTCTAGTGCAAAATAAAAGGGGTTCTAGTTTGCTAGTGGTGGGCCTAATTTTGAAGGAAAGATTCAAGAACAAGGTGAAGCTTGTAGATTGTCTTGCCATCAAGAGCTTAGTTGTATATCAACTAAGTTGGAGCCATCATCAACCTTAAGAGGTTGATAGGTAACTATTTCTAAACACACTATGAATGTCATTTTGGTGTTTTATTGTATTTCCTACACAAAATCAAGGTGGCCGAAATTTATATGCTAAAATCGAAATTTTTGTGCTTCCGTTGCGTTTCCGGCCACCGTAATCGATCCCCTTTCAAGTGGTATCCGAGCTATGGTTACGTTTTTGTGTAGCAAATACAAGATATTATGTTGAGATCGATTTCTAACCGCATGAGTGTATTTTTTGCAACAAAATACCAAGGCCTTTTTGGGGACATTTCGGGCAGCATGTTGCTGCCCGTGTCGGGCAGCTCGGGCTGCCCGAGGGGCTGCCCGTTTCGTGCAGCAAGGGCAGCCCGAGGGGCTGCCCGAACGCCTCTCTTTAAAAATAAAAAAAAAATGTTGGTTGTTTCCGGAATCCGGCAACGGAGCTCCGGCGACGGCGATGACGACTAGGGTTTTTCAAAAGTATTTTGGATTATCAAAGTGTCATGGGCCTTGAGCTGTTGAGCCATTGGATGGCTAACATGTTTGTGATTTTAAATGGGCCAAAATGTTTTTGGTGAAAAATAATTTTTTGGGCCCTTAAGTTTAAAATTACAAAAGTTGCAAATATTTTCTCATGAAATAAATATTTTAAGTTGGACTTTAAATATTTATAGTAAATGGTGATTTACAAGAAATTCGGTTATAAATAAATTAATTTGAAAGTAGACAAAGGTGTTTGTATATTTTGTTAATTTAGTTTATAATCGTGGCGGTTAGTGATTGGATCAAGATATATAATATTGGATCAATTAATTATTGTGATAATTAATTGATGGTGTATGATATGTGATATTATGCATGAAGGATGATCAAAAGCCCAAGCCCAATTTGCTAGGTGTATGCTAGGATATTTTGTGTTGAATGATTGTAATAATTATTAATTCATAAAGTGGGCTTGGTTTATGGCCCGTTCCCACCCCATGAGATGTATCCCTATTTGCCATTGATATTTATTTATAAATATTAGTATAGTGGATGATCAAGATTGGAAGATGGTGGCCATGATGATTATGAAGATCGAAGACATGTAAATATTGGAAGCTTATGTAATAGTTGCATTTGCATCCCGTGCATTTCCCTAGGATTGGACCTAGGCCCGTGTTTAGCTCACACGGTCCGTTAGTATTGGGGCGATTGATCATCCTTGTTTGTTTACTGTTTATAATATATGCATGATATGTTATAAATAATGAGTATGTGCGTTATTATTATGATAATAACAAAGTTGCATGAATCCGGCAAACATACGATCAAACATGGCGAGCTTTTAAAATAAAATTAATGATGAGACCTTTCAAAATTAAAAACCCTCATTTTGAATAAGATTCAAAATTAATATCAAGCCCGAAAAGGGGAATTATAAATTTGTTTATAATTTCCTTGTCTTCCATCGACAATGGGTGCATGATGAACGCTACCCGTACTCGGGGCTCGGCTCATATTATTGGGGGAGCTTTGGGTGCCGGAAAGCTGTGACATCCATTGACATGGTGATGTGAACTACGTGGAACTCCCATGATTTCGGCTCATATTATTGGGGGAACTCATGGCGACCGTCCATTAAGGTTCAACATCGATGGGTAAGGCTTGACACGTGAAGATGAACGACGTCATATTATTGGGTCCTAATCAAACGTGAGACAAAAGTTTACGTAGAGGGTTGCATTGTGATGCAATTGGAAACTACCTTTTAGGAATTGTGATTGGCTGATATTATTCGGGATCATGATTCGCTAATTGGACCTTACGTACCTACTGAGGAAAGGAGTTTCCCGTTTTCACTAGAGGGTAGTGAAAGATGTCAAAACAGTGGGAGTAAACATTTATAAAGTTAAAGTCCATACTTTATATCTTACTAAATATTTTAAAATAGTTCATTAACATTTATCTGTTTTTACTTTTCAGTACTATTTGACAATGTCTTCAATTCGCAATCCGCTTTCTGCCGTACTCGAAAAACATGTGTTAACAGGACCTAACTACCTCACTTGGCTAAGAAATCTGAAAATTGTCTTGAACTCGGAAAAGATTGCATATACACTAAATGAGTCGCCCCCTGATAAGGCTCCGACTGACTGCACTCCTGAGGAATTGCAGACCTACAAGGATTGGTGTGACCATGACTTGAAGGCCAAGTGTTATATGCAGGCTTCTATGAATGATGAGCTGCAGAGGCGTTTTGAGGGTGCAAAGAGTGCTGCTGACATTCATTTGCACTCAAGGAGCTCTTTGGTGAGCAGACTCGGCCTCTTAGGCATGCTACCGTCAAGGAGCTAATCACTTTGCGCATGCGAGATGGGGCCTCGGTCCATGAGCATGGCCTAAAGTTGATTGGACTCGTGGACAAGCTTGTTGGCATGGATTTGATGTTGCCTTCGGAGTATACCACCGACGTGTTGCTGTTATCGCTGCCTAGCTCGTTTGATCTTTTTGTGGTGAATTTCAATATGAACAAGATGGAACCGACCCTCGAGGAGTTGGTGAACATGCTTGTGACTTTTAAGTCCACCATCAAGAAAGAGAAGTCGGTTCATTATGTGGGTTCTTCATCTGGTACGAAGACCGATCCACGTGGGAAGAGGAAGAAGCGTTCTTTCCAACGTCCCAAGAAGAACGTGCCCTTGAAGAGGCAAGCTCCGAGTCCCGTTGTGGTAGCTATACCAGATAAAGCTAACAAGACTGTTGATGTTTGTCATCACTGCAAGAAGCCTGGACATTGGAGGCGTAATTGCAAGGAATATCTTGCCCAGAAGGGTTCTGGAAAGGGTATGTTCTATGTTGAAGTAAACATTTCAATTAACTCTACTTCTTGGGTATTGGATACCGGCTGTGGCTCACATCTCTGTAATGATTTGCAGGTGATGGGAAGCAGTAGGAGGCTCCGGGAAGGTGAGACCTTCTTGAGGATGGGCAATGGAGCAAGAGTTGCTGCCAAGGCTGTTGGAGATGTTTACTTGCATTTGAACAATGATTTTAAGTTTGTTTTGAGAGATGTTTTGTTTGTACTAGATTTGGTGAAAAACATTATTTCCATTTCTATGTTGGACAAAGATGGATTTTCTTGTTTATTTAGCAAAGGTGTTTGCAACATTTACAAGAACGAATGTTTAATTGGTACCGGAGAACTTGAAAACGATCTCTACACCTTAAAATTGAAAGATATTCCACTTAACAATGTCCAAGCTGTAACAACAACAAACAAGCGCAAACAAGATACTCTAAATTCGGCACAATTATGGCATGCTCGATTAGGACATATTTCCCTTAGAAGGATGAACAAGCTAGTGGGAGTGGGCATGTTTAATATGTCTGATATTAATGCTCTCACGACTTGTGAATCCTGTCTGAAAGGAAAGATGACCAAGATTCCCTTTAAGGGCCATGTGGAGCGAGCCAAAGGGTTATTGGATTTGATCCATACCGATGTGTGCGGTCCGCTTAGCATCACTACTAAGCATGGACGTGCCTACTTCATCACCTTTACCGATGACTTTTCGAGGTATGGGTATGTGTATTTGATGAAATACAAGTCTGAAGCCTTTGAAAGGTTCAAAGAATTCAGAAGTGAAGTAGAGAAGCAATTGGGACGAAGCATCAAGACACTTCGATCGGATCGAGGTGGTGAGTACTTGAGTGCCGAGATCCAAGAGTATCTTAGGGAGAATGGGATTCTCTCACAGTGGACTCCGCCTGCTACACCACAGTTGAATGGTGTTTCGGAGCGTCGTAACCGGACTTTGATGGACATGGTTCGGTCTATGATGGGGTTCACGGAGTTGCCGCCATCATTTTGAGGATATGCGCTTGAGACAGCGGCACTGTTGTTGAACATTGTCCATTCAAAAGCAGTTGACAAGACTCCATATGAGATATGGATGGGAAAGCCACCCAAATATTCTTATCTTAGAATATGGGGGTGCCCTGCTTATGTGAAGCAGGTAGTGGGAGATAAATTGGATAGTCGGTCCATTTTATGTTACTTTGTGGGATATCCAAAGAATTCGGTTGGATACTACTTCTATCATCCCCAAGAAACAAAAGTGTTTGTTTCTAGGAATGCAACCTTTTTGGAAAAGGAATTTCTATTGGATAGAAAAGGGGAGAACATAGGACTCGAAGAAGTTCGAGAGACACCCACAATTATAGAACCCACACCCGAAGAGCCAAGAGAGAGATACAAGCTCCTAGAAGATCCGAGAGAGTCTCGAGACCACCTATGAGGTATGGTCTGCTTCTTGAAGAGGACCATGATGAGCCTAACCTAGGATGTGATCCATGGACCTTCAAGGAAGCATTATCTGATGCCGATTCATCCAAGTGGCTTGAAGCAATGGAATCTGAGATGAATTCCATGCATTCGAACCAAGTGTGGAATCTCGTGGATCCACCTGAGGGAATTGTTCCCATAGGGTGTAAATGGTTTTACAAGAGGAAACTTGGGGCGGATGGGAAGGTATTGACCTTCAAGGCGCGATTGGTGGCAAAAGGATATACTCAAAGACAAGGAGTTGACTTTGAGGAAACCTTTTCTCCAGTTGCAATGTTCAAGTCCATAAGGATTTTGCTAGCCATAGCTGCATGGTATGACTATGAGATATGGCAGATGGATGTTAAGACAGCTTTTCTTAATGGGGATATTAAGGAAGAGATTTACATGTCTCAACCCGAAGGGTTTACATATGTCGGAAGTGAGCATATGGTATGCAAACTTCAGAGATCTATTTATGGTCTAAAGCAGGCATCTAGGAGTTGGAACCTTAGATTCGATAGTACAATCAAAGAGTTTGATTTTACTAAGAATCCTGAGGAACCCTGTGTGTATAAGAAGGTCAGTGGGAGTGCTGTGACATTCTTGGTGTTGTATGTTGATGACATTCTACTCATTGGGAATGATGTAGGAATGTTGCAATCAACTAAGATATGGTTAGCAAGCAAGTTCTCAATGCAAGACTTGGGTGAAGCATCTTTTGTATTGGGAATACAGATCTATAGAGATAGATCAAAAAGATTGCTTGGTCTCACCCAGTCCACATACATTGATACCATCCTGAAGCGGTTCTGGATGGATGAGTCCAAGAGAGGACATCTACCAATGTGTCATGGAGTGTCCCTATCCAAGTCCATGTCTCCCAAGACTGATGAAGAGATAGTGGCGATGACACGCATTCCATATGCATCTGCAATTGGTAGCATCATGTATGGGATGATATCTACACGTCCTGACGTGGCCTTCGCACTAAGTGTAGTGAGTAGATATCAATCGAACCCTGGTCTTCCACATTGGAAAGCTGTGAAAGACATACTCAAGTACTTGAGGAGGACCAATAAATTGTTCTTGGTCTATGGGGGTGGAGAACTAAAATTAGAAGGCTATACCGACTCTAGCTTCCAAAGCGATATTGATGACTCAAAGTCAACCTCTGGATTCATATTCATGCTCAATGGTGCTGCTGTCTCTTGGAAGAGTTCCAAGCAAGACAGTACAGCGGATTCCACCACTGAGGCAGAATACATTGCTGCATCAGCTGCAGCAAAGGAGGCAGTTTGGATAAGGAATTTCGTCCAAGAGTTGGGCGTCATTCCTAATGAAGTTGCTCCTGTCCCTGTGTTTTGTGACAACACGGGAGCGATTGCTCAAGCAAAGGAGCCGAGGTCTCATCAGAAGTCCAAACACGTATTGAGAAAGTACCACATCCTCAGAGAGATCGTGGAAAGAGGAGATGTCATGATTGACAAAGTCGACTCCGCAGATAATGTTGCTGATCCACTAACTAAGCCTTTACCAGGACCATCATTCGAGAAGCATCGCAAATCAATGGGTCTGAAGTATATGGGTAGTTGGCTCTAGTGCAAGTGGGAGATTGTTAGAGTAGGTGCCCGTCGAGCCAAGTGTTGGCCGAGTGTTCACGATGAAACTCTATGTATAAACAATCTTTATTTTAATAATATTTGAATTTATTATATTGGCGCATCTTTATCTGTATACCCATGCTAGTTGCATAGATAAAGTCCTTGAATATACAAATAGTAGAAAGAATATGAGATGCTCATATGATGAGTATCATGAAACTCATATTTGGAATACTGTATATTCTAAACGGTTCCTAGTCAATTCAGCCGCCACTAAGAAGGATATAGGCCGCTCGAGTTAGAGACTAGTATCTGCGATGTGAGTACCATGTTTCATTGGTAGGGGACATTGTGATGTCCGAACATGCAGATAGGTGCTCCTTGTAGAGTGCACTGAACAACCCTCCGTAAAAGGACTTTCCAAGTGGTTCTCACTTATCGAGTGGAATAGTCCTAGTTTATGGTTGTACACCATTAGTCCTTATGACCCGGGACAACATTGAGACTCTATGTGCTAGAATTACACTTTGGCTTGTTTACCGACTCTCATGGGGTCATCAGGTGGCAAGGTTGGGTGTTCTGTCGAAACATATAGGAGTCGATGCATTGTAGTCGGGGATTCACCGCTTACCTTCGGATATGGATATCCTATGTGTTCTCATGTGTATGTAGATTGAAATATCTGATCAGAGTATGGTGGTAATTATGAAAGGGGTTTCATAGATTACACCATCGATGCAACTACAACATGATACATAGTATCGATTCATTGACAACTCTAGATAAACCAATGGTTGTCGAATCGGTCGGGATATATGAGTTGAAGGGACCGTACTGTACGCTAACCATAATTGAATGGTTCTTGCAGGCACTATCATTTGATACCTAGGGAATCATGTAAGCGATGTTGCTAGTTGTTTAACATGATTCGTTGGGTGCTATCAGACTTGAGTTCTGACGTTCTTGTTATCAAAGAGTTGATAAGTAAGAATGGAGCAATTGGGGTATGCTCATATAAGGACATGTTTAGTCCGAATCACATGGAGATGTGAACCCACGGCTAGTTGTATCAATGAACCATTGAGGGCCACACAAGTGCTGGCTTTCTAGATCCCGTTGAGAAGTAAAAATAGTTCAATGTGTTGAACGACTTATAAATGAGTTTATAAGTGTAAGGAAAAATAGAAGTATGACTTCTATGAGAGAAATGTAAATTTTAATTTATGGAAGTGTTCCTAAATTAAAATTTGGCCAATTGAATAATGTATTTGAAAAATTGTGATTTTCATAAACGTTATTATGGACTAAATTAAATTAATTCAAGTGTTGAATTAATTAAACACTAGTGAACCTAGTAGAGTCCAAATAATTAAATTAATTCAAGTGTTGAATTAATTAAATTATATTGAGTCTTGTAGAGCTCAATTTAAATTAATTATTTAACTAGTGGGACTTGGGTAAATTCAAGTAATGTTTAATTAGTCTCAAATATGTTTGAGATAATTAAATTTAGTCCATGGTTTTTATTTTGATAATAAACCATATAATATGCATGCATGGGAGGTGAAGGGTTGGAGACAACTTTTGCAACTATCAAGGCTTGGCATGCTACTTTTGTCTCTACTTTTTGCAAGTCCAAGACAAGTCTCCCTTCCCCCATTCAAGACATGCAATGGCCGAAATTCCTCTAACAATTCTCTCAAGTTTTCTCTCAATTTTTCTCTTCAAGTGTTGAGGAAGAAAAATACTTCTCCTTGAAAAATCCTTTTATTTTTCTAGTGCAAAATAAAAGGGGTTCTAGTTTGCTAGTGGTGGGCCTAATTTTGAAGGAAAGATTCAAGAACAAGGTGAAGCTTGTAGATTGTCTTGCCATCAAGAGCTTAGTTGTATATCAACTAAGTTGGAGCCATCATCAACCTTAAGAGGTTGATAGGTAACTATTTCTAAACACACTATGAATGTCATTTTGGTGTTTTATTGTATTTCCTACACAAAATCAAGGTGGCCGAAATTTATATGTTAAAATCGAAATTTTTGTGCTTCCGTTGCGTTTCTGGCCACCGTAACCGATCCCCTTTCAGTTACACTTGAGGAAGGAAAGGTTCCCCGAGAAGAGACGTTCAAAGCTATTACCTAGGGGCGATGGACCATTTCAAGTCTTTGAAAGGATTAATGACAATGCCTACAAACTCGATCTACCAGGTGAGTATAATGTGAGTTCTACTTTTAATGTTAGTGACTTGTCGTTGTTTGATATAGGTGACGAGCTGGATTTGAGGACAAATCCTTTTCAAGAAGGGGAGGATGATGCGAACACGGATGGTCAAGCCCCAAGGAAGGCGTGGAACCTTTTAGAGTTTCCGAAGGGACCAATTACGAGGGGACGATTGAAGAAGTTCAAGGAAGCGTTGCACGGACTTATGAGCAATGAAGAAGGACTTACAAGCAAGTGGCAGAGTGCTGAAGGGTTTGTGGTGCATGGGTTTGAGTTTGGAAGTCATAGGAACACCATTCAAGTTTGAACGAAGAAAAGTACCAGAATGCTCCGCACCCGAGCGGTAAAACACTACCGCCCGAGCGCCAGATGTACTGTCCAAGACGTGATTTCCAGAACACTCGGCGCCCGAGCGACCACATCCTACCGCCCGAGCGCGAGTAGTCCAGAACCCTTGGCGCTCGAGTGGTAATATTTCACCGCCCGAGCGCGAGTCAGTTTCGGGAAGAATCCTAGTTTCGTAGTTAGAGTTTTAATTATTATGGCAACTAGATTTTTTGTTATCTTTTGATATATTAACATATTTTGCACGAAATTTTGAACACAATTCAGATTTTATTATTGAGTTTATCAACTTTGAGAATTTTCTCTCAAGCTTTTCAAGGCTCTTGCTTTGTCAACCCAAAATCAAACTTATCAAAGTTTTTAACTTTGTGGCATTTGTCGATCGTTCTTGCGCGGATTGTCAAAGACGAGTTTTTTGAAGGTTCGTTTGAGTTTGCGGTTGTTTATTTTGTGATTGTTTTTTGCTAAACTCTTCGTAGTTTAGAGGTGAAAATCACGTCGTACTTGTTTCAAAAGATCGGGACAACACAACGATTCTTTGTTCGTTATTGAATAGAGGGCGCGGTTCGATTTTAATCGTGTTTGCTATTTATTCGTACTAAGATTCACATCAACTATCCTCCTCAATATTTGCTCTAATCATGACTACCTCCATCTCCTTATAGTAGTCCTCAACACTCTTTAACCCTTGACTCAAAGTTTGTAACCTCTTAAACATCTCCCTATAGTAGTGATTGGGCAAAAACCTCTTCCTCATTACTCTTTTCATCTCATCCCAAGATTCAATGGTTCTCTCATTCTACCTTCTTCTAGTGGTCTCTAGTTGATCCCACCAAATGATAGCATACTCTAGAAACTCAACCACCGCCAACTTAACTTTCTTTTATTCGGAGTAGTGGTGATATTCAAACACAAACTCTACCCTCTTTTCCCATTCTAAATATGCCTCCGGGTCAGATTTCCCATGGAATGATGGAATTTTCATCTTAATGTTACGTATGTTACCATCATCCCTATTCCCATCATATCTACCCCGTACGGCTTCTCTTCTTCCTCTCCCAATTCCTCTACCTCTTCCATTCTTACCCCAATTTTCATTTTGGCTCTCCTCATCTCCTCCCAAATCATATTCTTTCTCATCCTCTCTACCCAAATCCTTTGGTTTGGATTTACCCCACTAGTACTAACTTCAAGCTTATCCAACCTCTAAGGTTAGGGCTCTAATTCATTCCTCATCATCCTACTAAAATGCCCAAACAATGCCTCCATTTGAACCGTAGAAAACCTCGGGTTCGAACTATCTCCTACCTCCCTCTCCATTTAATTTCAAATTTGTACCTGCAAGAAAACGTAGTAGAAAACAAAATGATCCTCACCCAAATGCTCACGGCCACTCCAAAGAAATTCACTCGTCTTTTCTCTCAAAATTTTTTTTTGCTCACAACAAATACTCACCGTTCACTCCAAAGAAATTCACTCGCACTTAAGTAATAATTCGAGAGTTCTCTCAAGGTGCTCAAGCTTTGTATTTGTATATCAAACAATCAAGTTTCAACTAGTGAACGATTTTGACCGACTCACTTGGACTGCGTAGACAAGAAAATCGAAGGTATATAAATTTTTTTTGTCTGTGAGAGGCAATTGGATATGAATCTCTAAAGGAAATTGAACAAAAAAAAATAATGGTGAATTTTCGGAATTTTTGTATTTTTTTTTGGCTGAATATATCTCGAAAATCACCAAGAAAAAATAAATAAAAATCCAACTGTTCTTCGAGGATCATAAATTTACGAAGGACGAAGAACGATAAACGAAAACAGATCTGGAAACGAGTGAAGAAATAAACATATCTGAAAATTGAGTAACAAGATACTTACTTGAATTCAATGAACCTAAGCTCTGATACCAAATGATGTGAATCTTTGTACGAATGAAAAGAAAACACGATTAAAATCGAATCGCGCCCTCAATTCAATGACTGAACTAGGAATCGTTGTTTGTCCCGATCTTTTGAATCAAGTTTTGGAGTGTGATATTCACCTCTAAATTATAAAAAATTAGCAATAAATAATCACGATTAAATAATTGAGAAACAGACGAACTGTGGGGACCCGGACGCTAATCATCTTCTTAATCATCATTGGGACTAATTTAATCAATTAGAATAAACAGGGTCTAAATATTTTTTTTAAAATGTGGAAGGTAATGGAATCATTCTATTACATAAACCAGTATAATAATACAAATCCTGTATAACATGCATCTAGTTCAAAACCAGGTTCAACTACTACAATCAAGTAATAAAACCTATCTATATCCAAGTCTGGAATCACCACTCTAATCTCGATCTTTCTTCACCTCTGTGACCCTGAACCTGTCCCACCTGTTGCCATGCACACATACAGACAAGACAACAGCCGGATAACTCCGGTGAGATATAAATATCCCAGTATAAACAATGTATTAATGCAATCATATAAAACATATATAAAAGCATAAACAATTATTAAAACATGTATCCAGTCTGACTACATGAACAAATACGAATCTGTATTTAAGTCAATGTCTTGTTATCTTATCTTATCTTATTTCTAACCTAGGGATCCCAATCTAATTTAGATTTTGGTATGCTGTATCGAATGTCTACATTAGACGTTGATCTACATCTAAGCTCATTGATACACCGTAAGTCTAGAGTCTTAGCGGTTCTGACAAAGACTCGGCGGTTCTGCCCTAGCTAGGCTGATCTGCCCAAGACTCAAACTCTGGCTTTGCTATAATTCAATAGACTAAACATATCAATCTGCAAATATCAATGCAATAAAATAAAGTATGCGATTTTGGGAAACTCAAGTCAAACCTAACTCGAGTTGTGCAATCCCGAATCAACATTTATTTATACCTTTCTTGCTTTCGCTCTGATACAATCGAAGTCTCGACTCAACGTCTGTCAATGTTCAATCTAGCAATGAAAATATCAATATTCTATTCAAATCAAGACATCTGTCTTATTAAATTCTGACAACAGTAAAATCTTGCGATACTGGTAATACCATACTGGTATATACCATTTCTAGTAACTTCTAATCAACCACCGTACAGATCTGACATCACATCTCAGTTAATTTAACTCTGAAATTCATAACAATTCCATAATCAGTCCATTTCTTAATCTGACTTCGATTCTACGTTGTCTAACATGTCAAGAACAACATATATGACGTCTATTCAATTCTAACAACATCATAATTCCAAAACATGTCAAAACGTAATAAAACTTACGTCCTGTAGTAGCCTGCGTTGATATGAACACAGTACCTAAGTCAGATTTAAAATCTAACGGACGGATTTCTCGCAAGATTTAAAATATACCGTGCATGCTTTCCAAGCGTGGCTCATGTATTTGTGCTGCACGTCTCGGGCATATGCGCGACCACCTTCCGCGCATATGCGCGAAACATTCTGTCTCGGCGCGTAGCTTCACAGTGACTCGCGCATATGCGCGACACATCTTGGCGCATATGCGCGAGGCCTTTGCTCAAATTTGCCAACTCTCGGGCTGTCTCGCACATGTGCGCGAATCCAAGTCGCGCATGTGCGCAAACCTTTCCGGACCTCTCGCGCATGTGCGCGCATATAGTCGCGCATGTGCGCTGATGCTACTGTCCTCGCACATCAATTTTCACACGCGATCTCATTTCGTGTTTCGGTTAGCCCTTTCATAATCGTCTCGATTAGAAATTAATAATCATAATTTAACACGATATAAAATCATGGGCATTACATTTCTCCCCCCCTAAGATACGATTTCGTCCTCGAAATCCCAGGAAATTAATCGTATCAATAAGGAGTATATATACAAAACTGTGTAAGAAATTTACATTATCTAAATAACTCTGGGAACTCTTGTCTCATATCTGATTCAGTCTCCCAGGTTGCTTCTTCTGTACCATGACGAGTCCATTGAACTTTTACAAGTGGAATAGTCTTCGTTCTGAGCTGTTTTTCTTTACGATCGATAATCTGAATCGGTTTTTCAACATAGCTCAACGTCTCATCAAATTCGACCTCGTCTGGTTGAATAGCATGTGAAGCATCAGGAAGGTATTTCCTTAATAACGATACATGAAAAACATCATGTATTCCGGATAATGAAGGCGGTAGGGCGAGTCGATAGGCACGATCTCCTATCTTCTCGAGAATCTCATAAGGCCCAATGTATCGTGGAGACAGTTTGTAATGCCCTAGATTATAAATTGAACAATGAGATTATGAAGTGTGGCATGAGACAAGGACCGCACCCGCGCCTAGAGAAGGAGTGCACCCGCGGTCATTAAATGTGAATTTGTGAAGGTGAGGCCGAGGGGACACCGCACCCGCGGTGCTAGAAGGACCGCACCCGCGGTCGATGTCCAGTAGGGTAGGAAATTTTATTCGAAGCAAGACCGCACCCGCGGTGCATGGACAGAAAGTTGGCAAATTTTACCGAAGCAACACCGCACCCGCGGTAAGAATGAGACCGTACCCGCGGTCGTTGAATTTTGAAAAATGAATGGATTGCCGAAGCATGAGCGCACCCGCGCTAAAGAAGTTACCGCACCCGCGGTCATGCGTGTTACTTGAAAAATGATAACACTTGTCCCTTTTCATGCAAGATATATATAGAGGTGGCTCTTTCCCTTCCATTTCAAAAGTGAAAAACGAGAAGAGATTCAGAGTTCTTTTAAACTTGCATCCTAGCTTAGATTGTGAGTTTTGAACGATCCGGTCAACCGATTTTCCATCCGAGCGTAGATTTGTAATCCTTGTGCTACTAGCTTCAAGGGAATGTAAGTTTCAATAAATTCCAGCATGTTTTGAATTGTTGATGTTGGGGAAACTTTGTTATGATTGTAGATACATGTTCTTATGATTTTAAGTAACGGTTATTCGTAACCAGATCGAAGAATGGATATTGTATGCTATTGCTACTATTTCCAGCATGTTTAGAGTTAAAGAAGGCAGATTTTGAGTATTATCATATGCCTATGATGATGATTATAAGTTGAGAATTAAGATGTATTGATATATGTTGAGATTTAGGATTGAACGGTATTGAGAAAGTACGTCGTTACGCCGTCAAATTGTACAGAGAACAAGTATTGAATTGGATATGTGTTGATTAAGATTAGAGATTGATAGAATGTGTATCAACAATTCCATTTCAGATTTGATATTGACTGATTCGTCTTCGATACTTCGACTATGACGAGACCATGACAAGAAAGGTATAATTCATGTGATTGTAGGGAAGATACGACTCGAATCTGATTTGATTTGAGTTTCCCAACAAAATCACATACTAGATTTATTGTTTATCTCTTTGATATGAATTGGATTTGTTTATAGATTTATATTCAAATCTCTTGATATAATCATGCTTTGTCTATAGATTTATATTCAATCATTGAGATATGAGAGTCATTGACAGATTTGTAAAAACTAGACGTTCGGTGTATCGATGCATAGGAGCAGACTTCCTCCGATTGTAGACATTCGATACAGACACGATCGAAGTCTAGGAATAGACGTACAGTTACCCCGATTGGGAGGGTAGGTAACAGAAAGTGACGTCTTATTCACCCCGGGATCCCTAGAGTAGAGTCGAGTTGAGTCAAGACATGATTTGATTTGCATTACATGCTTATATTGATTGGTTTCATAGACTATGGAACCTATTATTATTGCTTTTATGCATGATTCATGATTTTGTATTAGCATGTATACATGTTTTATACTGGGATTCGTTCTCACCGGAGTTTCCGGCTGTTGTTATGTCTGTATGTGTGCATAACAACAGGTGGGGCAGGATCTGGGTCACGACAGAGATGAGATCGAGATAGCGTGGTGACTACGGGCGCAGAAGATCACTAGTGGTATTGTACTAGACTTGGACTACTTTTATTTTTTGTATTTTGTATAAACACTAGTTGGATGGATGTATTAGAACAAGACATGTTTGTATGTTTGTAAAATAAGTAAAGACCTTATGCTTATTTATATACATTAGAATTAATGTTAAAAAGCGAAAAATTTGACCCACATTTTCTCACAGATCCATTTAATCCCAGATTGAATCGATTTAGAGCCCGAGTCCCCACACAGTTTCCCTTTCTTGCCAAATCTGACAACTCCTCTGAAGGGTGAAATCTTTAGAAATACTCGGTCTCCTACCTCTAATACCAACGGTCTGCGTCGAACATTGGCATATTTGGCTTGTCTGTCTTGCGCTGCCTTCATTTTATTTCGAATTAGCTTCACTTTTTCTGATATATCTCTGATCATATCAGGTCCAATCTCAGGCACTTCAGAGATATCATCCCAATATAGAGGGGATCGACATTTATTCCCGTACAACGCTTCGAATGGTGCCATTTCAATACTCGTCTGATAGCTGTTGTTGTACGAAAACTCACAAAACGGCAATGCATCTTGCCAATTAGTGATGAAATCAAGCACTACTGCTCTAAGCATATCTTCCAATGTCTGGATAGTCCGCTCTGACTGTTCGTCAGTCTGTGGATGATATGCGGTACTTAAATGTAACTTTGTACCGAGAGCCTACTGCAAACTTTGCTAGAAATGCGAAGTAAATCGAGGATCACGGTCTGATACAATTGACTTCGGCACTCCATGTAATCTGACCACTTCTCTGACAAAGATCTCTGCCATTTGGTCAAATCTTCACGTCATCTTGTACGGAATAAAACATGTAGATTTGGTCAATCGATCAATGACGACCCAATCGCATCACAACCTTTGGAGGAACGCGGTAGCTGCGTCACAAAATTCATGGAAATGTGATCCCATTTCCATTCAGGAATGGACAAACTCTGTAATAAACCTCCTGGTTTCTTTCTTTCTGCTTTCACATGCTAGCAATTCAGACATTTGGAAACAAATTCGACAATGTCAGTCTTCATTTGTTTCCACCAGAACTGTCTTTTCAAATCATTATACATCTTTCTGCCAACAAGATGAATATTGAATCGACTGTTGTGCGCTTCTGACAATATATGTCGTCTCAAATCTGAAACATTTGGCACAACCAGACGATTATTTACATACAAGAAGTTATCACGTACCTGATACTCCGATCAATGTCCTGTTCTAACCATCGATACTGATTTCTGTACATTCTGATCAACTTTCTAAGCTGCCTTAATTCTTAAAATCATCTCTGGTTTTACTTGCACCGTATAAAGTCTCAACGGTCTATAATCTGTTTCAAATGCTAATCTAGACAAACAGCAGTCTTCTATCAAATTTGAAACACCTATCGTCGACAAGGATAAAGAACATACCTTTCGACTTAGTGCATCAGCTGCTGCATTAGACTTTCCCTGATAGTATTTGATTTCACAATCAAAATCTTTAAGCAAATCAAGCCATCTTCGCTGTCTCATATTCAATTCAGATTGTGAAAACAGATATTTCAAACACTTATGATCAGAATATATTTCAAACTTTTCACCGTAAAGGTAGTGTCGCCATATCTTTAATGCAAAGATAATGGCTGCCAATTCAAGGTCATGGATTGGATAACGGGTCTCATGTGGTTTAAGTTGTTTTGAGGCATAAGCAATAACATGCCCTCGTTGCATCAGAACACATCCCAACCCTCTGTGAGAAGCGTCGCAATAAACCACAAAATCACCAGTACCTGACGGAATAGTCAACACCGGGGCACTGGTCAACCTATTCTTTAACTCCATAAAACTGGTCTCACATTCTTCAGACTAAAAAAATGGAGCATTATTTTGAGTCAGCTGAGTAATTGGTTTAGCAATACTTGAGAAATCTTTAATGAAACGACGGTAATATCCCGCTAAACCCATGAAACTGCGAATTTAGGGTACTGACATCGGTCTTGGCCAAGAAATCACGGCTTCAAACTGAAAGGGGATCGGTTACGGTGGCCGGAAGCGCAACAGAAGTTTAAAATTTTTAATTTTCTTGAGAAAATTTCGGCCACCTACTAGTCTTGTGCAACAAATACGACAAAAAATCCAACTATGTCATACATAGGGTGTTTTAGAATATACCTATCAATCTCAAGAGATTGATTATGGCTCCAACTTTGTTGTCAAACAACAAAGCTCTTGAAAGGTAGAAACTATCTTCAAACTTTCCAATGAGCACTCCTTGCTCAACTATTAAGCCCACCACCAACTAGGTAGATCCCCTCATATTTTGCACTAGAAAAATATGAGGATTTTTCAAAGAGAAGTGTTTTTGATCTCCAACAATTGAAGAACAAAAGAGGGAAAAATGGAGGAGAGAAAATATGCTATGTTTCGGCCATCTCATGTTGGAGGGGAAGGAGAATGAGTTAATTTTCTTGTCTTGGTTGTGAGAAAAGCAAAAAGCAAAAGGTGCATGCCTTGCATTATTTTAATAAAAAGTAATCTCCAACCCTTCACCTCCCATGCATGCATATAATATAGTTTTTAATCAAATTAAAAACTTTGGACTAAATTTAATTATCTCAAACATATTTGAGACTAATTAAACATTACTTGAATTTACTCAAGTCCCACTAGTTAAATAATTAATTTAAATTGAGCTCTACAAGACTCAATATAATTTAATTAATTCAACACTTGAATTAATTTAATTATTTTGGACTCTACTAGGTCCACTAGTGTTTAATTAATTCAACACTTGAATTAATTTAATTTAGTCCATAATAATGTTTATGAAAATCAAAATTTTCAAATACATTATTCACTTGGCCAAATTTTAATTTAGGAACACTTCCATAAATCAAAATTTACATTTCTCTCATAGAAGTCATACTTCTATTTTTCTTTATACTTATAAACTCATTTATAAGTCGTTCAACACATTGAACTATTTTTCTCCTTTATAGAAGTCATACTTCTAATTTTCTTTATGCTTATAAACTCCTTTATAAGCCGTTCAACACATTGAACTATTTTACTTCTCAACGGGATCTAGAAAGCTAGCACTTGTGTGGCCCTCAATGGTTCATTGATACAACTAGCCGTGGGTTCACATCTCCATGTGATTCGGACTAAACATGTCCTTATTCGAGCATACCCCAATTGCTCCATTCTTACTTATCAACACCTTGATAACAAGAATGTCAGAACTCAAGTCTGATAGTACCCATCCAATCATGTTAAACGCCTAGCAGCATCGCTTACATGATTCCCTAGGTATCAAATGATAGTGCCTGCAAGAACCATTCAATTATGGTTAGCGTACAGTACGGTCCCTTCAACTAATATATCCCGATCGATTCGACAACCATTGGTTTATCGAGAGTTGTCAATGAATCGATACTATGTGTCATGTCGTAGTTGCATCGATGGTGTAATCTATGAAACCCTTTCATAATTACCACCATACTCTGGCCAGAGATTTTTATCTACATACACATGATAACACATAGGATATCCATACCCGAAGGTAAGCGGTGAATCCCCGACTACAATGCATCGACTCCTATGTGTTTCGACAGAACATCCAACCTTGCCACCTGATGACCCCATAAGAGTCGGTAAACAAGTCAAAGTGTAATTCTAGCACATAGAGTCTCAATGTTGTCCCGGGTCATAAGGACTAATTCTGTACAACCATAAACTAGGACATTTCCACTCGATAAGTGAGAACCACTTGCAAAGTCTTTTTATGAAGGGTTGTCCAGTGCACTCTACAAGGAGCACCTATCTGCATGTTCGGACATCACAATGTCCCCTACCAATGAAACATGGTACTCACATCGCAGATACTAGTCTCGAACTCTAGCGGCCTATATCCTTCTTAGTGGCGGCTGAATCGACTAGGAACCGTTTAGAATATACAGTATTACAAATATGAGTTTCATGATACTCATCATATGAGCATCTCATATTCTTTCTACTATTTGTATATTCAAGGGCTTTATCTATGCAACTAGCATGGGTATACAGATAAAGATGTGCCATAATAATAATCTCAAACATTATTAAAATAAAGATTGCTTATACATAGAGTTTCATTGTGAACACTCGGCCAACACTTGGCTCGACGGGCACCTACTCTAACAATCTCCCACCTGCACTAGAGCCAACTACCCATATGCTTTAAACCCATTGATTCGCGATGCTTGTCGAATAATGGTCCAGGTAAAGGCGTAGCTAGTGGATCAACAACATTATCGGCGGAGCCGACTTTGTCAAAAGACACTTCTCCTCTTTCCACAATCTCTCCGAGGATGTGGTACTTTCTCAATACTAGTTTGGATTTCTGATGAGACCTAGGCTCCTTTGCTTGAGCTATAGCTCCCGTGTTGTCACACAACACCGGGACAGGAGCAACTCCATTAGGAATGACGCCCAACTCTTGGACGAAATTCCGTATCCAAACAGCCTCCCTTGCTGCATCTGATGCAGCAATGTATTCGGCCTCTGTGCTGGAATCCGTAGTATTGTCTCGCTTGGAACTCTTCCAAGAGACAGCAGCACCATAGAGTATGAATACAAAACCAGAGGTTGACTTCGAGTCATCGATATCGCTTTGGAAGCTAGAGTCGGTATAGCCTTCCAATTTTAGTTCTCCACCCCATAGACCAAGAACAATTTATTGGTCCTTCCCAACTACTTGAGGATGTCTTTCACAGCTTTCCAGTGTGGAAGACCAGGGTTCGATTGATATCTACTCACTACACTTAGTGCGAAAGCCACGTCAAGACGTGTAGATATCATCCCATACATGATGCTACCAATTGCCAAAGCATACGGAATGCGTGTCATCGCCACTATCTCTGCATCAGTCTTGGGAGACAAACTTGGATAGGGACACGCCATGACACATTGGTAGATGTCCTCCCTTGGACTCATCCATCGAGAACGACTTCACGATGGTATCAATGTATGTGGACTGGGTGAGACCAAGCAATCTTCTCGATCTATCTCTATAGATCTGTATTCCCAATACAAAAGATGCTTCACCCAAGTCCTGCATCGAGAACTTACTCACTAACCATATCTTAGTTGATTGCAACATTCCTACATCATTCCCAATGAGTTGAATGTCATCAACATATAACACCAGGAATGTCACAACACTCCCACTGACCTTCTTATACACATAGGGTTCCTCAGGACTCTTAGTAAATCAAACTATTTGATTGTACTGTCGAATCTGAGGTTCCAACTCCTAGATGCCTGCTTTAGATCATAAATAGATCTCTGAAGTTTGCATACCATATGCTCACTTCCGATAGATGTTAACCCTTCAGGTTAAGACATGTAAATAACTTTCTTAAAATCCCCATTAAGAAAGTCTGTCTTGACATCCATCTGCCATATCTCATAGTCATACCATGCAGCTATGGCTAGCAAAATCCTTATGGACTTGAACATTGCGACTGGGGAAAAAGGTTTCCTCAAAGTCAACTCCTTGTCTTTGAGTATATCCTTTTTCCACCAATCGCACCTTGAAGGTCAATACCTTCCCATCCGTCCCAAGTCCCTATGGGAACCTTTCCCTCAGGTGGATCTATAAGATCCCACACTTGGTTCGGATGCATGGAATTCATCTCAGATTCCATCGCTTCAAGCCATTTGGATGAATCGGCATCAGATAACGCTTCCTTGAAGGTCCTTGGATCACATCCATGGTTAGGCTCATCATGGCCCTCTTCAAGAAGCTGACCATACCTCATAGGTGGTCTCGAGACTTTCTCGTATCTTCTAGGAGCTTGTATCTCCTCTCTTGGCTCTTCGGGTGTGGGTTCTTCAATTGTGGGTGTCTCTCGAACCTCTTCGAGTTCTATCATCTCCCCATTTCTATCCAATAGAAATTCCCTTTCATAAGGGTCGCATTCCTAGAAACAAACACTTTTGTTTCTTGGGGATGATAGAAGTAGTATCCAATCGAATTCATTGGATATCCCACAAATTAGCATTAAATGGATCGACTATCCAATTTATCTCCCACTACCTGCTTCACACAAGCAGGGCTCCCCATATTCTAAGATAAGAATATTTGGGAGGCTTACCCATCCATATCTCATATGGTGTTTGCCTTTGAGTGGACATTTAATGGAATATCTTTCAATTTTAAGTTATAGAGATCGTTTTCAAGTTCTCATGTACCAATAAAACATTCATTCATGTAAATGTTGCAAACACCTTTGCAAAATAAACAAGAATATCCATTTTTATCACAATGGAAATGGAAACAATGTTTTTACAAAATTAGGTACAAACAAAACATCTCATAAAATTAACTTAAAACTATTGTTCAACAATAAGTAAACATCTTCAACAGCCTTGGCAGCAACTCTTGCTCCATTGCCCGTCCTCTAGAAGGTCACACCTTCCTTAAACTTTCTACTTCTTCCCATCACCTGTAACTCATTACAGAGATGTAAGTCACAACCGGTATCTAATACCCAAGAAGTAGAGTTAATTGAAATGTTTACTTCAATTTAGAACATACCGTTTCCAGAACTTTTCTGGGCAAGATATTCTTTGCAATTACGCCTCCAATGTCCAGGCTTCTTGCAGTGATGACATACATCATCAGTCTTGTCAGCCTTAACTGGTCTGGCTGCCTCAACGGGATTCGGAGATTGCCTCAACAAGGGCACGTTCTTCTTGGGATGTTGGAAAGAACTCTTCTTTTCCTTCCCATGTGGATCAATCTTCGTACCAGATGAAGAACCCACATAAAGAACCAACTTCTCTTTCTTGATGGTGGATTCAAACGTAACAAGCATGTTCACCAACTCCTCAAGGGTCGGTTCCATCTTGTTCATGTTGAAGTTCACCACAAAAGGATCAAATGAGCTAGGCAGCGATAACAGCAACACGTCGGTGGTCAACTCCGAAGGCAAGATCATATCCATGCCAACGAGCTTGTCCACGAGCCCGATCACCTTTAGGCCATGCTCATGGACCGAGGCCCCATCTCGCATGCGCAAAGTGATCAGCTCCTTGACGGTAGCATGCCTAAGAGGACGCGTTTGCTCTCCAAAGAGCTCCTTGAGGTGCAAATGAATGTCAGCAGCATTCTTTGCACCCTCAAAAACGCCTCTGCAGCTCATCATTCATAGAAGTCAGCATATAACACCTTGCTATCAAGTCATGGTCACACCATTCCTTGTAAGCCTGCAATTCCTCAGGAGTGCAGTCAGTCGGAGCCTCAACAGGGGGCGACTGAGTCAGTGTATATGTTACCCTTTCCGAATTCAAGACTATTTTCAAATTTCTTAGCCAAGTGAGGTAATTAGGTCCAGTTAATATGTGTTTGTCGAGTATTACAGATATCGAATTGCGCATCGAAGACATTGTCGATTTGTACTGAAAAGTGAAACAGATAAATGTTGATGACTATTTAAAATATTTGGTAAGATATAAAGTATGGACTTTAACTTTATAAATATTTACTCCCACTGTTTTGACATCTTTCACTACCCTCTAGTGAAAACGGGAAACTCCTTTCCTCAGTAGGTACGTAAGGTCCAATTAGCGAATTATGATCCCGATTATACAGCCAATCACAATTCCTAAAAGGTATTTTCCCAATTGCATCACAATGCAACCCTTAACGTAAACTTTTGTCTCACGTTTGATTAGGACCCATTATAGACGTCGTTCATCTTTACGTGTCAAGCCTTACCCATCGATGTTGAACCTTAATGGACGGTCGCCATGAGTTCCTTCAATTATCTGAGCCGAAGTCATGGGAGTTCCACGTAGTTCACATCACCATGTCAATGGATGTCACAGCTTTCCGGCACCCAAGGCCCCCCCAATAATATGAGCCGAGCCCCGAGTACGGGTAGCGTTCATCATGCACCCATTGTCGATGGAAGACAAGGAAATTATAACAAATTTTATAATTCCCCTTTTCGGGCTTGATATTAATTTTGAATCTTATTCAAAATGAGGGTTTTTAGTTTTGAAAGGTCTCATCATTAATTTTATTTTAAAAGCTCGCCATGTTTGATCGTATGTTTGCCGGATTCATGCAACTTTGCTATTATCATAATAATAACGCACATACTCATTATTTATAACATATCATGCATATATTATAAACAGTAAACAAACAAGGATGATCAATCGCCCCAATACTAATGGTCCGTGTGAGCTAAACACGGACCTAGGTCCAATCCTAGGGTAAATGCACGGGATGCAAATGCAACATTTACATAAGCTTCCAATATTTACATGTCTTCGATCTTCATAATCATCATGGCCACCATCTTCTAATCTTGATCATCCACTATACTAATATTTACAAATAAATATCCATGGCAAATAGGGATACATCTCATGGGGTGGGAACGGGCCATAAACCAAGCCCACTTTAAATTTGATAATTATTACAATCATTCAACACAAAATATCCTAGCATACACCTAGCAAATTGGGCTTGGGCTTTTGATCATCCTTCATGCATAATATCACATATCATACACCATCAATTAATTATCACAATAATTAATTGATCCAATATTATATATCTTGATCCAATCACTAACCGCCACGATTATAAACTAAATTAACAAAGTATACAAACACCTTTGTCTACTTTCAAATTAATTTATTTATAACCGAATTTCTTGTAAATCACCATTTACTATAAATAATTAAAGTCCAACTTAAATTATTTATTTCATGAGAAAATATTTGCAACTTTTGTAATTTTAAACTTAAGGGCCCAAAAACTCATTTTTCACCAAAACTATTTTGGCCCATTTAAAATTCACAAAAGTGTTGGCCATCCAATGGCCCAACAACTCAAGGCCCATGACACTTTGATATTTCAAAACACATTTTGAAAACCCTAGTCGTCATCGCCGTCGCCGGAGCTCCGTCGCCGGATTCCGGCCAACTTAAAATTTTTTTTTTATTTTTTATTAGAAGGATGGGGCGTTTCGGGCAGCCCCTAGGGCTGCCCTTGCTGCCCGTTTCGGGCAGCCCTTCGGGCAGCTTGGGCTGCCCGAAATGGGCAGCAACAAGCTGCCGAAAAAATCCCCAAATGTTGCCTTGAAATTTGTTGCAAACTTTACACTCATGCGGTTAGAAAACGATCTCAACATAATATCTTGTATTTGCCTACACAAAAACGTAACCATAGCTCGGATACCACTTGAAAGGGGATCGGTTACGGTGGCCGGAAGCGCAACGGAAGTTTAAAATTTTTAATTTTCTTGAGAAAATTTCGGCCACCTACTAGTCTTGTGCAACAAATACAACAAAAAATCCAACTATGTCATACATAGGGTGTTTTAGAGATATACCTATCAATCTCAAGAGATTGATTATGGCTCCAACTTTGTTGTCAAACAACAAAGCTCTTGAAAGGTAGAAACTATCTTCAAGCTTTCCAATGAGCACTCCTTGCTCAACTATTAAGCCCACCACCAACTAGGTAGATCCCCTCATATTTTGCACTAGAAAAATATGAGGATTTTTCAAAGAGAAGTGTTTTTGATCTCCAACAATTGAATAACAAAAGAGAGAAAAATGGAGGAGAGAAAATATGCTATGTTTCGGCCATCTCATGTTGGAGGGGAAGGAGAATGAGTTAATTTTCTTGTCTTGGTTGTGAGAAAAGAAAAAAGCAAAAGGTGCATGCCTTGCATTATTTTAATAAAAAGTAATCTCCAACCCTTCACCTCCCATGCATGCATATAATATAGTTTTTAATCAAATTAAAAACTTTGGACTAAATTTAATTATCTCAAACATATTTGAGACTAATTAAACATTACTTGAATTTACTCAAGTCCCACTAGTTAAATAATTAATTTAAATTGAGCTCTACAAGACTCAATATAATTTAATTAATTCAACACTTGAATTAATTTAATTATTTTGGACTCTACTAGGTCCACTAGTATTTAATTAATTCAACACTTGAATTAATTTAATTTAGTCCATAATAATGTTTATGAAAATCACAATTTTCAAATACATTATTCACTTGGCCAAATTTTAATTTAGGAACACTTCCATAAATCAAAATTTACATTTCTCTCATAGAAGTCATACTTCTATTTTTCTTTATACTTATAAACTCATTTATAAGTCGTTCAACACATTGAACTATTTTTCTCCTTTATAGAAGTCATACTTCTAATTTTCTTTATGCTTATAAACTCCTTTATAAGCCGTTCAACATCATTGAACTATTTTACTTCTCAACGGGATCTAGAAAGCTAGCACTTGTGTGGCCCTCAATGGTTCATTGATACAACTAGCCGGGGGTTCACATCTCCATGTGATTCGGACTAAACATGTCCTTATTCGAGCATACCCCAATTGCTCCATTCTTACTTATCAACACCTTGATAACAAGAATGTCAGAACTCAAGTCTGATAGTACCCATCCAATCATGTTAAACGCCTAGCAGCATCGCTTACATGATTCCCTAGGTATCAAATGATAGTGCCTGCAAGAACCATTCAATTATGGTTAGCGTACAGTACGGTCCCTTCAACTCATATATCCCGATCGATTCGACAACCATTGGTTTATCGAGAGTTGTCAATGAATCGATACTATGTGTCATGTCGTAGTTGCATCGATGGTGTAATCTATGAAACCCTTTCATAATTACCACCATACTCTGGCCAGAGATTTCGATCTACATACACATGATAACACATAGGATATCCATATCCGAAGGTAAGCGGTGAATCCCCGACTACAATGCATCGACTCCTATGTGTTTCGACAGAACACCCAACCTTGCCACCTGATGACCCCATAAGAGTCGGTAAACAAGTCAAAGTGTAATTCTAGCACATAGAGTCTCAATGTTGTCCCGGGTCATAAGGACTAATTCTGTACAACCATAAACTAGGACATTTCCACTCGATAAGTGAGAACCACTTGGAAAGTCCTTTTATGGAGGGTTGTTCAGTGCACTCTACAAGGAGCACCTATCTGCATGTTCGGACATCACAATTTCCCCTACCAATGAAACATGGTACTCACATCGCAGATACTAGTCTCGAACTCTAGCGGCCTATATCCTTCTTAGTGGCGGCTGAATCGACTAGGAACCGTTTAGAATATACAGTATTACAAATATGAGTTTCATGATACTCATCATATGAGCATCTCATATTCTTTCTACTATTTGTATATTCAAGGGCTTTATCTATGCAACTAGCATGGGTATACAGATAAAGATGTGCCATAATAATAATCTCAAACATTATTAAAATAAAGATTGCTTATACATAGAGTTTCATTGTGAACACTCGGCCAACACTTGGCTCGACGGGCACCTACTCTAACACAAACTTACTGGGATCCACTGATATCCCATCTCCGGATATAATGTGACCCAGAAATATTACCTGTCTTAACCAAAACTCACATTTCAACAGTTTAGCATATAATTTCTTAGCCCTTAAAATTCGCAACACAGTTCTTAAATGCTCAGCATGCTCACTCATATTCTTTAAATAAATCAAAATATCGTCGATGAAAATAATCACAAAATCATCGAGATATTTCTGAAATATATGGTTCATCAATCCCATAAACACAGCTGAAGCATTCGTCAAACCAAACGGCATGACAATAAATTCATATTGTCCATACCTGGTTCTGAATGCTGTCTTTGAGATATCAGAATCTCTGACTCTCAGCTGATGATATCCCGATCTTAAATCAATTTTGGAATATACGGAAGAACCCTGCAACTGATCGAATAAATCATCAATGCAAGACAAAGGATATTTATTCTTTATCGTTGCCTTGTTTAGTTGCCGATAGTCGATGCAGAGTCTCATCGAACCGTCTTTCTTTCTTACGAACAATACTGGTGCACCCCAAGGAGAAACACTTGGTCTGATGTACCCCTTGGCTAGTAAGTCTTCCAGCTGACTCTTTAATTCTTTCAATTCAACTGGTGCCATTCTGAATGGAGCTCTAGAAATCGGTACTGTTCCTGGCATCAATTCTATGCTGAAGTCTATCTCTCTAACTAGAGGTAATCCCGGGATCTCATCTGGGAAGACGTCAGCAAACTCACGTACCACTGACAGGTCTGCCAATACTGGACTCGACTTCAGTAAATCTACTGAATATACAAGGAATCCTTCTGCTGCTTTCTGTAACAATCGAGTCATAGATAATAAGCATATTAAAGGAATTCTCAATCTAGAACCATTACCGTAAAATTTCCACTCTTCAGCCATATCTGGTCTGAATCTTACTATCTTGTGGAAACAATCAACTGTAGCTCTGTACTTGGTTAGCATATCAATCCCGATAATACAGTCAAAATCAGACAATCCAAGTACAATGCAATCTAATTCAATCTCATGCCCGTCATACTGTAGTACACAATGTTTTTACAGAATTTACTGATATCAAACCTGTCCCCAAAGGAGAAAAGACAGACACTACAGTAGCTAAATACTCTACAGGCAATGCATGACTTAATGCAAATCGTTCAGAAATAAAGGTATGTGAAGCACCGGTGTCAATCAATACATAAGCAAAGTAACCACATAAAGAACAGTTACCTGCCACAACGTCATTTTGTGCTTCCTGGGCCTGCTCCTCTGTCAAAGCGAATATTCTAACCTGCTGTCTAGGAGGCTGGCTAACAGTCTGGCAACCTCCCGGCCTCTGCTGTGACTGAGATGGCGCTGGCTGGAATGTATGAACAGCAGCTGATCGTCTCTCAGTCTGTGCTGCTGATCCCGATCACTCGGCTCCCCGAGATCTTTGGGAACCTCTCTGTGGACACACTTTATGTGGGGACCCGGGCTCTAACTCATTTCTTTGGGATTAAATGGATATTTATTATAAAAAGTGGGTCAAATTTTTTGCTTTTAACATTACATCAAATGTTAATAACACTAAACACAACATATACTTCTACTTTATTTCATCAAATGTAAATACAAGTCTTGTTATTATAGATTCGTACAAACTAGTGTTTAAAACAAACTACTATCTACAAGTAGTACAAAGTTAGTAAAAACCACTAGTCCTCTGCTGCGCCCGAAGTCACCACGCTATCACGATCTCATCTCTGTCTCTTCCCAGATCCTGCCCCACCTGTTGTTATGCACACATACAGACATAACAACAGCCGAATACTCCGGTGAGAACCAATCCCAGTATAAACATGTATACATGCATATAACAATCTAAATCATGAAACATGCTATTATGAATGTCATCAACATAAGTATGCAATGCGAATCCAATCATGTCTTGTGGGGACCCGGACGCTGATCTTTTAATTAATCTTCTTTTGGGATTTGATTATCAGTTCTGATAAACAGGGTCTAAATTTTTTTTTTCTTTTTAAAATATAAATGCGGAAGGTAATGGAATCTAAATAATATACATCTCAGTATAAAATACATTTCAGTATAAAAGTACAATACTGTACAATCTAAGTCTAAGGTTCGGTTACTAAGTTCAAGTAATAAACCAAATCTACAGTAAGTCCGGAATCACCACGCTAACTCTTCTTCTCTCCTCTTCCTCTTGACCCCGATCCAGCCCCACCTGTTGTCATGCACACATACAAACAAGACAACAGCCAGATAACTCCGGTGAGAATAAATCACAGTATAAGACATGGTAAACATGCATATACATAAAGTAAATCATGAAATATTCTATCATGAATATAATTCAAATCAATATATTTCATAATCTATGAAATTTAATCAAGATAAGCATGCAACTCGAATCAGATAAACATGCTACTCAAATCAAATCATAAAAACATGCTTTCATGACTGAAAGCAATAACAATGGGTTTCATAGTCTATGAACCACATCCATAAACGCATGCAGTTTTAGTCAAATCATGTCTAGACTCGACTCAACTATAACTCTAGGGATCCCGTGTGAATAAGACGTCAATGTCTGTCACCTACCCTCCCACTCGGGGTGACTGTACATCTTATTCCTAGACTTCGGTCATAGCTGTATCGAATAATCTACAATAGGACAATGTCTGCTCCTATGTAACGATACACCGAACGTCTAGAAGTCTGACTGTTTCTGTCAAACTTTCCTATCTCAAATGCAATGCATAACCATCTGTAAACAATGCATAATTATCTCAAAAGATTCGAATACAATTCTATAAACAATCATAATCATATCAAAAGATAAACAATAGGTTTAGTATGTGATTTAGTTGGGAAACTCAAATAAAATATGATTTGAGTTATATCTTCCCAAATATCACATGAATTATACCTTTGTCGACCCTGTCTGACGAAGACGAAGTCTGGTATTCAACTCTGTCCATATCAAATCTGAAATGACAATATCGAATACGCTGTGTCAGTGAATAACTCAATACTCAATCTGTTCTGATCAATACTCAACTCAGTACATAATCTGATCAATATCAATAGTATAACTATGAATCTCAATCAATATCATATCTGATCAATCTCAATCAACTGATGTTTCGACGGCATAACAATACAATCTGAATAACCCCGTCAGTTCTGAACATCAAAAATATAATCCTGGAACTCATAGTCTGTGTCGATATAGTTCATACTCTGAATACTAACACAATTCTGGTATAGAATCTCAGTCAATTTCTTCCAAAAATCATAACAATAACATAAACAATCTGTTCTTTAATCTGACTTCAATTCTAAAATGTCTACGGTAGTAGAAACACCATATCTAAATCATAATCGATTCTAGCAACATCATAATTTCAAAACACTTCAAAACGTAATGAAACTTACGTCCTTGTTTAGCTCGTAGCACGAGAAGCACGATACTACGTTCGGATTTGAATTCTGAGACACAGATTCTTCGTAAATCAAATTCTAAAAGGCGTAAGGAAATTTTCCTCAAGATCTCGACCTTCTTCTGAGTTTTCTGAGGAATAAAACGTGTCATCCACTTATATATATATTGCATGCAAATCTGGAAACGTGGCATCACTTTTCAAGCAACATGCAGGACCGCGGGTGCGGTCGTGTCATGCACCGCGGGTGCGCTGATGCTTCGACATTATCTTTATTTTTCTGGATTCGAACACCGCGGGTGCGCTCCTGCTAGCACCGCGGGTGCGGTGATTCTACGGAGTTTCCTGACAACTTACTGCCCATGCACCGCGGGTGCGGTGATGTCTGGCACCGCGGGTACGGTGTTGTTTTCTCAAAATATTCTAGTTTTGCAACATCGTTTCTCCACTTCTGTTGTTGCCTTCCTTATTCATACTTTATATATATCAATACAAAGTATCAAACTTAATTCTCGGGCCTTACATGTCTAGACTCGACTTAACTATAACTCTAGGGATCCCGGTGTGAATAAGACGTCAATGGCTGTCACCTACCCTCCCAATCGGGGTGACTGTACGTCTTATTCCTAGACTTTGGTCTGATCTGTATAGACATCTACAATAGGAGAGGTGATCTTCCCCTAAGCTGCGATATCACCGAACGTCTAGAAGTTTGACTGTTCTGTCAAGACTCTCCTATCTTAAATGCAGTGAATAACAATCTGTAAACAAAGCATAATCATCTCAAAAGATTTGAATACAAGTCTATAAACAAATCACAATCAAGATAAACAATATATCTAGTATGTGATTTTGGTTGGGAAACTCAAATTGGATCTAATTTGAGTCATGTCTCCCCAAACAAAACATGCATTATACCTTTCTTGTTGTCGTAGTCGAAGTCTCAAAGGCGAATCTGTCAATATCGAATCTGAAATGGAAATGTTGATACACATCCTATTAATCTTTAATCACAATCAACACATGTAATGCCCGAGTTTATATCATTTTAATACGAGATTATTTAATTTACGAATCTTGGAATAATGAATTAAATTCCATGATTTTTGTAATTAATTAGGATTGAAATTGAATTAAAAGATTGAGCGGGGACCGATTTGCAAATAGTGAAAAGTTGAGGGACTAAAGTGCAATTATGACTTGAATATGACACTTGTCCTTGCATGCAAATATATATAACAGCAAAGAAAATTGAGAAAGTCCCTCAAAGCTTTAAGGTTGCTTAGATTTTGATTTTGAAGGATCCGTACGTCTGATTTTGAATCCGACTTCGGTATTGAGTTCCTTTCAACGTAGGCTACAACTGGACGTAAGTTTTACTACGTTTTGACATGCTTTGAAATTATGATATTGTCAGAATTGAATGGAATTCATATATGATGTTCTTGACATGTTAGACATCGTAGAATCGAAGTCAGATTGAGAAATGGACTGATTATGAAATTGTTATGAATTTTTAGGGTATATTGATTTATACCAGACAGATTTGAATTGTGATTGGATTACGGATTGTATTGAATATGGTTTATGGATTGTAACTGTGATCTGAGGATATTGTATTAACGGGGATATTGAAATTGTATCGTTAGGCCGTTGATTTTGAATTAAATCAAGATTGATCAGATTATTATTGATTTGAAAGGTATATTGACATGAGATTATTGATATTGTCATTGCCAGACAGACTGTGAATTCAGGACTTCGACTGAGCCTGAAACCGACGAAAGAAAGGTATAAGTCAATGTGGTATTGGATGATTGACTTGAGTCAGTTTAGACTTTAGTTTCCCTAAATCACATACTTTACTTTATTGCATTGATATTTGCATTAATTTGACTGATGCACTTGTTTTATTGATTATAGATAACAGGTATTAGATTAGTAATCTTGTGACAGAAGTTCCTGATAGTGGTGGAATCGCCACGGGAACATTGCACGATGTCTCAAGATAACGATATTAGCGTTAGAGCTACTGTCTATGACGGATAGGTCAGGATACCGGATGTTGGTTATATCGAGTAATTAGGATTGGAATTCTTCTATTACGGAATTCGATATAGGAACACCATATTTGGTTATATCGAGTAATAGGAACAGAGTTCCTTCTATTACGGAATTCGATATAGGAATACCACATTTGGAAACCGGGATCCCTAGACTAGGATTGAGTCTAGTCTGAATCGTAGAATTGTAACTATGTTTCAGATTTTGATACATATTACGGTTACATGATTACATGCTTTATATTTTTTTATATGATTGCATGTTTCGTTGATTTATACTGGGATTTATTCTCACCGGAGTTATCCGGCTGTTGTCTTGTCTGTATGTGTACATGACAACAGGTGGGACAGGATCAGGGTCCAGGAGATGAGGAGAGATCGTGATTAGAGTGGAGACTACGGACTTTGATTATGATGTATAATAGGGTTTGAACACTTGACAGTAGTTGTTAAACCTTAGTTTAGTTTGAATGCATGCAGTACAGGACTTGTATTGTATTTTATACTGATATGTATATTAGTTTGATTTAACTACGTTCCGCATTTTAAAAAAAAAATTTAGACCCTGTTTTATAATTGATTAATTAGTCCCAATGATGATTAAGAACTTGATTATCGTCCGGGTCCCCACAACAGGTGGTATCAGAGCGATAGATCCTTGAGATTGAGATAGGAGCTAGTGAGCGGGGTAGAATGTGTTTTCTTTCCTGCTTTTAATTGCTAGCATGATTTACTGCTTTATAATACATGTTTATCTGTTTATCTTATTTGATTTGAAGACATGTGTTATTGAGAACGAATCAGAGTCGATTCTGGATCATCAGTAAGATGATCAGAGGAGGACCGAAATAGAACTTTGGTTTGGGATTGCTAATTCTTTTGATTTCAGATATGCCTCCGAGAAGAATACCAGAACAGGGGAGTACATCAAATCCTCCCATGGATGTGACTCCTACACCGATGGAGAAACTGTTGAAAAGTTTTCAGTCATTTCATCCACCGACTTTGAAAGATACGGAGAATTCCGTGGAATGTGAAAGTTGGTTGGACGATATTGAAGCGATGTTAGAATCTTTGGAATATACTGAGGAAAAGAGGGTGAAACTGATAGGACACCAGCTGCATGACGTTGCTAAACACTGGTGGATCACGACGAAACGGGCATTGGAACAACGAGGTATGGCCATTACCTGGGATGTGTTTAAGTCTGAATTTTATCTACGGTTCTTTCCAGTATCTTATAGGAAGGACAAGGGAGCCGAGCTCGCAAACTTGAGACAAGGCCAGTTAAACATTGAGGATTATGTGGCTAAGTTCTCTACACTGCTCAGATTTGCTCCCCACGTAGCTGAACATGTTGAGGCTGTTGCAGACCAGTTCATAAATGGCCTAAATCCAGAAATATTTACCTTGGTGAATACTGGGAGGCCAAACAATTTCACCGATGCCCTGAACAGAGCCAAGGGAGCCGAAGCAGGTTTGATGAGACAGAGAGAGGCTTCGTTTGTGCTTCCAGTATCGGGACAGCAACAACCACCTCCTCGATTTGAAGGTGGCAGTAGCAGTAGCAGGAAGAGGGATTTGTTGAGGGCTAGAGGGAAGCAATTCAAGAAATCAGGAACTAGCTCGTCCAGTTCGAGTGGCTCTAGACAGACCGGTCACGGTCAGAGCTATACAGGACCGTACTGTGGTACTTGTGGAGGGAGGCATTCCACAGATCAGTGCCGAGGAGTGGTTGGCAGCTGTCGTATTTGTGGACAGCAAGGACACTTTGCTCGAGTGTGTCCCCAGAGGACTGCCCAGGGATCGCAGGCAGCTGAGTCATCGGGATCAGTGGCTCAGACCGGTAGACGACCATCTGTCGTTCATACTTTTCAGCCAGCACCGCCTACTCAGTCACAGCAGAGGCCAGGAGGGGCCAGACAGTGAGCCAGCCTCCGAGACATGCAGGCCAGAGTTTTCGCTTTGACCGAGGAGCAGGCACAGGATGCAACTGATGATGTTGTGGCAGGAAACTGTTTTATTTCTGGTTATCCTGCATATATACTGATTGATACTGGTGCATCTCATACATTTATATCTGAGCGTCGTTGATGCATTCTTTGCCTATTGAGTCGTTGTCTGCAGTTGTGTCTGTTTCTTCCCCGTTAGGAACATGTTTGATATCAGCGAAGTCTGTGAAACCTTGTATACTACAGTACGATGGGCATATGATTGAGTTAGACTGTATTGTAATTGGTTTATCTGATTTTGATTGCATTATCGGTATCGATATGCTAACCAAGTACCGAGCTACAGTTGATTGTTTCCACAAGATTGTTCGATTCAGACCTGAAATGGCAGAGGAGTGGAAATTTTATGGTAAGGGTTCTCGTGCTAGAATTCCTTTGATATCTGCAATGAATATGACTCGATTATTGCAGAAGGGAGCGGATGGATTCCTGGTATATTCAGTTGATTTACTGAAATCGAGCCCATCATTGGCGGATTTGCCAGTGGTGTGTGAGTTTGCTGATGTCTTTCCAGATGAGATTCCTGGATTGCCTCCGATTCGAGAGATAGACTTCAGCATTGAGTTAATGCCAGGAACCGTTCCGATTTCTAGGGCTCCTTACAAGATGACACCGATCGAATTGAAAGAGTTGAAAGAACAGTTGGAGGATTTACTGGCCAAGGGGTATATCAGACTGAGTGTATCTCCTTGGGGTGCTCCAGTACTGTTCGTGAGGAAGAAAGACGGGTCGATGAGACTTTGTATCGACTATCGGCAGCTGAACAAGGCAACGGTAAAGAATAAATATTCATTGCCTCGTATTGATGATTTGTTTGATCAGTTGCAGGGTTCATCTGTATACTCCAAGATCGATCTGAGATCTGGATACCATAAACTGAGAGTCAGGGACTCTGATATCTCTAAGACAGCATTCAGAACCAGGTATGGACACTATGAATTTATTGTCATGCCATTTGGTTTGACGAATGCACCAGCGGTATTTATGGGATTGATGAACCGCGTCTTTCAGAAATACTTGGATGATTTTGTTATCATATTCATTGATGATATATTGATTTATTCAAAGAATATGATTGAGCATGCTAATCATCTGAGGACTGTGTTGAGAATTTTGAGGACGGAGAAATTATATGCTAAACTGTCGAAATGCGAGTTCTGGTTGAAACAGGTAGTATTTCTGGGATATATTATATCCGGAGATGGGATATCAGTTGATCCCAGTAAGGTCGAAGCCGTGATTAGTTGGCCGAGACCTACATATGTACCGGAGATTCGCAGTTTTATGGGTTTGGCAGGATATTATCGCCGATTTATTAAAGATTTTTCGAGTATTGCCAAACCGATTACACAGTTGACTCAGAAGAATGCTCCGTTTGTTTGGTCAGAAGACTGTGAATTAAGTTTTCTGGAATTGAAAAAGAGATTGACCAGTGCGCCTGTGTTAACGATTCCTTCAGGTACTGATGACCTTGTTGTTTATTGTGATGCATCTCACCGAGGATTGGGTTGTGTTTTGATGCAGCGAGGGCATGTGATTGCTTATGCCCCAAGACGGCTGAAACCCCATGAATCTCGTTATCCAATCCATGATCTTGAATTGGCAGCCATTGTCTTTGCATTAAAGATATGACGACATTATCTGTACGGTGAGAAATTTGAGATATATTCTGATCACAAGAGCTTAAAATATTTGTTTTCCCAATCAGAGCTGAATATGAGACAGCGAAGATGGCTGTATTTACTGAAAGAATTTGATTGTGAAATCAAATACTATCCGGGGAAGTCCAATGCAACAGCAGATGCACTAAGTCGAAAGGTATGTTCTTTATCCTTATCGACTATGGGTGTTTCGAATTTGATAAAAGACTGCTGTTTGTCTGGATTAGCTTTTGAAACAGATTGTCAGCCTCTGAGATTACGTGCGATTCGAGCTGAATCAGAACTGAGAGTGAGAATCAAAGAGGCACAGAAGGTTGATCAGAACATACAGAATTCGATTGCTATGGTCAGAGCTGGTCATCAATCGGAATATCAGGTTCAGAATAGTGTTTTGTATGTGAATAATCGTATTGTTGTGCCGAATGTTTCAGAATTGAGACAGCGAATACTGACAGAGGCGCACAACAGTCGTTTTAGCATTCATCCTGGTGGCAGAAAAATGTTAAATGATTTGAAGGCACAGTATTGGTGGAAACAAATGAAATCTGATGTGACTAAATTTGTAGCCAAGTGTCTGAATTGCCAACAGGTGAAAGCTGAAAGAAAGAAACCAGGAGGACTGTTACAGAGTTTATCCATCCCTGAATGGAAATGGGATCACATTTCCATGGATTTTGTGACGCAGTTACCGAGATCCTCCCGAGGTTGTGATGCGATTTGGGTCGTGATTGATCGATTGACCAAATATGCATGTTTTATTCCATACAAAATGACCTACAGGTATGACCAGATGGCCGATATTTATGTTCGAGAAGTGGTTAGACTGCACGGACTGCCGAAGTCGATTGTTTCAGATCGTGATCCTCGGTTTACTTCGCACTTCTGGCAGAGTCTGCAGCAAGCTCTCGGTACAAAGTTACATTTGAGTACCGTATATCATCCTCAAACTGATGGACAATCAGAACGTACAATTCAGACATTGGAAGATATGCTAAGAGCTGTAGTGCTTAATTTTAGCACTACTTGGCAAGATGCATTGCCTCTTCGCGAGTTTTCGTACAACAACAGTTATCAAACGAGTATTGAAATGGCTCCTTTCGAAGCGTTGTACGGAAAGAAATGCAGATCCCCATTGTATTGGGATGATATCTCTGAAGTTCCTGAAACTGAACCTGATATGATCAGAGATATGACCGAGAAAGTGAAATTGATTCAGAGGAAAATGAAGGCAGCTCAAGACCGACAAGCCAAATATGCCAACCTCAGACGACGACCGTTGGTATTTGAGGTAGGAGACCGAGTATTGCTGAAGATTTCTCCTTTCAGAGGTGTTATCAGATTTGGCAAGAAAGGGAAATTGTCTCCAAGATATGTGGGTCCTTATGAAATTCTAGAAAAGATAGGAGATCGTGCCTATCGACTTGTCTTGCCGCCTTCATTATCAGAAATACATTATGTTTTTCATGTATCTATGCTGCGGAAATATCTCCCTGATGATTCTCACGTGATTCAGCCAGATGAGACCGAGCTGGACGAGACATTGAGTTATGTCGAGAAACCGATTCGGATTATCGATCGTAAAGAAAAACAGCTCAGAACAAAAACAATTCCGCTTATGAAAGTCCAATGGATTCGTCATGGCATTGAAGAAGCTACTTGGGAGACTGAATCAGATATGAGACAGGAATTCCCAGAGTTATTCCACTGATGTGAGTTTACTATTTCAGTTTCTGTTATTTCTGATTTGATTGCCCGTGATATGATTGCTTGAGATTTCGAGGACGAAATCATGTCTCAGAGGGGGAGAATTGTAATGCCCGAGTTTATAACATTTTAATACGAGATTATTTAATTTACGAATCTTGGAATAATGAATTAAATTCCATGATTTTTGTAATTAATTAGGATTGAAATTGAATTAAAAGATTAAGGGGACCGATTTGCAAATAGTGAAAAGTTGAGGGACTAAGGTGCAATTATGACTTGAATATGACACTTGTCCTTGCATGCAAATATATATTGTATATGTTCTTCATTCCTACGAGACCAACAACAAAGAAAATTGAGAAAGTCCCTCAAAGCTTTAAGGTTGCTTAGATTTTGATTTTGAAGGATCCGTACGTCTGATTTTGAATCCGACTTCGGTATTGAGTTCCTATCAACGTAGGCTACAACTGGACGTTTAGTTTTACTACGTTTTGACATGCTTTGAAATTATGATATTGTCAGAATTGAATGGAATTCATATATGATGTTCTTGATGTTAGAGTAGGTGCCCGTCGAGCCATGTGTTGGCTGAGTGTTCACAATGAAACTCTATGTATAAGCAATCTTTATTTTAGTAATATTTGAAAATTATTATTTTGGCACATCTTTATCTGTATACCCATGCTAGTTGCATAGATAAAGCCCTTGAATATACAAATAGTAGAAAGAATATGAGATGCTCATATGATGAGTATCATGAAACTCATATTTGTAATACTGTATATTCTAAACGGTTCCTAGTCGATTCAGCCGCCACTAAGAAGGATATAGGCCGCTCGAGTTAGAGACTAGTATCTGCGATGTGAGTACCATGTTTCATTGGTAGGGGACATTGTGATGTCCGAGCATGCAGATAGGTGCTCCTGGTAGAGTGCACTCAACAACCCTCCATTAAAGGACTTTCCAAGTGGTTCTCACTTATCGAGTGGAAACGTCCTAGTTTATGGTTGTACAGAATTAGTCCTTATGACCCGAGACAACATTGAGACTCTATGTGCTAGAATTACACTTTGACTTGTTTACCGACTCTCATGGGGTAATCAGGTGGCAAGGTTGGGTGTTCTGTCGAAACACATAGGAGTCGATGCATTGTAGTCGGGGATTCACCGCTTACCTTCGGGTATGTATATCCTATGTGTTATCATGTGTTAGTAGGTTGAAATCTCTGGCCAGAGTATGGTTGTAATTATGAAAGGGGTTTCATGGATTACACCATTGATGCAACTACGACATGACACATAGTATCGATTCATTGACAACTCTTGATAAACCAATGGTTGTCGAATCGGTTGGGATATATGAGTTGAAGGGACCGTACTGTACGCTAACCATAATTGAATGGTTCTTGCAGGCACTATCATTTGATACCTATGGAATCATGTAAGCGATGCTGCTAGGCGTTTAACATGATTGGTTGGGTACTATCAGACTTGAGTTCTGACGTTCGTGTTATCAAGGAGTTGATAAGTAAGAATGGAGCAATTGGGGTATGCTCATATAAGGACATGTTTAGTCCGAATCACATAGAGATGTGAACCTACGACTAGTTGTATCAGTGAACCATTGAGGGCCACACAAGTACTAGCTTTCTAGATCCCGTTGAGAAGTAAAAATAGTTCAATGTAGTTGAACGGCTTATAAAGGAGTTTATAAGCGTAAGGAAAAATTAGAAGTATGACTTCTATAAAGGAGAAACTAGTTCAATGTGTTGAACGACTTATAAATGAGTTTATAAGTGTAAAGAAAAATAGAAGTGTGACTTCTATGAGAGAAATGTAAATTTTAATTTATGAAAGTGTTCCTAAATTAAAAGTTGGCCAATTGAATAATGTATTTGAAAATTGTGATTTTCAAAAACATTATTATGGACTAAATTAAATTAATTCAAGTGTTGAATTAATTAAACACTAGTGGACCTAGTAGAGTCCAAATAATTAAATTAATTCAAGTGTTGAATTAATTAAATTATATTGAGTCTTGTAGAGCTCAATTTAAATTAATTATTTAACTAGTGGGACTTGGTTAAATTCAAGTAATGTTTAATTAGTCTCAAATATGTTTGAGATAATTAAATTTAGTCCATGGTTTTTGTAATAGCCGAGCCCGGTGTACGGTACGGTTTAAGCTTTACTTGTTATTTGGGTTATGATTTAGATGTTTAGAGTTGTGTTTTGGGCTATAGTATTGTTGGTTAATGTTATCTTGAGGTATTAGATGTTGTTGGTTGTTCGTTTCAGTGTTTCGGTTCGATTTTATTTGGTTGTGTCCTGTTCATTGCCGAAGCAAGAGTGCACCCGCGCTCTTAGAGGAGTGCCCCCGCGGTGTACTATTCATCATTTTGGTTTTGAAAGGCCGTGGCATCACCGCACCCGCGGCAGTGTAAGCACCGCACCCGCGGTGAGACCGCACCCGCGGTAATTGTAGCACCGCACCCGCGGTGATCGTGCATGGGATTTTTGTTGGCATGCCGTGAGCTTAGCGCACCCGCGGTGCTTGTGTGACCGCACCCGCGGTGTAAGTATGGGCGAGATATTTAGTTGCTTTTGGGAGTGGTTGGCCATACTTTATCTTATCCTTTCCTCTTCATTTCGAGATTCTCTCATTTCTTAAGGGTTTTCATCCATTTCAATTGCTTCCTACCTTTGATTCTTGGAGTTATTTGGAATTCCGGCTTGAGATTGTCGTTCTCCGTGGTATAAGGAAGCTTAGGTAAGTTTTTGGTGCGATTCTATTAAGGTTTTGAGTTAAGGGTTGACTTGGGCTTGATGTTTGAGTTAGTTAATGGATTATTTGACTTGTATTTGTGGATATAGAGTTGATTTTGGTGTTGTTTATGGATTATTGTTGTAGGTGGTGACCAAGAGCTAAGTTTGAGGTGTTCTATTGGTTTGTAAGTGGAATTTCATCCTTTTTGCTCACATGATATTATATGTATTGTGTTTTAAAGGTTTCAAAGTGTTATTCCCTTCCATTGATCCATTGTTATGTATTGATTTCATTGATTATCTATTGGAGGTATTGTATATCTCACTATTGTTAAAAGGGAATACAAGAGAAAATATGAGATTGCGAAACGACGGCCTTAAATGCTATTCAGAGTTCAAATGTTTTATTGGATTGATTTATCATAGTCAGAGCATTGCATGCAATTAGATGATCATCGACCATAGGCTTTTATCCCTCAGAGTTATCGGTTTATATCGATAGGGATATTAGCACCAGAGCAGAGATACTATTGATATCAATCCAACCAGAGAAAAGAGAATACCATCTTATTGCTATCTTATTGATATGCTATTGCTACAGTTATTGCTACAGTATTCATGTTTCAGAGTTGATGGTATTTATGATTTCAAAGTCATGTTTTACAGAGTATACTATGTATCATTGCTATGTTAGAGTTCCACTTGCTGAGATTTATTCTCATTTCAGTTTATTCATGTGATGCAGATAAGAGTGACCGACCAGGACAGTGATCGTGGATGGGAGTCATATGCATACACCGTTGGAAGGAAGATTGGTTTGTACCATTTTGGGGCATGATCATAAGAATGATTGTTTTGTATTTTGTATGTCATTTGAATGATCATGTGATTATTTTGTAAACATTTTTATGAAATGTATTTTGAAACTCCTTCCATATTTTAAAAGAAAATTTTATTTCCGCTGTATTTTTTTTATGTTACGGGTCAGGGTGTCACATTTAGTGGTATCAGAGCCAGGTTCTTCGGACCAATGCATATGACTTCGTCTACTTTCAACTGTCCGGGTATGTTTTCTTGCATCTATCCATTGTTATCTATTGATTGGTGTCTTGTGAGCAATTGTAGAGTATGCCTCCTAAGCGTAAGGCGGCAGAGGGTGAGGATAGTTCTTCCTCGAGAGTTGTCGACGAGTTCGGCAAGTTGCTTAAGGAGCAGGCTAAGGTGCATAGTGATCAGATTCAGCAAATTGCTCCGATTGCAAGGAGCAGGACAGGGTCGAGGCCAAGTGAAAGGTCAGGTTGCTCAGGCTGTTGGCACTGATGCCGTCTTTTCTGCTTTCAAGAGAATGGATCCACCGGAATTCGCAGGTAGCACCGATCCTTTAGTTGCTGTCGAGTGGGTCAAGGCGCTTGAAGCTATCTTCGATCATCTCCAGTATGAGGACAAAGACAGGATCAGCTGTGCAGTGTTCATGTTGGTTAAGGCTGCCCACATTTGGTGGAATGCGACGAAGGTTGGTGTGACTGTTGCGACATTGAAGTGGTCAGAGTTCACTGACCTGTTCTATGACAAGTATTTCCCCGATGCCCTTAGAGCGAGGAAGGTTACGGAGTTCTTGGAGCTTCGTCAGGGGAGCTTGGATGTCAGTCAGTATATTCTGAAGTTTGAGGAGGGTTGCCTATTTGCTCCGTATATTGATTCGAACGACAAGGACAAAGGCGCTCATTTCATTCGAGGCCTTAGAGCTGAGATTCGCCGTGATATCAACATGTCCAAGGCTGTTACTTTCAAAGAGATTGTGTCCAAAGCTTTGTTGGCCGAGCAGGATGAGAAGGATATCGCCAGGGAGAGGCAGGAGAGGCATCAAGCTGTTGCTCAGAGAGGCCAGGGTTCTAATCAGAGGGGCAGGGATCGTTTCAAGGGCAAGGGCAAGATGGAGTCGAGTCCTAGACCTCCGCCAGTTCCAGTTGTTCCATTTGATCCCGAGAAGCCACTGTGTCCAAAGTGTGGCAAGCATCACCGTGGAGAATGCAGATTTGGCACTCATACTTGTTATCGTTGTGGCACGGCAGGCCACGTTGCCAGGAATTGTCCTCAAGGAGCTAGCCAGGGGAAGGTGCAGGGTCGTATCTTTTCGATGACCAAGGAAGGTATTAATCACGATTCTTCTTTGATCTCTAGTACTATTTTGATTTCAGGCAGAGTAGCTACTACTTTGATTGATACTGGTGCTACTCATTCTTTTATGTCTGAATTGTTTTTAAGATCTTTGGGTATAGTTCCTTCTGTTCTTCCCCTTCAGCTTAGTGTTGTTTTGCCTTCGGGAGATGTCTTGTGCCCGACATCGATTGTCTTTGCGTGCCCTGTTCGTATTGAGGAGCGAGTTGTCTTCGCTGATTTGATTGTTATCCCTATGGTTGCCTTCGATGTTATTCTTGGCATGGATTGGCTTTCGACTTACCGTGCAGTTATCGATTGTGTTGCTAAGAAGGTGACTTTTGCAGATGATGGCCAGGGAGGAGTTATTGCCAGCTCAGGTACTTCGCTGGTCCTTCCTTTTATTTCTTGTCTTGAGGCTGAGAGATTGCTGTGTAGAGGTTGCGATGGGTTTCTTGCTTCTATTGTGGATGTTGATAGACTGATTAAGTTGAATATTGATGATATTGATGTTGTGAGAGAGTTTGCTGATGTGTTTGAGGATGATGTTCCGGGTTTGCCACCGGACAGAGATGTTGAGTTCGTTATCGATCTAGCTCCTGGTACGGTTCCTATCTCTAAGGCTCCGTACCGGATGGCTCCTACTGAGATGAAGGAGTTGAAGGCGCAGTTGCAGGATCTTCTAGATAAGGGTTTCATTCGTCCGAGTTCTTCGCCTTGGGGAGCTCCGGTTCTGTTTGTCAAGAAGAAGGATGGATCTTTGCGGCTGTGTATCGACTACAGGAAGCTCAACAAAGTGACTGTCAAGAACAAGTATCCGTTGCCACGGATAGATGATTTGTTTGATCAGCTCCATGGTGCCACTGTGTTTTCGAAGATTGATCTTCGGTCTGGCTACTATCAGTTGAAGGTTAGGGAGTCTGATGTCCCTAAGACGGCTTTCAGGACCAGGTATGGTCATTTTGAGTTTCTTGTGATGTCGTTTGGTTTGACCAATGCCCCTTCAGTCTTTATGGATTTGATGAACCGTGTGTTCAAGCCGTTCTTGGATAGCTTCGTCATTGTTTTTATCGACGATATTGTTATCTATTCCAAGACCAGAGAGCTTCATGCAGAGCATCTCAGAGTTGTGCTTCAGTTGTTGCGAGAGAAGAGGTTGTTTGCCAAGTTGAAGAAGTGTGAGTTTTGGCTGGATCAGATTTCTTTTCTAGGCCATGTTGTTTCGAGAGATGGCATTGCTGTTGATCCATTGAAGATAGAGGCGATTCAGAATTGGCCTATTCCTACCACTGTCTCTGAGGTACGCAGTTTCCTTGGTTTGGCGGGTTATTATCGTCGTTTCATTTCAGATTTTTCCAAGATTGCCCTGCCATTGTCCAATCTGACGAGGAAGACTGTGAAGTTCGAGTGGTCCATCGATTGCCAGAGTGCATTCCAAGAGCTGAAGGATAGATTGACGACAGCTCCTGTTCTTTCTTTGCCTAGTGGTTCTGAGGATTTCGTTGTCTATACCGATGCGTCGAAGAGAGGCCTTGGTGCAGTGCTGATGCAGCGAGGTAAGGTTATTGCCTATGCTTCTCGCCAGTTGAAGGATTATGAGAAGAATTATCCGACGCACGATTTGGAGCTAGCAGCTGTGGTTTTCGCCCTGAAGATTTGGAGACATTATCTGTATGGCGAAAAGTGTGAGATCTTCACAGACCACAAGAGTTTGAAGTATCTGTTTTCTCAGAAAGAGCTCAACATGCGGCAGAGGAGGTGGTTAGAGCTTGTCAAGGATTATGATGTGACTATCAGTTACCACCCAGGGAAGGCGAACTTTGTGGCTGATGCTTTGAGCCACAAGTCGAGTGCTTCTTTGAGTTCTTTGATTCAGAGGCCATTGTTGATGGATTTGCAGAGAGAGGAGATAGATCTGGTTATTCCAGGTACCATTGCTCGTCTTTCAGCGTTGGTTATTCGATCTACTTTGACGGACAGGATCCGTAGAGAGCAGTCGACTGATGTTCAGTTGACAGAGTTGAGAGCTAGAGTAGAGGAGAGAGGGAATTCAGAGTTTGGTTCGAATGGTGATGGTTTGGTGACTTTCAGAGGCCGTATTTGTGTTCCTGTTGGCGATGATATTCGACGAGACATTCTGTCAGAGGCTCATACCGCACTTTATTCGATTCATCCAGGCAGTACGAAGATGTATCAGGATCTTCGTCGGCTCTACTGGTGGCCAGGTATGAAGAAAGATATTGCTTTGTTCATTTCTCAGTGCCTTACTTGTCAGCAGGTGAAGATTGAGCACCAGAGACCTGTTGGGACATTACTATCTTTGCCGATTCCTTAGTGGAAGTGGGAGCATATTACGATGGATTTCGTGACTGGTCTTCCCAGAGTGCAGAAA